>NW_023494794.1:10804599-10844599 GCF_904425465.1 Colossoma macropomum | reverse complement strand
TTTTTGGTTAAAAAATAGCATCGACAGACCTTTTTCCAAACATACAAATCCAAATCTTTGCCGAGCCCCAAGTCAATAGTCCTAATCTTCAAGTCCTAAACAAGTCAGTTTTCATTCTTCAGCTAATTTAAGCCATAAAACTGAAGAATGGCACCAGTACTGTAGCCTTTTAATGACGGCACATTAGCAGATTATGGCTGTATATTGATTTTTACCCTTCCAACTGAAAAACAAAATCCATGGTACACAGATAACCGCACTCTTAAAAAGGCTTTCTTAAAATGTTTCTTAAAGGGTTTTTTCTTAAAGAAAATGGTTCTATGAAGAACCGCGAAACACTCAAAGAAGACTTTGCATGATTAACAGGTTCTTTGCATTATGAAATAGTTCTTCAGATTAATGGAGAGCGTGCTGTAGAACCTTTTTGAAAAGACCTTGTAACAATAGAAGATCCCTTTTCATGGCGAGTCTGGGTTTGGAGAACGTTACCTGCCTGACTGCACTGTGTCAGCTGTAAAGTTTGGTGGAGGAGGGATGATGATATGGGGCTGTTTTTCAGGGGTTGGTCTAGAACCCTTAGTTCCAGTGAAGGGAAGTTCTGCCCCAGACAACTGTAAGTGCTATTATTGTGAAATGGAAGTGTTTAGGAGCAACAACAGCTCAGCCACGAAGCGGTAGACCACCAAACTCACAGAGTGGACCACCGAGTGCTGAAGCTCACAGTGTCTATCTTCTGTTAAATCATCACTAAAGAGCTCCAAACTGTCCCTGGAAGCAACATCAGCAGACGAACTGCACATTAGGAGCTTCATGAAATGGGTTTCTATGGCTGAGCAGCTGCACACAAGACTAAGATCACTATGCACAAAGCCAAGCGTCAGATGGAGTGGAGTAAAGTGCCTCCACTGGACTCTGGAGCAGTGGAAACGTATTCTGTGGAGTGACCAATCACACTTCTCTATCTGTCAGTCTGATTGACCTATTCGAATTGATCGTAAAAATGTATGATGCCATATTTCTGAGTAAAATGATAATTTCCTAAACCAGCCTGTCATAATTATTTAACTCTTATATTGCTGGAATCACTGCTAGTCTGTAAGACTATAAAATTGCACAACAACACAAACAAGCCTTCGGCAGCTCTGTAGTGATGCTGAATTTGCTTCACCTGTGATACAAATATCAATATCAATAATAAAACTCCTGGTAAAGCAGCAAATCTGCCTTAACATGGAAGAAAGAACTAAATTTCACCCAGAAGAATCAGACATTTGAACAGAACAGAGATGAGGGTGAGAACAGGGGGTTGAATAATTTGAGTGTACCTATGTATGTGTGTGTGCGTGTGTGTGTATATATATATATATATATATATGTGTATATATATATATATATATATATATATGTGTATGTATGTTGTAGGAAGAAAATCTCCATTTTTGTTGTTTTTCAGTTTTTCACATAATTTGAAAATGTCTGTTGTTCTTTACGTTTTGTGTAAATTTCATGAAGAATGCACCAAAAGAAATGACCCAAAATACCTTGGAAAGAATTCTGGTTCCATTGACTTACATTAAAAGTAAAGTATGTTTTTTCCTTCTCCTGTAAAGTTACCATTTTAGAGATACAAGGTTTTCCTCCGACAGCAGCGAGATCCCATTGGTCGCTAACAGAAATTGGCAATATTGTAAAAATGTTTTTTTCTTAGATTTTGGCTGATTTTTGACGTTTATCACCCAAACCGAAGGCCTAGCTCTAATAGTCACAGTTCACCACTGCTAATTGGTGGGATGATATGCTAATTGGTGGGTAATACACCTCGTAGCTCTACTGCTAAAACTAAAGAAGAACTTCAAACACTAAACAGATCTTGGCTGATATCATAGTGCCATTTTCTGTTAGCGCCCCGTGGCATTCCAATAGCACGTTAGCACTAAGCTAACGGTGATTCACATGAGCGTTTTTTGGTCATTCTAAATTAAACACAAGACGTTTCAAGCTTGTAACAGACATTCCATGTGTTTAATCTGAAGGTTGTATCAGTTCTACGGTGAGTCGTTCAGTAAAGGTTGAGCTGCCGCTGCTGTTTTCCATTCCTGACAACTAACCGAAACACTGCTTAGATTACAAGAACAAAAAGGATAGAAAGTTTTCTTATTTTCAAAAACATAGTTGATCTCTTGTGAGCTGCACTGTTAAAGTACTGCAAAATTGAATGGTCAGTAACTGTTGGAATAAAATAAGGCTAAACACGTAAATAAACCATACATATTTATACCTATATATATATATATACAGAAATATAATGTAAATTTACAAAAACAAAACATCACCTTTATTTTGATGGTTAATATTTTTATTATTATGGTAAAATACTGTATATTTATAGTGAAACTATTGTTTTACAGACAACTGTAAGTGCTATTATTGTGAAATGGAAGTGTTTAGGAGCAACAACAGCTCAGCCACGAAGCGATAGACCACCAAACTCACAGAGTGGACCGCCGAGTGCTGAAGCTCACAGTATCTATCTTCTGTTAAATCATCACTAAAGACTCCAAACTGTCCCTGGAAGCAACATCAGCAGACGAACTGCACATTAGGAGCTTCATGAAATGGGTTTCTATGGCTGAGCAGCTGCACACAAGACTAAGATCACTATGCGCAAAGCCAAGCGTCAGATGGAGTGGAGTAAAGCGCCGCCACTGGACTCTGAAGCAGTGGAAACGTATTCTGTGGAGTGACCAATCACACTTCTCTATCTGTCAGTCTGATGGACGAGTCTGGGTTTGGAGAACGTTACCTGCCTGCACTGTGCCAGCTGTAAAGTTTGGTGGAGGAGGGATGATGATATGGGGCTGTTTTTCAGGGGTTGGTCTAGAACCCTTAGTTCCAGTGAAGGGAAACCTTAATGCTTCAGCACCAAGACATTTTGGGGAAGAACCTGTTCTGTTCCAGCATGACTGAGCCCCATTGCACAAAGCAGCTCCATAAAGGCCTGACTTGGTGAGTTTGGTGTGGAAGAACTTGACTGGCACTCACAGAGTCCTGACCTCAACCCCATCCAACACCATTGGGATGAACTAGAGCGTAGATCGTGAGCCAGACCCTTTCGTCCAGCATCAGTGTCTGACCTCACAAATGCTCTTCTGGATGAATGAGTGAAAAATTCCCACAGACACTCCAACATCTGTAGAAGCTTCCCAGAAGAGTGGAAGCTGTTAGAGCTGCAAAGGGGGACCAACTCCATATTAATGCCTATGAATTTAGAAAGGGATTCATTAAAGCTCCTGTAGGTGTCCCAATACTTTTGTCTATACAGTGTATATGGCCTCTGAACGAGTATTAACTGAGAAATATGATGTGTTTGCATACCTTTTAGAACTAAAATCCATCATATCAGACAAGCCATTAGTACATCTATATCCTCCACAGAGCCCGTCTCCTCTCCATCATGGTTAAGATGTCCCAGTTTGGTGCTTTCAGTAATGAAACTCTAATCGATACAGTGAGTCACCTCAAATCCTCCACTTGCAGTCTTCACACGTTACCAACCAACTTTTTACAGAACGTGTTTCACTCAATAGCAGAGGACATACTAAACACCTCACTCATGTCAGGCGTTGTTCCTGACACATTTGTTGTGAGGCATCACTTAAAAAAGAAAAACATAGAAGCAGCTCTACTGAGTTATTAGAGACTGATTTCAAATCTATATTTCATTTAAAAAGATGATTAAGAAAAACGTCTTCAAGCAAGGCTTTCTATCCTTAAATAGCTGTCTGGACAAATATCAGTCAGGATTTCTACTTAGTCGTAGTACTGAAACGGCTCTAATTAAGATTATTAATGACATTTTTTTAAAAAACAGACTCTGGAAAAATGTCTGTTCTACTGCTGCTCGAACTCAGCGCTGCCTTCATTACCACTGACCCTAAAATTCTCATAGATATACCTGAGAAATGGGTTGGCTTCTCAGGAACTGTCCTAAAATGGTTCCGTTCATACCCGCAATGAAGGGACTACTTTGTCGAAATGGAAAATAATGTATCTGAGAAAGTGCCATGGATCTGTGGTGTTCCCCAGGGTTCAATTCTTGGGCCACTCTTATTTCATTTTTACATGCTGCCTCTTGGTCAAATCCTACAAGACTACGGGATATCTCACCACAGCTATGCAGATGATACTCAAATTTACTGATCTGTTTAGTTTCCATGACGACTTCAGTACAGACTGAATTCAGGACAGTATCTATTACAGAATAACAGTAACTTCATAATCTCATCATTAACTCCAGATAAGAAAACAGCATCACACAAACATCCTAACTAGACTAAGCCTCCTAAATCCTGTCCTAACTTTAGGATGAACCCCAACAGGGTCCTCACTTCTGTTTAAGGTCCGTTTCTATGGTTTTTAGGCAGCTGTGTCAGCAGCATAGTTCACTACCAGCATAATGAGCTCCATTTATTTCTACTGTAAAACGCTGCTTTCACTGTGAGATGATTTTCTTTTCTAACTCTGCGTTTTAAAGATCTCAGACGCTGCAGACTCGATCTCCACCGCCCCTCTGATCACCTTCGTGTGTTAATGTTGATGATGAAATATTACAGTGATGGTGGTGAATAATGAGGAGACGGAGCTGAACGTGTGTCTGTTTATTAGGAGGAGTAACGTTAGCGCGCTCGGCTAAAGCGTTTGGGAAATGGAGACTGAAACTGGGGAGCGGCGACGCTCTGATAAACAGCAGGGGGCGCTCTCACAGTATTCACTACTTACAGTTTATCACACTTTAGTTTTGACCTTTTTTACATCAGTAACAGCAGCTGTAACTTATATTTTTAACATTATATTGATGACGTGTTTGTTTCAGCTGTGCGTGTATGGTTTGTTGCTAGGTAACAGACATGACAGTTGATTATTGACTTTGATCGAGTAGGTTATGATTTACAAACTAGACATGAGATGCTCTGAGATCATATTAAATACCTAAATTAAGATTTGCTTCTATAATATGAATTTGTGAAATATCACAGCCCTGACCCCTGAGTCCACAGTAGAATAAACTCAGGATAAACATTCAGGAACATCTCTCCAAAATAACTAGACTATTACTTTTGAACCAAACAGAACAAGGCGCGCTCTGATTGTCACCCCTTAAAATGGGCCGAGCCCAAAAATGGCAAAACATTAAGCTCTTAAGCTTTTAATGGTCTTAACAACAAAACATTAGTCAGTAAATGAGTAAGAATTAAACTAATGGACACAGTAAATTAGTCTGGGAGAGCTTTTTCCTTTCCTTTCTTTACATGTTGAAGTCTTCTGGATAGAGTTGCACAGATAGAAGAGTCAATATTGTTCCATTCAGCATTGATGGCTTCAAACCTTATTTATACACCGATCAGGCATAACATTCTGACCACCTCCTTGTTTCTACACTCATTGTCCATTTTATCAGCTCCACTTACTATATAGGTGCACTTTGTAGTTCTACAGTTACAGACTGTAGTCCATCTGTTTCTCTGATACTTTGTTAGCCCCCTTTTACCCTGTTCTTCAGTGGTCAGGACCCCCATGGACCCTCACAGAGCAGGTACTATTTGGGTGGTGGGTCATTCTCAGCACTGCAGTAACACTGACGTGGTGGTGGTGTGTTTGTGTGTGTTGCGCTGGTCTGAGTGGATCAGACACAGCAGTGCTGTTTTTAAACACCTCAGTGTCACTGCTGGACTGAGAATAGTCCACCAACCAAAAATATCCAGCCAACAGTGTCCTGTGGGCAGCGTCCTGTGACCACTGATGAAGGGCGAGAGGATGACCAACACAGACTGTGCAGCAGCAGATGAGCTATTGTCAGGCTAAAAGTACATGTATTACTGTGATGCTACTAGAAAATGCCATGATTACAGGATGTATAGATTTATTACTATAATCACGTTACTGAAAGTGGCTCTTAGACCTAAAAAACTACTCTGCCTTCATCATCATCATCATCTTCCCCATCGTACTCTTCTGTTTCACTTGCTGCAGATAAGGCTTCCCTTTTTGTTCCTAAAGAATGACTGTGTTGTGCACACTGTCCACCCCGCTGTGTTAAAAGCATCATTTTCTTCTTCAGCCCCACTTTTTTCTCCTCTCACTCATCCTGCAGGCCATTACAATCATTTAAGCCTCTGTTTGTCATTTTTTCATCCACACCTGCAGGTCTGTCCTGCACTTTACATTCTCGACTTTACTTAAAGTATTGTGGATAAATTTGGCCAAGATTTATTAATTTTAATTAAACAAATCTGCCTTATTCACATCTTTAACTCACTGTAAACATATAATTCAAAAAATTTCTAAATCAAACACTAAAAAGTAAATAGATAAATAAAAAGCTGTTTTAAGGTCTGCCTTGAAAGTTTAAGCTAATTAAGGACTAGGTAACTAGAGTTTGCATCTTGAGGTCTATTGACTTAACACTGAAAGTTCAATAAACTCAAAATTTCTGGGTAGCCTGGTAACCTTTATAAGTTAGAGAGTGTATCAATTAAAGATTTTCCTACAAACCCAATTACAGTAAAGTTGGGGCAATGTAGGTAAATGAAACAAAATAAAAACAGAAGGCACTGATTTGCAGATCGTTTTGACCTGTATTTGAATAAACACTAGCACAAAAACAAGATATTCATATATGTATGATTATTTTAAATTGGATGCCTTCAGGGCGGCACGGTGGTGCAGTGGGTAGCGCTGTCGCCTCACAGCAAGAATGGCCTGGATTCGATTCCCGGCCGGGCGACCCGGGTCATTTCTGTGTGGAGTTTGCATGTTCTCCCCGTGTCTGCGTGGGTTTCCTCTGGGTTCTCTGGTTTCCTCCCACAGTCCAAAGACATGCAGTCAGGCCAATTGGACTTGCTAAATTGCCCCTAGGTGTGAATGCGTATGTCTGTCTGTCTGCCCTGCCGACCTGTCCAGGGTGTATCCTGCCTTCCACCCAATGACAGCTGGGATAGGCTCCAGCGCCCCACCGTGACCCAGAAGGATAAGCGGTTTAGATGATGTGTGTGTGTGTGTGTGGACGCCTTCAATATTTTCCAAAAAAGTAGGGATGAGGGCATGTTTGCCACTGTGTTACATCACCTTTCCTTTGAACAGTGATCATTTAGGAACTGAGGACACTGATTGTTGCAGTTGTGAAAGTGGAATTCTTATTGTGCTACACACGTTTTCAGCGGGAGACAGTTCTGGACTTTGGGCAGGCCAGTCTGGCACCCGCACTCTCTCGCTACAAAGCCACTGAGGTGTATTTAGAAGAACAGTTTTATAGAAGAAGGTAAAAACACTCTTAAACTTCTATAAGTATAAGGTGAGGTCTGGTGAAACAAGTGGGACTTTCCTGAAAAAGATGTTGTCTAGAAGGCAGTCCTTTATTTCCAAAACCAATCAGAAAGGTTGACTCATCAGGCCACAACAGTCGGTGGCGTTTCTGGACACTGCTGATATATGACATCTGCTTCATTACAGAAGCATGCCGGTTTCTGATGTAATGCCACCCATGGGATTGAAGATTATTTAAATCTAAATAAAGTCCTTGCGATTGTGCATTGTTCTTAAACTGTTTAACTGTTCGCTCACAAAGTGTGTCATAAAGTGGCGACTGAGCCTTTTTGAATGATCCTTTTGTACCCAGTCATGATAGCATCACCTGTGTTACAGGCATCAAATTTGGGATTAAATTTAGGAAAATCAATAAAGTTGATAAGGCAAAATATTAAATATCCATTTATTGTGTTGTTTTCAATTAAATGTGTGAAAAAGACCCATTTTACCTTTTCTCCCAACTTTATTGGAACTGGGTTTGTAAAACTATTGGTCTAATCTTTTAGGGACTTTTATTCTGAAGAGATTTGTACACAAATTGATCAAACACTATGACTAAAAAGTATGTTTTACCACTTAATTTTATCTTAAATTCAGATTACACACAAAATGGATATTTGGGGTATAACTACACAAAATTTGAGGTATAACTACACAAAATTCCATCACTTTAGACCAATCAGAAGTTCTCCTCATCATACTGGCTGTAGTTGTTGGATATAAATGGGTGAAGCCCACTTTCTTTCACTATTCCTTTCAGCATTTTTCAGACTTCTCAAGAGGAGGCCAGCTTTGAAGACCTCCATTTGAAGGTCATGTCCATTTGAAGAGTGTCCTTTGTAGGGGATGCGTTAACTTAATCTCATAGCAAAATGTAGAGCGACCGGGGTGCCAAAACATTTGCACAACAACAGCCAACTGGTCTCAACAATCCCAGACAGAGAAGACAGAGGAAAGTGCTGAAGACCTCACACGAGATTCCCCAACACCCACCCACACGTGGGCATTTCATTATTCCCTAACACCCACCCGGAACCATGCAGGCCCATTGCGCTGACTGGTGCCGTTCTGGATTATTTCTGGAACAATCTGCCGTCCTGAGCGTAATGACACAATCCATTACAGTCAATATTGGCTCAGAGAATGATTTCTCTCTCTCTCTCTCTCTCTCTCTCTCTCTCTCTCTCTCTCTCTCATTCATTTCAGAGCCTGTGAAAGAAATGGAATGACGAAAGTTGTCGGTTAGCCATGACTGGCAGGTAATAGACCTCAAAACGCCCCATTCTCTCTCTCTCTCTCTCTCTCTCTCCTCTCTCTCTCTCTCTCTCTCTCTACAGAGAGAGTGAATGTGAGGTGTCTGACAGATGCTAATTTTCCCGCTATTGCGCGTTAGCATGCATGTTCGCTCATTAATCTGTAGCGGGACAAAAGCGGAGGTGGTGTAATTGTCGTAATCATCGTTATTTCTTGATGGTTCGTTTCCTGATGTTTTCAGTGGGTCGTGACACCGTCTGCTCAAAAAGAAGAGGGTTCTGTTTTGTTCCCCCCAAATTGTTGAACTTTAAGAGCAGCGTGGGTGTTTTTTTGGTGCAGCGTGGGCTTTTATAGATTAAGATCTGGTGCTTAACTTCGCTTAAAGGCAGTGTTTATCAGCCATGACAGCTGATATAAACCTATACAGACTGAATTCTGCTGAGACCAGTTGACTAAAACGAATCCTACACTCTCAGAAATAAAGGTACTAAACTGTCACTGGGTCAGCTCCCCTCTTGTTCCTGGGGTGGAACCCTGAAGGTTCCATCTCAGTACCTTTAGTCAGGGAACATAACTGAACCATAATCCACTGAAATGATATGTTCTAAGCTGTACTGACTCCACACACCCCGTCTCGTCTCCAGGCTTTTATTTTACTGTTCTGTTTAAAACATTCAGTTATGAAAAGGTACAAATACAAACTTTTCACCTGGAAAAACTTATTTAAGGTTCACAATCAGACCTTAAAACCACTGTTGGAACTTTGAGGGAATATTTACACTGTTTGTACCTTGATGAACGAAAAATGTTCCTGTACAGAACTTTTATGTCTAACAGTGCAGCAGTGAAATGATGTGCTGTTTAACTGCAATACAAATAAAAATGACAGTTGTCCATAATTTCCACCGCAAAACTAACTAAACTAAATAGAGCTGCTAAGAAAAAACTTCATTTGTATGTTTTTCAGTGTGTGAATGTCTGCTGTCCATTTTGTTCTACTCTTATCAGACACCTACTATCACTGCGATTAAAACATAAAACTAAACTCTAAAACTGAAACTAAATAAAAACTCAACTAAAACTGTTAATGCACACTTTTATCAAAACATTTAGAGAAAGCCATGGCAAAACATTTATGTTCCGATCTGCATAGAAGTAATCTACATGAAAAATTTCAGTCTCACCATAGTACTGAAACGGCGTTAGTGAAAATTGTAAATGATCTTTTATTATCCGCTGACAAAGGAAACATATCCTTACTGGTTTTACTCGATCTTAGTGCAGCTTTTGACACAATAGGCCATTCCATTCTATTAGACAGGCTTGAGAAACTAGTAGGAGTGACAGGTAAAGCTCTTTCGTGGTTCAAATCTTACCTTAGTAATCGCTTTGAGTTTGTTAATGTAAATGGTGAACCATCAGCTCTCACACAAGTAAAGTAGGGTGTTCCACAGGGCTCTGTCTTAGGACCATAGTATTCATTAGAAAACATGGCATCAGTTTCCACTGCTATGCCGATGATACACAATTGTATATTTCAGCTAAACCAGAGGACAAAATTGAACTTAATAAGATAGAGGACTGTGTAAAAGACATTAAAGACTGGAGGTCAAGTAACTTAGTCTTACTAAACTCAGACAAAACAGAAGTTCTTCTTCTGGGTCCAAAAGCTGCTTGGGATAATCTGCCTAGGTTTACTCTTAATCTCGATAGTTTCTCAATTGCACACATCTGTAAAAAGCCTTGGTGTCACGATTGATCCCAGTCTGGCCTTCGATGAGCATATTACCAATAGTACCGGAATAGCTTTCCTCCACCTGCGTAATGCGCTAAATTAAGAACTGCACTGTCGCTACAGGATGCAGAAACGTTAGTTCATGCCTTCATCACGTCCAGGTTAGATTACTGTAACGCTCTGCTTTCTGGCTGTTCCAGCCAAAACCTTAACAAGCTTCAGTCAGTCCAGAACGCTGCAGCCAGAGTTCTCAGCAAAACCAGGAAATCTGACCACATTAGTCCAATTTTGTGTACCTTACATTGGTTGCCAGTTAAATTCCGCATTGAGTACAAAATTCTTCTACTGACGTATAAAGCTCTGAATGGCCTTGATCCTCAGTACCTCAGTGACCTTATTTCCTATTATCAACCGACACGCCCACTTAGATCACAAGGTGCTGCTCATTATTAGTACCCAGAATTAATAAAGTTACGTCAGGGGGAGGAGCCTTTTCATACCACGCCCCCCAGCTTTGGAATAACCTACCAGTCTGTGTTCGGGACTCAGACACAGCCTCCATCTTTAAGTCTAGCAAGCAAGCCATAATGTGAATAATACAGGACCTAAAACAGAGCCCTGTGGAACACCATACTTTACTTCTGCAAGGACAGATGTTCACTGTTTATATTAACAAACTGATAGCAATCAGTGAGGTAGGACCTGAACCAGGAAGGAGCTATTCCTGTTACCCCTACAAGGTTTTCTAGTCTGTCTAGTAAGATAACGTGGTCTATTGTGTCAAATGCCGCACTAAGATCGAGGAGGACTAACAAGGACACTTTTTCTTGGTCAGAGAATAATAATAGATCATTTACAATTAGTGCTGTTTCTGTACTATGATGTGGCCTAAAACCAGATTGAAATTTTTCGTGGATTTGATTCCTGTGCAAACAGGAGCTTAATTGTTTTGCTACAACTTTTTCCAAGATCTTAGATATAAAGGGGAGATTCGAGATGGGTCTATAATTTGATAGTTCGCATGGATCGAGGTTCGCTTTCTTAATCAGAGTCTAATTACTGCTAGTTTGAGAGTTTTTGGGATGTATCCAAGGCTAAGAGAAGAGTTTATTATTGACAGAATAGGCTTGGTTATTCCTTTCAAAATTTCCTTGAGTAAACCTGTAGGAACCGGATCTAACATACAGGTAGATGATTTTGCGGAAGAAACGGTTTTAATGATTCCAGCCTCTCTGCAAGGATTATAATATTCTCATGATTGAGGCTGGCATTATGGGGACGCAGGTTTGAGGAGTTTAATTGTGTATTCTGAATTTTTTCAATTTTATCACTAAAGAAGTTCATAAAATCGTTGCTGCTACAGGCTGGTGGCATCTGGGGTTCACTAACTGTTTTGCTCTCTGTTAGTTTAGAGATTGTGCTGAATAGTAATCTAGGATTATTTCTTATTGTTTTCTATGAGAGAGGAGAGAGAGGCTGAGCATGCTGCAGTAAGTGCTCGTCTATAGTCTATAAGGCTCTCCTTCCAGGCGGACTGGAACACTACTATCTTAGTGAGGCGCCATTTTCGCTCAAGTTGTCTGGCGGTCTGTTTTAAAGCCTGAGTGTGTTCATTATACCAAGGGGCGAGTTTTTTCTGCCTTACTATTTTACTTTTTGATGGAGCCACACTATCCAGAGTAGATTGAAAATGATCCTCTAAGAGCTTCGTCATAGTAGGATTAGATGGACAGCTGACAGAAGCTGATAATTGAAGGTTTCTGATAAAGCTACCAGCTGTGGAGGGAGTTATTGTCCGCTTAACACAATAACATGGTGATGAGCGCGCATTACTACTAAAGTGAATTTCGTATGAGATTAAGTAATGGTCAGAGACTGCTGTGCTCTGGGGGAAAATGGCTAAGTTATCTATGTCTACACCAAAGGTCAGTATTAAGTCTAGAGTGTGGTTGTGGTAGTGTGTGGGCCCCTTTATGATTTGGGTGAAACCTATGGAGTCTATGATAGATATAAATGCCTTGCTTAGTGCATCTTGAGGATTGTCAAAGCAGATATTAAAATCTCAGACAACTATTATTTTATTTGATAGCGTTATTAGACTTGATAGAAACTTTATTCTGAAGATATTTGTACACAAATTGATTAAACACTATGACTAAAAATATGTTTTACCACTTAATTTTTATATTAAATTCAGATTACACACAAAATGGATATTTGAGGTATAACTACACAAAATTCCATCACTTTAGACCAATCAGAAGTTCTCCTCATCATACTGGCTGTAGTTGTTGGATATAAATGGGTGAAGCCTTAAACTATTCCTTTCAGCATTTTTCAGACTTCTCAAGAGGAGGCCAGCTTTGAAGACCTCCATTTGAAGGTCATGTCCATTTGAAGAGTGCCCTTTGTAGGGGATGCGTTAACTTAATCTCACAGCAAAACGTAGAGCGACCGGGGTGCCAAAACATTTGCACAACAACAGCCAACTGGTCTCAACAATCCCAGACAGAGAAGACAGAGGAAAGTGCTGAAGACCTCACACGAGATTCCCCAACACCCACCCACACGTGGGCATTTCATTATTCCCTAACACCCACCCGGAACCATGCAGGCCCATTGCGCTGACCGGGAATGTTGGTGCTGAACTAACTATCTGTACTATCTTTATATACAGTCATCATTTATAGCCTATGTATCAAACACAAGGCCTGTGGGTCAGATCAGGCCCGCCACACAACCCTATCCGGCCTGCAGAAGTATTTAAATTCTCTGTTAATATTAACCTGTTTCACAATGTGCTGCACTACAGTCCCCAGCATGCACTGCAACATAACGTGCTCCGACTCTCCTACCCCAACAGTCTATGGGACAGCGGTTACACCTCAATTCTACACAGTTCCACCCAGTTACATCACCAAACACACCAACTGCAGTTCAGCCAACATGAACACTTAACCACAGCTCAGCAGTTCAGAAACTGAGCACAAGTCTTAATGAACTCACAGCGAAGAAACAGGCCAGTTTAAAAGACATTTAAATGTAGAATATTCCATGTGTCCATGTAATATTTCAGGGTTTACTACAAGTGTCTGTATTTCACTGTTGAAGTTGGGTTATTTGAATAAACAATGACCAGTTCGGGTTACAGCACAACATTAGTTAAAGATGAAATAAAACATAGTCGTTCTGTGGCCCACAGATTAGTTGAGATTTTTAATTTGACCCTTTATTGGTTGAGTTTGACACCTCTGATTTATGGGGTACTTTCTGTTGGGAGGCGTCTGTCCCAAACCCTCACTTGTGAATAGACGTTTTGTTTTTTTCGTTGTTTTCAAAGGAAATTTATCATGAGTTAATAAAAAAAAATTAAAATGATTAAAAAAAATGTTGCCCTACATTTCTGGTCACCACAGAGTTTTAGTTTGTAGGTGGAGCCTTATTTTAGCCACGCCCCTGCATTGTAGAGCAGGAAGTGAGTCTGCATCCCTGTCCCTCATGGCCACATGGTGAGCAGTTAGATCCCATTGTTTTGAAGTAAATGTGTCCCAAAGTCTTAAACTCAGTGTGGAGCATTAAAAAGTGTCACTACTGAAACACAGAGTTTGAACTTTTTTACGTGTTTTAATGAACGTTGTGATTTTATGTGTGCACAGCTGTTCAAAGCTGTGCTACTTGGCTGTGTTTTTGAGTTTTGTTCAAAAGGAGCTAAAAATGTCACTACCGAGGCATTTGGGTGGCGTTAGGACTGTTTTGGTAGTGAAATAATGGAAAGTTCAATCATTTGTTTGAATAAAATAAACATAAATAAGGTCAAAAGTCAAATTAATACTAATGGATTGTTCAGGAATGTAGTTTGTGACCAAAACTGAAAAAAAGTCTAAGAATTCCCGTCTTTGTTCGATCACGTTCTTTACGCATCAACTTAAATCAACAGACGTCGTGTTATTAAAGAGCCCATAGCACAAAAAACTGAATTGTCCATCTTTTTTGATGTGAAGTTTCAAAAGTCCATACAGTCCAAAGACGACAACAGCTGCACGAACAGCCCCTTTAAATTCATTGCTTTTGTGATGTCACAAAAACCAAAACATTCACAGATGTCAGCCTGCCTATTCAGCCTTCAGCACTTTAGCCCCGCCCACACATGACAACGTTACAGAGTTTTTCAGCCTGGACTGCTTTTTGAATGCAGCCACTCAGGACGGCGCTCATTTACATATTTCAGTTATAATGGACAGTGCCTGTTTGATCCTAAGGGACAAAGAGAGGGTGAGAAAATGGTCATTAGGGCTGTTTTTGGCACATAAAACCACACAAATGTTCAAAGTGGACAGCGTGTGGGTTATGTGCCCTTTAAAGGACGAGGTCAGATTAAAGAGCAGATAGAGGCGCCTTAAAGGGTTAATTAGAAAACGATAAATGAGTGAATGACTTTAGTGTCGGCTGCATAAACGTTTGTGTACGTTCATCATGAGACCGCATTCCTGTGTGTGTGTGTGTATGTGTATGTGTGTGTGTGTGTGTTGTGTGTGTGTGTGTGTGTGTGTATGTGTGTATGTGTGTGTGTGTGAGAGAGACAGTAGAGAGCGTTGTGTGATGTGTGTGGTTTTGGGGATGGGCAGTGGTCAGCCGTGGGGTGGGGGAATGCAGAAGTAGGTGGTCAGGAATGTGTGTGTGAGTGAGAGAGAGAGAGAGTGAGAGAGAGAGAGAGAGAGAGAGAGAGAGAGGGAGAAGAGAGAGAGAGAGGGACATTTTTCTGTAAGTTTAAATTAAAATAATAATAATAATAATAATAATAATAATTTCAATTCATATAGCATCTTCCACAAACCCAAGGATGCTTTACAAAGAGATCAGAAAGTAACAAAATACATAATCAAAAATAAATAAATAAATAAATAAATAAATAAAACAGACTTTTTTTTTTACATCATATTTGATTTAATGTTGCCACGATATTAAAACTTCAACTTTGATATGATATTTTAAAATATGAAATTCAACACCATTTTTGATATCAAAGCCAGATGACACTGAGTGTGTTTACATGCACCTAATAATCCGATCATAATTGGATTTCTGCAGTTATCCGATTATTCTAATGGTCATGTAAACACCACACTCCGATCTAGAAATCTGATTAAGAAATCTGACAAAAAGGCTGGATTTTAGCTCAGTATTCAGATTTCTCAGTGCTGTAAACTCTTACTCTGATTTCTTTCGTTTCTCTCAGTCTGAGCATGTGTGAAAACGGACGGCGGTACCAGTAATAAGTGAGCAGCGAGCAATACATGCTTAATGAAATGAAGGATTTAAATATTCTTCATCTTCTAGATTATGAATGTTCATATTTTCAAGTAAAAGGCAATAAAATGGTGAAAAAAGGCAATAAAACTGCCGTGTCCCATTCAACACAATGAGTGCACTTTCTCTCAAAATCACACAAACAGGCACTAAAACACATTTTGACAGATAAATAACGATAAATATGACAAATATGATTATAAGATGACTAAAATTTAGCTCTGTCTTTCAGTTTACATTGTTTTTGAGTATTTAAAATATCTAATATTAAATTAATTACTAATTAAATTAAGCCTGTCTTGCTGTGTATCAGAGTTTTAGGACTCAGCATGAACCCAGGAAAACATAAATTTGGTAGCTTTTCCGCCAGGTTAAGTGGGAGCAGGAGTTCAGGGGGAAACTGTATAAGGATCCCAGCCTATTTTATCGACTTTGTCGAGGAAACGTTTTTCTCTTTCAGAGTAAGGAGAGTAATTTTAGTCATCTTTCACTTCTAGTTATGTTCGTGCGAAGCAGCGGAGCTGAAAATTTGGGGTCAAATATGGCACCACAACAGAAAAACTACTTGACTGAAATCCTGGGATACAAAACAGCAGTAATAACTCCAAACCTCTCAGTAACTCTGAAGGCTAACAGTTCTGTGGGCTGTAATAGCCGCTAACGGTGTCCACTGAAGTTTAAAGGCCCATAAGGCTGCGCTAAATGACTTTTTGATGAGACAATCCTTTCTTTCCAATACATCAATTCCAGCTAACCTGCTCTTTGGTTAACAACGTATTCATATATCTCCAGGTTATTACTTTCAAATTCACAGGCAATTAGCACAGGTCTGAAAAGCACTGTGGTGGTCAGGGCGCTGTCTGCTCTGCTGCAGGCCGTTAAGCTAAATTAGCCCTGTTTATCAAGGACGCTCTACAGTTTCAAAGTTCTCAGCTCGAAAAAGAAAAGTTGTTTTGCTTCAATCAGCTTTGCTGAACTTTCCGCTGCGCCTGCTGTTTAGAAAGGACACCATATAGGTCAAAGAACTAGCTTGGACCAAGTAGTGGAATCTGTAATGCCTCAACAATTAGCAGAGTGATAACTGCATGTCTAAGGCCCAGTCCCCTTTCACCCCTCGCCCCTACTGCTTAGCCCTTAGCCCTCTGTTTTGCAAGTTCTGGGGGCAGGGTGTCCCGATTTTTTTTGAGATAGAAGGGTGGGGCGAAGTGTTGGGGCTACATCACCCTCCAAACGGAGGTTTTTCAGAGACTCCAAACAGAGAGTTATGAGAAAAACAGAAAAACCCATAAGAATGCTGCACAAGAGACCAAAGAAACCCACAAATGTGAGAATTTTCTCTGTTAAAAATTACGATAACCACTGTATGATCTCAGTTTAATGTCATTTTAGTGTATTGTGGTCATTTTCTTCATAACAAGCATAAAAAATTGCTAATATTATGCTAATGTCTCGGTAGCTAGCTAACTAACTTCCCGTTCCACCTTAAATAGTCCAGCAGTTCTGACACCTGAAGCACCAGAATGTAACTGCTGCTCCATTTAAGGTGGAACGGGAAAATTCAAACAAGAATCTGGCGAATATCTGACTTCAGCTTCATATCACTGAAGAATTAGGGGTGGGTGATAATAAATAATTGCCCCCCTCTTTGAAGGCATATGATGCCCTAAATGTAACTAAAGCCCAGCAGTGAGGAGCTGAACTTTACCCTCCTCTGCTGTCACTGCAGACTGGCAGCGTCGCCTACAGAGCAGCGCTGGTAGCTGTTAATGAAGTGATGCTCTTTTTATTTGAGGGTCCCATTTCAGAGGGAAGATTTCAACCACTACCCTGTAACTCAGTTCCAAGGGGTTAGGGTGACACTCGAAAACAAGGGGTAGGGGTAAAAAGAAGAAATGCGATTGGGCCTAAATCTTAGAATTCTTGAGTTGTTAATCTCAAATAGACTTGATTATGTTTTTTGTGATGCTGTATGACTCACTGTTATCTATGAACATGGACTAAAGTACATTAGCAAAGCGATTTACTTCACTTGTTTGGTCATTTTGACAGGTAGCTTTGTTAGCCTTGTGCTACATGTTAGCATTAAATAAATATTAAGTGACTAGCTACTTAATAATGTTAACTTTCCAGCAAAACATGTCACAATTACTTAATAAACATTAGCAGAACATTAGCTCTGGTGCTATTTTGTCCTACTTTGTCATCAGAAGTTACCACAACCAACCAGTGTTGCCAGATTGCTTGTTTCCAGACAATACAATGTTCCAAACCCACCAAAATTACACAGCTAAAAATGCTATCTTAGCATCTTGAATCTATGAGACTGTTGTAAGAATATTATGAGATTATTTAACTCATTTCCAGACATTTTTACTTGATTAAAGTAATTTTATCAAGTGAAACTGTCTTATTTTATTGACAGATAATTTCACTTATTTTAAACATTTTTTATTCATTTTTTATAAGTACAATGATTTGTCATTGGAATGACTCTATAATGAAAGGAAATGACTTAAAACAAGTAAAAATGACTAGAAATAAGTTGAATAATACATAATACAATATCCATACAATGATCTCAAAGTGAGAAATATTAGATAAACATTGACTAGATTTAACCCTTATAAACTCAGGCTTAATACATACTAAGGCTTATTATTCAGTAACTACAGGGACTTCAATGCAAACTGGCCGAGCTGTTCTTCGATTATTGAAGTGTGTAATAAAATGTAAGGGGTTAACTGGTCATTCACCTGGGGTCACTGGATAACACTTACGTCAAGTGACAAGTTTTTGTTGATATTTGGTTGTGTCATAACACTTTCTGGGATTAAATGACATAGCGCATTATGACAGCTGAATTGTTAGTACCATTGTGCCCATTTCATGGTTCGTCTCCTGTTTCTAGCAGCGTCCATTTCACATATAGTTCTTAAAAAAAAATGAAATGGGATATTTTAACCCCTTAAAATCCCAGACTTGGTACATACTATCCATCATTATGGCAGAGCTGTTTATGCTATTGAAGTGTGTAATAAAAACGTGGGACCACCGGTGGGCCCTGGACATGTAAGGGGTTAAGCCCTTAACAATCCAGGTTTATTTCACACTAAGGCCTATTATTCAGTACCTACAGGGACTTCATGCAAACTAATGGAGCTTTTCTTAGGTTATAGTAGTGTATTAAGGGGTTAAACCTTCCCTGCTGTACTTCTTTTGAACGTTGGAGGCTCAAAACCCCAAATAAAAATAGCCTGTTAGCCTTTTCTCGATGTGAGCAAACAAGGACTTCAGTTGTAACAATGAACTTAACTGTAATTGGCTTAAGAAACGTCATCACGTTGAGCAATTTTACCACCTCAAACCCTGAGGGTCTCTATGTGGGTCCACACTTCGTTTTCTCACTCTCATAACTTCAGAACTTGCATATTTACCAAACACAAGCTGCTTACATCATCTCCTGTGGCCTTCAACACCGTAAGCCTCTTAAACACTGAAGCAGCTTTTCCTTTCAGTTCTTATTGTGTTTTGTGGCGCTCAGCAACATTGGAAGAGAGTTCCTTGGATTTATGTAACACGGCAACGTTACGTAAATCTGCTGACTTTTGCCAACTGTTTTGCCAGGACTGCCAACTTTCAGATGTTTATTAGAGTTGTTAGAGTGAGGCTTCAGCAGGCTGGGCTGGGGGGGTGAGGTTCATGGGCTGGATGGTAATGATGTGGTGGTGGTCGGGGGGGTGGGTTGGGGGCTGCGTCCACAACATTTGATTTCATTACATGAATCAATTTAATGTAAAATATACTCTTCAAAAAGGCAGTTCTTCAAGGGTTCTTTTGTAAAGAGAATTTGCATGATTAAAGGGTTCTTTCCATCATAAAAGGGTTCTTCAGACTGATGGAGAATGTGCTGTAGAGGGTTCTATATAGCACCAAACAGTTTTCTATTGTTACAAGCTTGACGTCTTCATCTGCCAGCGTCCCTACAGGATTCTAGTAGTTTCATTAAGCCACAGAACACTCGAGATTGAGGCTGGTAAAGTTGTGTAATGCTAAAAAAACACCTGGTGGTTAATTGGCAACAGCTCAGTAACATGATTGGGTATAAAAGAGCATCTCAAAATAGCAAAGAACTTTTGCTTCTCATCATCTACAGTACATCATATCATTAAAAGATTCAGAGAATCTGGAGAAATCTCTGTATGTAAGGGACGAGGCCAAAAACCAGTATTTGCTGGCTGTGATCTTTGGGCCCTCAGACGGCACTGCATTAAAAACAGACATGATTCTGTAGTGAAAATCACTGCATGGGCTCAGAAACACTTCTGAAAACCACTGTCTGTGAAAACAGTTCATCACTGCATCCACAAATGCAAGTTAAAACTCTAAAACATAAAGAAGACACCATATAGAAACAGGGTCCAGAAACGCTGCCACCTTCTCTGGGCCTGAGCTCATTTAAAATGGACTGAGGGGAAGTGGAAAAGTGTCCTGTGGACCATCAAAATTTGTAATTTTTTTTTGGAAATCATGGACGCTGGGTCCTCTGGGCTAAAGACCACTCACCTTGTTATTAGCACACAGTTCAAAAGCCAGCATCCGTCATGGTATGGGGCCGTGTTAGTGCACATGGCATGGGTGACGTGCACATCTGTGAAGGCAACATATGCTGCCATCCAGACGACGTCTTTTTCAGGGAAGGCCTTGATTATTTCAGCAAGACAATGTTAAACCACATTCTGCATGTATTACACTGTGAACCAGTGAACATATTTGGAGGGTTATGAAATGAAAAATATGATAAAGGAGACCCTGAACTGAAGAGCAGCTGAAATCCTTTATCAAACAAGAACAGGAAAACATTTAACTTTTAAAACTACAGCAGTGTCTCCTCAGTTCTCAAACACTTACAGTGTGTTAAAAGAAGAGGTGATGAAACACAGTGGTAAACAGGCCCCCGTCCCAACTTTTTTGGAACATGTTGTCAGCATTAAATTCAAAATGGGCAAATATTTTTCAAAAAACAATAAAATTTCTCAGTTTCATCATTTCATATGTTGTCTTCGTAGTATTTTCCTTTAAAAATGCTTGATTTGCACATCATTGCACACTATTTTTATTTACATTCTGCACAGCGTCCCAACTATTTTGGAAATGGGTATACATAGTGTATAATTATAATATAATGTGTACTTAAAATCAGATCTGCATACAGAATACCACAATATTCAATCAAATCTATCTATAATGCCGTTTTCATATCCTGATATGACCTCTTTCAAAAGTGCCCCCACAAAACGCCCCCCCACCCCTTCCCCCACCCTAGCCAAAATCTGTACATGCCACTGATTATCAATTAAATAATCTATTTACTTTTGCAACAACCATCCTGCACACTTTCATAATGTGCCCCCCCCCACTTTGGCCCCAGTGTGTAGGTTAGTAGTCCATACATTGAACATATTAGCTGTAGGTTGGGACACTGGGTGCTTATGTGTTAGCAGTTAGCATTAGCCTGTGTGGTATGCAGGTCTGTGAACAGCCCTTTTCTCTTTTCCATGAAAAGCGGCGTGTTTGTGTTAGCAGAGCACATTAGCATGTGCGGTGTGGAGGACGACACAGACACTGGCGTGTTTGTGTGTTAGCGGTTAGCATTAGCTCGTGCGCAGTCTGTGTGTGCGTGTTTGGTATGCAGGGAGCTCCGACCCCCTTGGCTGCTGCCCCAGGCTGGAATCAGGCCTGCTCCTGCGGCCCCGCCCCCCTTCTCCTCCTTCTCCAGGCAGGGAGCGTCGCGTTGCGTTCAGACAGAAACTTCACTCATTCAGCAGATCAGAAACTCTCAGAGACACCTTCATGACCTCTCAGAGATGACCTTTTGACCCCTGGCCTGGACCGGGGCGCTGTCGGAGATGGGGCTTCTCGGCTGTCTGGGTGGATTTTTCAGGAAAGCCAAGGTAAGACGGGCTCTGCTGACATTTAGAGAGAGAGAGAGAGAGACAGAGAGAGCAGTGTCAATTACAGAGAACCGAGAGGAGCTGCTGAAGAGGTTTCCCGCTGTGCGTGAGCTCAGACTGAGATGACTGACAGGTGGATTTGTGATGGTTTAAAAACGTTACTTTTCTCTCACACTTTAAAGACACGAGCACTTTCTCAGAAACACCTGATCATATCACAGAGCAGCTCAACTGAGCTTATACTGAACTAAAACAGCAGCAAACTACACTGTACAGAGAGAGAGAGAGAGAGAGAGAGAGAGAGAGAGAGAGAGAGAGAGAAATAAAGAGATAAAGAGAACGTGGGAGAAAGAGAAACAGAAACAGAGAGAGAAGAGGGGGTAGGGAAAGGAAGATCAAGAGAGATGCACAGAGACAAATAAAGGGAAAGTGGGAGGAAAGAGAATAGGAGAGAGAGGAGAGAGAGATGGATAGAGAGAAAAAGAAATAAAGAGAAAGTGGGAGGAAAGAGAGAATAGGAGAGAGGGAGGGAGGAAAGGAGAGAGCGAGAAAAGAGAAATAAAGAGACAGTGGGAGCAAAGATAGAGAAATAAGACAAAGAAACTGGGAGGAAATAGAGAGAGAGAGTGAGAGTAAGAGACAGAATGGAGAGAGAGAGAAAAAGAGACATTGAAAGAGAGAGAACGAGGGAGAAAAACAGTAAGATGAGAAAGAGTGAGTGATGGGAAGAGAGAGGAGGAGAGAGATGGAGAAGAGAGAGAAAAAAAGAGAGATAGAGAGAGCAAGAAGGAGAGAGAGGAAATGGGGATAGAGAGAGACAGAGATAAACAGAGAGGGGGAGAGAGAGAGAAGAGAAAAAGAAAGAAAGAGACAGAGGAAGAGAGAAAAATAAACAAGGAGAGAGAGAGAGAGAGAGAGAGAGAGACAGAGAGAGAGAGACTGGTTAGTATTATTTCTGCTTTATTTACACTTTATAATTAGTTTATTATTCCATTATTCAAACCTATTATTAGAACTTAATTTATTCATTTATATTTGAATGATAACTCAGTTTAACATGTAGCTACAGCTTTGGCAACACAGGACTCACATACTGTCATGAGAGAGAGAGAGAGAGAGAGAGAGAGAGAGAGAGAAAGAGTGAGAGAGAGAGAGAGAGAGAGAGAGAGAGAAGAGGGAGAGAGGGAGAGAGAGAGGGAGAGAGAGAGAGAGACAGATGGAGAGAGAGAGAGGGAGAAAGAGAGAGAGAGAGAGAGGGAGAGATAGAGATAGAGAGAGAGAGAGAGAGAGAGAGAGGGAGAGAGAGAGAGAGGGAATGTGACCGTTATGACTCTGTGACAGGCTGTATGTGAGCGAGCGAGGGAACGAGCGAGCGAGTGAGAGAGTGAGACGGACATTCCTCCGGCCTGCAGTGGGTGGAGGAATGGTTTGAATGTCGTCCGGCTCGGGCCAAAACTCCGTTACCACGACAACCTTCTTTTAAAAGTAGCTTTGGACCAAACTTCCTGTGCCTCAGCCAATCAGCTGCTCTGGAAAAGCCATGATGTCAGAAAGTCCATGAACACAGCACTCAAACACAGAACCACATTCAGCAGGTCAGAACCAGGGTTCCTTTAAGAATACAGCTCTAATGTACTTACGTATAAAAACATAACTGAGTGTGATCTGTTCATCCTGCACAGCTTCACAGCCTCCACATCATCTAGAGCACTGTAAACAAACATGAAGGAATGTTGATGATCTAGAACCATGAACAGAGCTGTGGAGGATTTTACACCGACTGAGAAAACTGGAGAACATCAAGAATGAAGTTCTAATAAAATTAATACCCAGAATGAAGTTCTAATAAAATTAATATCTAAAAGGAAGTTGTATTAAAATTAGTATCCAGAATGAAGTTCTAATAAAATTCATATCCAGAATGAAGTTCTAATAAAATTCATACCCAGAATGATGTTCTAAATAATATCTAAAAAGAAGTTGTATTAAAATTAGTATCCAGAATAAGTTCTAACAAAACTGAAAATGAAAATGAATTTCCAGAATGAATTTCTAATAAAATTTACATGCAGATTTAGGCTATATTAAAATTAATATCCAGAAATGAATTTTCTTGCAAAAGTGAGTGTCTAATCTTAAGGTAGACAACCTAAAAAGTAAAATGAATCACTGCTTACTCACATAATCACTTCACTCATGTTTAAATATTGAATTTAAAAAATCTAAAAATACATTTTGACAAATATTGCGTAATCTTTAAATCCACATTTTAGAACTAGTTCTTGTATATAAAATATTGGCATGACAAATGATTCCAAACTTTGAACTTTTCAATGCTTGTGTTTATATACAGCACTGGTGAAACGTTTATGCAACTAACTTCATGATGTGAGTTGCCTGCAACACAGTTTTTGTGCAACTTGACAGCCACATGAAGCAACCCAAAAACAATCTATCTGAGTCTGTTATCTGTTGTGTGTGTTAGGCTGGCTTTACACAGTGAAAGTTTAATGCAACTTTAGTTGCTTGAAATGTACATAACTAAACTAAATTGCATTTGAATTGCACAATGTGAAGCATCCTGCAACTCACTTGAAACTCAGGCACAGCAGTTGCAAGCATTTCAGCTTTGTGGAAAATGTTTCATGAAACAGATAAATATATACAAAATATATACATTTAGATAGATAAACGACAAATAGACACAAGGCAATGACAAATAAAGATTTCAAAATGACAATTTTAAAAATCTTATTAAAAAAAGGACATGATGTGCGTTTTTATATCTGCACACATTTGTGTTTATATCTATGTGCATTTAATATCTTAAATACAGTGAGTGTTATCAAAACTTTTAATTAAATCTTTCAGTTATTAAACTGTGCTGGTCTGGTTGCTCCATCTGACTGACTGGTTGCGCCACCTGACTTCTCAGACTAATTTCAAATGAAAAAGGTATCTACTTAGACAGTCTTAGAAAACTTTGACCTTGAACTTAAGTTTATACTTCCATTCTTTTAAATAAATAAACATTATTGTAATAATTTCACATTTTCCTGGTTCGCCTGAGGTCGGAACATCTGACATGGTAAACTGAACCGTTCTAACCACGACTCAAAAATCTAACTTTTTACTAAATCTGTGAAAGGGCTACTGACCTTGGCATTGCACCATGAAGGTCACTTGGGCTCTTCTTTATGATGCAGTAAATGACCCCTCTTTCATAAAAGCACATCAAAATAAAAGTCCTTTGTTTTTGGTTGTGCCGTCTGACATTTGAAGAAGTAAGAACTTGCTTGCTTTTAAAAGTGCCCTGTTTTGCAACATGTTTTTTTTCAAGTTTTCAAAAAATTAAACTACAAAACTATTTTGTTTAGATTTTTATTTAACTAAATTACCATTTTGGTAAGTTTACTTAGTTAACATATATAGGTGGACGGTTGCACCACTTGACATTTTTAGACTGAAGGCAAAAAGAAATTAAAATGAATTTTATATGGATGCACTGAAAAATATTTGACATAAAAGAGGTATTGTTGAATAATTTGATGTATGTTGTGTATTTATCAAATTATTTTTGGGAAAATAATGGACTTTAACAAAAAAATGCATATCATGTCAATGACCCACAGAAAAAAGGGCAATGACAGCTGGAAAAAATAATAAAACTGTTGCAAATATTTAAAGTGAGATATGGCACGTCAAAATACAAGCTGCTAATTTGGTTAACTAGTGGAGTACCTGAATCTTGGTTGTGTTTGAGTTGCTGTGTGTAACTGCCAAGTTGCATGTTAATTATGTTGCAGGGAACTCACAACATGCAGCTAGTTGCAAGAAAGTTTCGCTGTGCAAATGAATCATGTTAACAGTGTGAATATCATTCAGAAACAGTTTTGTTTAGGCCCTGCCCCCTTGAGTCTGAGGTTGCAGGGAACTCACAGCATACAGCTAGTTGCATGAAAGTTTCACTGTGCAAGCAAATAATTTTTACGGTGTGAATATCATTCAGAAAGAGCTTTGTTCCACAGAGTTGAGATGCTTGCAACTGTTGCATGTTGTGAGTTACCTGCAACCTCAGACTCTGGGGGGTGGGGCCTAACCAAAGCTCTGTCTGAATGACATTTACACTGTAAAAATGATTTGTTTAGACCCCGCCCCCTGAGTCTGAAGTTGCAGGGAACTCACAACATGCAGCTAGTTGCATAAA
The DNA here is from genome assembly GCF_904425465.1 of Colossoma macropomum. Taxonomy (NCBI): domain Eukaryota; kingdom Metazoa; phylum Chordata; class Actinopteri; order Characiformes; family Serrasalmidae; genus Colossoma; species Colossoma macropomum. The sequence goes on along the minus strand of NW_023494794.1, from coordinate 10,818,780 downwards.
TGTTTCACTCTGCAAACCCAGCCTTAGACTTAGTTTTGTTTGGCTGTTGCATGAAACTTGTTCCACTGAGTTTAGACAGTTGCAACTTTTGCGATTGAGTTTCAAATGAGTTGCAGGACACTTTGCATTAGGCTGTACTATAAAACTCAAGTGCAAGTTTCATGTAGGTTTCTAGCAACTAAAGTTGCATGAAAGTTTCGGGGTGTAAAGCCAGCCTAACATTGTGAAATTGAATGTGGCTGAATGGCCGACTTCAGATCGGTACGTTGTGATGCACTGTAAAGTATATATGTACACATGGAAAAGTGAATGAAACATAGTTTTCACTCCTTGTCGTTTCCAGCTGCGGTTTCTCTGTGACGGCAGATGCAGTTGAATTCTGAACGCCGTGGTTCTGAGTTTGTTTAATTATGAAACGCGGCTGCCGGTCAGAGCAGCCATGAAGAGTTTGTTCTGAATGAATTTAAGCTGTTAATGTTTAAAAGAAACAACAAAAACAAACAGGCCGGACCGCCCGCTGTGACGAGGCTGAGCTCAGCTTCACCAACACTTTCATGTCTTCTTTCTGAGCTTTGTTCTTCTGTTTTATCCCCCCCCCCCCTCTCTCTCTCTTTCCTGTTTATGTCTCTCTGTCTCTCTCATCTGCCTTGTTCTTTTTTTGTCTCTCTTGTTGTCTCTTCTCTGTCTCTTGCTTCTCTCTCTCTCTCTCTCTCTCTCTCTCATTTATATCATCTTCACTATATCTTGAACTTTCTCTGTCTCTCTCTCTCTTCCTTTCTCTTTATCTCTTCTCCATCCCTCTCTTCCTCTCTTTTCCCTTCAATCTCTCTTTCTTAAGGTCCCCCACCCTCTTTTTAAAGTTTCCCTTTCCACTTATTTCTTTGTTTCTCTCTCTCTCTCTCTCTCTCTCTCTCTCTCTCTCTCTCTCTCTCGGTCTCCCCACTCTGTCTCTCTCCTCTTGAACAGAATAGTAATCTCTCTCTTTTACAGCCTGTTTAAAGTGTAACAAATCATTTTAAATTGTCATTTTAAAGTGTAACAAATCATTTTAATGGTGTAAATTTTGTGCTGAGATCTAGATTTAATCAGAAATTGAACATTTAACATTATACAGCACTTTTACATTAAAACCTTAAATCAGGTCTTTAATCTTGTTTGTCCTTCGACCCACCACACAACAGCTTTTAGGCATATTTGCAATCGTAGTTTAAAACCAATAAAGAGAAGTGTGCAATGTAAACCAATGGAAAGTGTGGAAGTGTTTTCCCCCATGGTGTGGGTGTGGCCTAAATGTGCTACAAGCTATACACACTGAACTGTCATCATAAGACTGACTTCACCAAATTACCCCACACAGCCCAGCAGGATTTGTCCAGTGTGGCAGTTTAGAGGTGTTTGGCAGGTTTAGGCTGCAGTTTTAGACTTACTTTTAAACTTTTCCATGTGTCTGATATCAACATTAGTGTTTCAACTGCTTAGAATTCAGAGGATTCTGTGAAATTCTGGGGGATTAATTATGTACAACGAAACATTCCAGCTTTGGAACGTTTTAGTTTACTACAGCATGTGGTATTATTGATTTTTTAAGAATGCCATTCATTTTTCACATACGCACACTTTCTGAGCTGCTTACCTAAAGTCTATCCCAGTGCTCACTGGGTAGAAGGGAGGAAACACCCTGGACAGGTCACCAGTCAGACACACAGACATACACAATCTCATCTAGGGGTAATTTAGCATCTCCAATTCACCTGACTGTATGTTGGACATCCCGGTTGCCCGGCCGGGGAATCGAACCCAGGCCCTTCTGGCTGTGAGGTGACAGCGCATAGAGAAAACCAGCTTAGACCTGGTTTCCTTATATGGGCATGGGTGACGCACGACTTCAAAGGTCTATAAACACGAATGAACTCCAAAATCATGTTATTTCTCCTCCTTACAGACGCTGACTGTGTCCTGTAGGTCCAGACGTCCAGGTAAGACTGACTGTACCTTTCACACGCGCTTCTAATGAGTCATTAAACCTCAGTGTGAAACACAGCAGAAAGGCATTCTGCTGTCCAAGCATGATTTTAATGAGAATAGAGCACAAAGGTCTTCAAATAACAGCCACTGCAGCTAAACAGAGCTCAGTGTGTCTAACAGAGAACCACTCTGGATTCAGCCGTGTGAGCACAGTTCATACTGGACATAAAATATTTGAGTGTAAAAGCCGAAATTTCACATAGTCACTATATAGGGAGCGGTAAGTCGTTGAGATTCAGCCTCAGGATTTTCTGAGGTCTGATCTTATAGATGTTTAGTACTGACCATTAAAGGACTGGTTGTGTTGCAGTTTTCAGCTCTTTACCTACTTAAAAACTATAATAAAAAAAAAAATATATATATATATATATATCCATATATATATATATATCCATATATATATATATATATATATATATATCCATCCATCCATCATCTAAACCGCTTATCCTTCTGGGTCGCGGTGGGGTGCTGGAGCCTATCCCAGCTGTCATCGGGCGGAAGGCAGGATACACCCTGGACAGGTCACCAGTCCATCGCAGGGCATATATATATATATATATATATATATTGGTATATATATATATATATCAATCACTGACTGCCCAGACAAACAGCTTTTAAGTACAGTTTCCTCATATACATATTAGTAATAATTATTTTTATATTTCTCCCTGTCGTGTATTACGGTGATTATGGTTGTGCTTATACATCTGTAAATGTATATGTTCTAGTTACTCTCAGGACTATAAGAAGAGTGAATATCAGAGTGAATATGAACTCATATGAGTTTTATGATTTACACAGTGTGAGCTGAGAGGGAGAGTGTGTGTGTGAGTGTGAGTGTGTGGGGGGTTCGTTGGGTTTGCTGAGGTCACATGACGGAGGAGGTGAGAATTCGTGCTATTTTTATTTATCAGCTTTATTTATAACGGCACCGTGTGAGTGTAATGACTCTGTCTGGCCTGTGGGGGGCGTCTTTAGGCTGCTGATGAGCTGTGTGTAAACCCACTGTGTGTGTATGTGTGTGTGTTGGTGGAGGAGCTTCCACTCTAAAAATGCACAGACCCAGGTACTTTAAAGCGATAGTTTGAATCCCCCAAGACCCCACCAACTAACGTGGTGCTAACTGCAGGCCTCAGACTGCATTAAGGTTGGAAAAACCTCACAAAAAGTGTTTTTGGTTCATAAAACAACACAAATATTATAAATTAGGAGACAAATGTAACTTATGGGCTCTTTAAATATACTTCAATATAATCTGCAGATTGACCAGCTCACTGTGTGGAACTGTGAGCTCTGCTAATGTCCACAGCAGATGATGGTCAGTCTGATCTACACTAGACGAGGTCATCTCAGTGTTACTGAACACCACAAACATTCTGACTCATAACTAACACATCTGAACTTCTCTGTGATGAACATACAGAAATATCATCTTTACTGGGCTTAAACAGTCCTGAATTTAATATTATATATTATATATCATGGTAATAGTTCACTGGTTTTAATATCAGATATTAATATTATAATAGTTTACTGCCTTTAATATTATGTATTGATAATATAATAGTTCACTAATACTATAATAGTTCACTGCCTTTAATGTTATGTATGAATATTGTAATAATTCGCTGCCTCTAATATTATACAACCCATTTCCTGGGGTCATGGGACGCTGTGCAAAATGTAAACAAAAACAAAATGCAGTGATATGCAAATCATTCACCCTATATTTAATTGAAAATAGTACAAAGACAACAAATCACACACTGAAACTGAGAAATTTTATTGTTTTTTGAAAAATATTTGCCCATTTTTAATTTGATGCCAACAACACATTCCAAAAAAGTTGGGAAGGGGGAAACAAAAGGCTGGTAAAGTTGTGTTATGCTGAAAAAACACCTGGTGGTTGATTGGCAACTGGTCAGTAACATGATTGGGTATAAAGAGCATCTCAGAGAGTCTTTCAGAAGTAAAGATGAGGAGGGGTTCACCACTCTATGAAAGACTGCACCATCAAACAGTGCAACAATTCAAGAATAACGTTTCTCAAATAGCAAAGCATTTTAGCTTTTCATCATCTACAGTAAATAATATCATTAACAGATTCAGAGAATCTGGAGAAACCTCTGTATGTAAGGGACAAGGCCAAAACCAGTATTTGTTGGCCGTGATCTTTGGGCCCTCAGGCAGCACCACATTAAAAACAGACATGATTCTGTAGAGAAAATCACTGCATGGGCTCAGAAACACTTCTGAAAACCACTGTCTGTGAAAACAGTCTGCCGCTGCATCTACAAATGCAAGTTAAAACTCTAAAACACAAAGAAGAAACCAGATATAAACAGGATCCAGAAATGCTGCCACCTTCTCTGGGCCTGAGCTCATTTAAAATAGACTGAGGTGAAGTGGAAAAGTGTCCTGTGGTCTGACGAATCAACATTTGAAATTCTTTTTGGAAATCATGGACACTGTGTCCTCCACATCTGTGAAGGCACCATTAATGCTGAATGATATATACATGTTTTGGCAACATATGCTGCCATCCAGATGACATCTTCTTCAGGGAAGGCCTTGATTATTTCAGCAAGACAATGTAAAACTACATTCTGCATGTAATAGCATGGCTCCATAATAAAAGAGTCTGAGTGCTAAACTGACCTGCCTGCAGTCCAGACCTGTCACCACTGAAATGAGAAAACATTTCACTTTCAAAACTACAGCAGTGTCTCCTCAGTTCCCAAACACTTACAGAGTGCTGGTAAAAGAAGAGGTGATGAAACGCAGTGGTAAACAGGCCCCCGTCCCAACTTTTTTGGAACGTTTTGTTGGCATCACATTCAAAATGGGCAAATATTTTTTAAGAAGCAATAAAAATTCTCAGTTTCAACATTTAATATGTTGTCTTTGTAGTGTTTTCAGTTAATTATAGGGTTTAAATGATTTGCATATGATTACATTCTGTTTTCATTTACATTTTGCACAGCGTCCCAACTATTTTGGAGACAGGTTGGTGTAACAGTTCACTGCCTTTAATATTAATTATAATTTATTTAGTGCTACTTAGAAAATATCACAAACTGACCCTGTTAGGATTTTTTATCATCAGTGAGCCAAAAATGAATTACTGTGCAAAACCTCCACTTATTCTTCTGTTCGTTTCCTTTTACCTTCCTTTTTTCATTCTTTCTTTCTTTATATTCTTTTTTCTTTTCTTCTTTCTTTTTTCCATTTTTCATTCTTCCTTTCTTTTCATCTTTTTCCCCTTTCTTTTTCTTGAGTCCTCCTTTCTTTCTTTCTTTCTTTCTTCCTTCCTTCCTTTCTTTCTTCAATAATAATCTTTTTACTTTTTCTTGCTTTCCCTTTCTTCTTTTTTCTTGCATTCTTTCATTCTTCTTCACTTTTCTTTTTTTCCTTTCTTTCTTTTTTCTTTCTTTCTTTCTTTTCATATTCTTTTCTCTTTCTTTTCCTTCCTTTCCCTTTCTTATTTCTTTTTTCCATTTTTCATTCTTCCTTTCTTCTTCCATCTTTTCTTTTTCTCCTTTTTCCTTTTAATTTTCAATTTTCTTGAGTTATTTATTCCTTCTTCCTTCCTTCCTTTCTTTCTTTCTTTCTTTCTTTCTTTCTTTCTTTCTTTCTTTTTTCTTTCTTTCTATATTCAATTTCCTGTCTCTTTTTTCTTCCTTTCTTTTCTTCTTTCCATTTTTCTTTCTTCTCCTTTCTTTTTATTGTTTCATCCTTCCTTTTTATTTCTTTGTTCACTTTACTTTGTTTTACCTTTTCTTCCTTTCTGTTTAATCTTTTTTATTATTATGTTTTTCGTTCTTTTTTCTTCTTGCTTCCTTTCATCATTCTTTCCTTATTTTCTTGTTTCTTTCTTTTTCTGCATTCATTTTCTTTTTTCTTTCTTCCTTTATTTCTTGCTCCTCTTTCTTTCCTCTTTTCTTTTTTCATGCATCCTACTTTCTTTCTTACTTTCTTTCTTTCTCTCCTTTTTTCTTTGTCTCTTCTTTTCTTTAAATTTACGTCCTCCCGTTTTTTCGTCTTTTTTATTCCATTCTTTTCATTTTCTTACTTTTGCTTTATTTGATTTTCGTCCTTCCTCCTTCATGTCTGACCTTTTTAAGCCTCGTTAAATTCTGAACTCAGAAATCAGTTTAAACGCATCGAAATTAAACACAAAAAACGGAAAATAAACGACTAAAACAAAAACCTGGTCTCAGTTTCACAGCATTAAAGCTTCAACTGTGTAAAAAGGCTAAATAAACATTTTACTGTATTAAACTCCGGATCAGCGCCGTTTAAACGTGCCGAGCTCTTCGCCTACAAATCCCAGCGCAGCTCTCACTACACTTCCCATGATGCGCTGCGCGGAGAGCCGCCGGAGCTCAGCGTGTCTCAGGAAGACCGGAGTGAAAAAGTTAAAGGAGTTTAAGAAATGAGCCGAAAACGGGAGAAAAGGCTGAAGAGCGGGTAAGAGAGGGAGATGAGAGAGGAGTGCAGGAAGGAGGGAGGAGAAAACCGGGAGCGGAGAGAGGAGAGGAGGAGAAAAACAGCGCGAGACTTTCTTTCATTCAGCTCGGCTCTGGCTCTGCGGGAAGAATGGAAAAAGCGAGTGAGAGTGAGAGGAGGAGTGAAAAGAGGAGTGTGGCAGCGCAGCTGAGCGCCTGCAGAGCTTTATCAGTGCTCAGGAGAAAAAACACACCACACAAACACACTGCAGGTGAGTACACACACACACACACACACACACACACACACAGCTGATTTGGAGGGGGGCACAAACTTTTTCACAGCCCCAGCAGTGAGTGTTGAGAGAAAAAAGTCTGTAAAAAACATTTTCAGCCTTTTTTTGTAGCTGAAACTCTAAAGATCCACACGCTGCTGTGAGATAAGATGAACTTCCCTGCTGGTGACGTCCTGTATAATTAAAAATAATGCGTGGCCACAACTTAGTAAGGTGTGGGAATGAGATAATTGAGTCATGGCCACGAGATCATGCCTTATTAAGATGTGGCCAAGGTTTAATTATCTCATTCCCGTGAGTTACTTATGCAGCCTTGCTGGTGACATCCTGTATAACTAAAAAAATAATGTGTGGCCACAACTTAGTAAGGCATGGGAACGAGACAATTGAGTCGTGGCCTTGACTTAGTAAGGTGTGGGAACGTGATCATGCCTTATTAAGATGTGGCCAAGGTTTAATTATCTCATTCCCATGAGTTACTTACGCAGCCCTGCTGGTGACATCCTGTATAAATAAAAAATAATGCGTGGCCACAACTTAGTAAGGTGTGGGAATGAGATAATTGAGTCATGGCCACGAGATCATGCCTTTTTAAGATGTGGCCAAGGTTTAATTATCTCATTCCCATGAGTTACTTACAGAGCCCTGCTGGTGACATCCTGTATAAATAAAAATAATGCGTGGCCATAACTTAGTAAGGCATGGGAACAAGATAATTAAGTCGTGGCCACGACGAAGTAAGGAATGATCTCCTTCCCGCGCCTTTGTAAGTCTTTCTTAGTAAGTAAGGACCCCTTTTTGGTGCCATATAGAACCATTTTCAGAAAGGTCCTACATAGAACCACACACTCTTAAATATGGTTCTTCAAGGGTTGTTTAGTAAAGGCAGTGGTTCTATATAGAACCATGAACACTCAAAGAACCTTTTACATGATTAAAGGATTCTTTGCATCACTAAGTGGTTCTACAGATTAATGGAGAATGTCATGGTTCTATTTAGAACCTCTTGGAAAAGCGTTCTCTATAGCACCAAAGAGAGTTCTGCTATTGTTGTGATGTCAGGCTTGTTACAATAGATGCTGTATAGAAACATTTTCAAAAACGTTCTAAATAGAACCATGTACAACACGTTCTCCATCCATCTGAGGAACGCATTGACCATGCAAAGAATCATTTAATCATGCAGAGTGTTCTTTGAGTGTTCATGGTTCTTTATAGAACCATTGCCTTTACTAAAGAACCCTTGAAGAACCATCATTTTTGAGTTTGTAGGATGTTATTTTGGTGAGAATGGACAATTTGTCAACATTCGTGATCTGGCTAAATTGGTGACGTCCAAAAGTGGTCACCCATTGCTGATACAGCTTGTATGATCTCCATAGAAAAGCACTGACCAATAGAATGAGACGCTCTGGAGCGGCTGCACATGAGCCTAAGGTTTCCATGCACGATGCCAAGTGTAGGCTAGAGGGGTATAAAGCCCCCCAGTATTGGGCTGTACAGTAGTGGAGCTGTGTTCTCTGGAGTGATGGAGCTCCATCCACTACCTTTGGGATGAGCTGGAGTGATCCAGAACTGACCATCCAACATCAGTACCTGACCTCACTAATGGTCAATCAAATCCTCACAGCAATGCTCCAACATCTATTGTAAAGCCTCAATAGAAGAGTAGAGGCTGTTACTGCAGCACAAACTCCTTATTACCACCCTTCATTTCAGGAGAAACCCTGTAAGAGCAGGACGTGAGCAACAACTAGGTCACGCTGTAGCCCATCTGCTGCCCTTTTGCATGGACGACGGTGCTGAACCTCCTTTTTTCTGCGTGTTTCTGTAATAAAGCCACCTTTGGTCTGCGCTGCGCTGCGCTGACCTTTGGCAGCTGCACCAACTGGACTGGTTAATTACTGAGCGAGTGGCCTTTCGATGAAAGCTACAGTGTTCTGCAGGGTCTTTTCAGGGTCTCAAAGCAGTAGTTCAGTGAGGAATCTAATTTACACCACCCCCGCCTTGACCCAGCCCACGGCTGGTGGTCTGAAGTTTGCTCCTATAGTCTTAGAGCTGGAGATTAAAGTAACCAGTTAATAATCAGGCCTAAATCATCTCGCCTCAAACCGCGTGGGGATGTTAAGCAGTCCTGCTTGTTGTTTCTGAAACACTGAGTCTGTTTCATGCACTCAATAATCCGATCAAAATCTGATTTCTGCATTAATATGATTATTTTAATGGTTTTTAAAAGGAGTTTTAGATCGGAGTAAGGTCTAGAAATCAGATTAATTAATCGGATAAAGAGGCTGGATTTTAGCTAAGTAATCAGGTTTCTCAGGGCATCTAAACTCTTACTCTGATTTCTTTCGGATTTCTCAGTCTGCCTGTGTGCGAAAGCAGACAACTGGAAATAAGCGAGCAGCGTGAAACCGACTGCATGCTTGAAGAAATGAAGGATTTAAATATTCTTCATCTTCTGTATCTACTATAGATTATTCAATATCTGCTATGGATTATTCAGTGTCAGCTATGGATTATTCAGTGTGGCTATAGTTTATTTAGTATCTGCTATGGATTATTCAGTGTCAGCTATAGTTTACTTAGTATCTGCTATGGATTATTCAGTGTCAGCTATAGTTTACTTAGTATCTGCTATGGATTATTCAGTGTCTGCTATGGATTATTCAGTGTCGGCTATAGTTAATTTGATATCTGCTATGGATTATTCAGTGTCGGCTATAGTTTATTTAGTATCTGCTATGGATTATTCAGTGTCTGCTATGGATCATTCAGTGTCGGCTATGGATCATTCAGTGTCTGCTATGAATTATTCACTGTCGGGTATAGTTTATTTAGTATCTGCTATGGATTATTCAGTGTCTGCTATGGATTATTCAGTGTCTGCTATGGATTATTCAGTGTCGGCTATAGTTCATTTAGTATCTGCTATGGATTATTCAGTGTCTGCTATGGATTATTCAGTGTCTGCTATGGATTATTCAGTGTCGGCTATAGTTCATTTAGTATCTGCTATGGATTATTCAGTGTCTGCTATGGATCATTCAGTGTCTGCTATGGATCATTCAGTGTCTGCTATGGATTATTCAGTGTCTGCTATGGATTATTCAGTGTCTGCTATGGATTATTCAGTGTTGGCTATAGTTCATTTAGTATCTGCTATGGCTTATTCAGTGTCTGCTATGGATTATTCAGTGTCGGCTATAGTTCATTTAGTATCTGCTATGGATTATTCAGTGTCTGCTATGGATTATTCAGTGTCTGCTATGGATTATTCAGTGTCTGCTATGGATTATTCAGTGTCGGCTATAGTTTATTTAGTATCTGCTATGGATCATTCAGTGTCTGCTATGGATTATTCAGTGTTGGCTATAGTTTATTTAGTATCTGCTGTGGAATATTCAGTGTCGGCTATAGTTTATTTAGTATCTGCTATGGATTATTCAGTGTCTGCTATGGATTATTCAGTGTCTGCTGTGGATTATTCAGTGTCTGCTATGGATCATTCAGTGTCTGCTATGGATCATTCAGTGTCTGCTATGGATCATTCAGTGTCTGCTATGGATTATTCAGTGTCTGCTGTAGTTTATTTAGTATCTGCTATGGATTATTCAGTGTCTGCTATAGTTTATTTAGTGTCTGCTATGGATTATTCAGTGTCGGCTATAGTTAATTTAATATCTGCTATGGATTGTTCACTGTCGGCTATGGATTATTTAGAATCTGCTATGGATTATTCAGTGTCTGCTATGGATCATTCAGTGTTTGCTATGGATCATTCAGTGTCTGCTATGGATCATTCAGTGTTTGCTATGGATCATTCAGTGTTTGCTATGGATCATTCAGTGTCTGCTATGGATCATTCAGTGTTTGCTATGGATCATTCAGTGTCTGCTATGGATTATTCAGTGTCTTCTATGGATTATTCAGTGTCTTCTATGGATCATTCAGTGTTTGCTATGGATTATTCAGTGTCTGCTGTAGTTTATTTAGTATCTGCTATGGATAATTGAGTATCTGCTATGGATTATTCAGTGTCTTCTGTGGATTATTCAGTGTCTTCTATGGATCATTCAGTGTTTGCTATGGATTATTCAGTGTCTGCTATGGATTATTCAGTGTCTGCTATGGATTATTCAGTGTCGGCTATAGTTTACTTAGTATCTGCTATGGATTATTCAGTGTCTGCTATGGATTATTCAGTGTCGGCTATAGTTAATTTGATATCTGCTATGGATTATTCAGTGTCGGCTGTAGTTAATTTAATATCTGCTATGGATTATTCAGTGTTGGCTATAGTTTATTTAGTATCTGCTATGGATCATTCAGTGTCTGCTATGGATCATTCAGTGTCTGCTATGGATCATTCAGTGTCTGCTATGGATTATTCAGTGTCTGCTATGGATTATTCAGTGTCGGGTATAGTTTATTTAGTATCTGCTATGGATTATTCAGTGTCTGCTATGGATTATTCAGTGTCGGCTATAGTTCATTTAGTATCTGCTATGGATTATTCAGTGTCTACTATGGATTATTCAGTGTCGGCTATAGTTTATTCAGTGTCTGCTATGGATCATTCAATGTTTGCTATGGATCATTCAGTGTCTGCTGTGGATCATTCAGTGTCTGCTATGGATCATTCAGTGTCTGCTGTGGATTATTCAGTGTCGGCTATAGTTTATTTAGTATCTGCTATGGATTATTCAGTGTCTGCTATAGTTTATTTAGTATCTGCTATGGATCATTCAGTGTCTGCTATGGATTATTCAATGTCTGCTATAGTTTATTTAGTATCTGCTATGGATTATTCAGTGTCTGCTATAGTTGATTTAGAATCTGCTATGGATTATTCAGTGTCTGCTATGGATTATTCAGTGTCTGCTATAGTTTATTTAGTGTCTGCTATGGATTATTCAGTGTCGGCTATAGTTTATTTAATATCTGCTATGGATTATTCAGTGTCGGCTATGGATTATTTAGAATCTGCTATGGATTATTCAGTGTCTGCTGTAGTTTATTTAGTGTCTGCTATGGATTATTCAGTGTCGGCTATGGATTATTTAGTATCTGCTATGGATTATTCAGTGTCTGCTATAGTTTATTTAGTGTCTGCTATGGATTATTCAGTGTCGGCTATAGTTAATTTAATATCTGCTATGGATTATTCAGTGTCTGCTGTAGTTTATTTAGTATCTGCTATGGATTATTCAGTGTCGGCTATGGATTATTTAGAATCTGCTATGGATTATTCAGTGTCTGCTGTAGTTTATTTAGTATCTGCTATGGATTATTCAGTGTCTGCTATAGTTTATTTAGTTTCTGCTATGGATTATTCAGTGTCAGCTATAGTTAATTTAATATCTGCCATGGATTATTCAGTGTCTGCTATAGTTTGTTTAGAATCTGCTATGGATCATTCAGTGTCTGCTATGGATCATTCAGTGTTTGCTATGGATCATTCAGTGTCTGCTATGGATCATTCAGTGTCGGCTATAGTTTATTCAGTGTTTGCTATGGATCATTCAGTGTCTGCTATGGATCATTCAGTGTCTGCTATGGATCATTCAGTGTCTGCTATGGATTATTCAGTGTCTGCTATGGATCATTCAGTGTCTGCTATGGATTATTCAGTGTCTGCTATGGATTATTCAGTGTTTGCTATGGATCATTCAGTGTCTGCTATGGATCATTCAGTGTCTGCTATGGATCATTCAGTGTCTGCTATGGATCATTCAGTGTCGGCTATAGTTTATTCAGTGTCTGCTATGGATTATTCAGTGTCTGCTATGGATTATTCAGTGTCTGCTGTAGTTTATTTAGTATCTGCTATGGATTATTCAGTGTCTGCTGTGGATTATTCAGTGTCTGCTGTAGTTTATTTAGTATCTGCTATGGATAATTGAGTATCTGCTATGGATTATTCAGTGTCTTCTATGGATTATTCAGTGTCTGCTATGGATTATTCAGTGTCTGCTATGGATCATTCAGTGTCTGCTATGGATCATTCAGTGTCTGCTATGGATTATTCAGTGTCAGCTATAGTTTATTCAGTGTCTTCCATGGATTATTCAGTGTCTGCTATGGATTATTCAGTGTCTGCTGTGGATTATTCAGTGTCTGCTGTGGATTATTCAGTGTCGGCTATAGTTTATTTAGTGTCTGCTATGGATTATTCAGTGTCTTCTATGGATTATTCAGTGTCTGCTTTGGATTATTCAGTGTCGGCTTTGGTTTATTTAGTATCTGCTATGGATTATTTAGTATCTGCAATGGATTATTCAGTGTCTGCTATGGATCATTCAGTGTCTGCTGTGGATCATTCAGTGTCTGCTATGGATTATTCACTGTCGGCTATAGTTTATTCAGTGTCTGCTATGGATTATTCAGTGTCTGCTGTGGATTATTCAGTGTCTGCTATAGTTTATTTAGTATCTGCTATGGATTATTCAGTGTCGGCTATAGTTTATTTAGTGTCTGCTATGGATTATTCAGTGTCTGCTATAGTTTATTTAGTATCTGCTATGGATTATTCAGTGTCAGCTTTGGATTATGTAGAATCTGCTATGGATTATTCAGTGTCTGCTATGGATTATTTAGTATCTGCTATGGATTATTCAGTGTCAGCTATGGATTATATAGAATCTGCTATGGATTATTTAGTGTCTGCTATAGTTTATTTAGTATCTGCTCTGGATTATTTAGTATCTGCTATGGATTATTCAGTGTCTGCTATAGTTTATTTAGTGTCTGCTATGGATTATTCAGTGTCGGCTACAGTTTATTTAGTATCTGCTATGGATTATTTAGTATCTGCTATGGATTATTCGGTGTCGGGTATAGTTTATTTAGTATCTGCTATGGATTATTCAGTGTCGGCTATAGTTTATTTAGTGTCTGCTATGGATTATTCAGTGTCTGCTATGGATTATTCAGTGTCTGCTATGGATTCATTCAGTGTCTGCTATGGATTATTCAGTATCTGCTATGGATTATTCAGTATCTGCTATGAATTATTCACTATTCACTACAGATTACTCAGTGTCTGCTATGGATTATTCAGTAACTGCTGTGGATTTTTCAGTATCTGCTGTGGATTTTTCAGTATCTGCCATGAACTATTAAGTATCCGTTATGGATTATTCCATAACTGCTATGGATTATTCGGTATCTACTATTGATTATTCAGTGTCTGCTATGAATTATTGAGTATCTGCTATGAATTATTGAGTATCTGCTATGGATTATTCAGTATCTGCTATGAATTATTGAGTATCTGCTATGGATTATTCGGTATCTGCTATGGATTATTGAGTATCTGCTTTGAATTGTGGATTATTCAGGATCTGCATATATATATTAAAAGTGGTAGTTTTGTGAAAAATCTTACAAAACGTTGTATTTTT
>NW_023494794.1:10732099-10799599 GCF_904425465.1 Colossoma macropomum | reverse complement strand
GTCAGTATTATCTAACTCTGCGGACTAAAACTAGTCAGTATTATCTAACTCTGCTGACTAAAACTAGTCAGTATTATCTAACTCTGCTGACTAAACTTAGTCAGTATTATCTAACTCTGCTGACTAAACCTAGTCAGTATTATCTAACTCTGCTGACTAAACTTAGTCAGTATTATCTAACTCTGCTGACTAAACTTAGTCAGTATTATCTAACTCTGCTGACTAAAACTAGTCAGTATTATCTAACTCTGTGGATTAAGACTAGTCAGTATTATCTAACTCTGCTGACTAAACCTAGTCAGTATTATCTAACTCTGCGGACTGAAACTAGTCAGTATTATCTAACTCTGCTGACTAAACTTAGTCAGTATTATCTAACTCTGCTGATTAAAACTAGTCAGTATTATCTAACTCTGCTGATTAAAACTAGTCAGTATTATCTAACTCTGGAATTATATAATGTTGGTAGTTTGAGATTGCAGTTTCTGAAAAAAGCTATTTTTAGATAAATAAAATAGCGAACACTGACTGCTAACTAAAAACAGCTGCCATTATCTAACTCTGCTAACTGAAAATGGCTAACGATGGCTAACTTTGCTAACTGAACATAGCTTACGCTGGCTAACACTGCTAACTCTCCTGCTTTCCCCTCCATGGATAGAGAGTAAAAGGCATACAGCGCCACCTAGTGTACTGACATAGCAGCTGTTCCAAGTTAAAGCTGTTGCTGGTAATATCAATAATATTAACTGATAAAATCATTTTTAGTACTGAGATTCTCTCACAAATACCTCATAATACATACAAATATTTCAGCTTTGCTGAGAAATCTGGGTCTGTAGATATTGTTGTTAAAGCCTAGTTTGCTGGCGGTGGTTGTAGGTTGAAGGTGAATTTATGTGGGGAATTTTTTATTAATTTATTTGTTTAAATTTTGCTGTCAGTTGTGAAAAAAGTTAAACCAGCCAGAAACTTGGGAGAAAAAAAAAGTCTCCCAGCGTCTCGCTCCTCCATCTGCCTCTCCGGCTTTCACACTTTCTCTGAACGTAATGACAGGTCATCCTGTTTTACCCAGAAGTCAATCTGACACAGCCTGGCGGTCCCCATGGAGACCCAGCGAGGTTTTTGAGTTCTGTGCAGCCTATCAGATAAAAAACATGTCAAATCCCAGCAGAATCTCACACCACAGGAGAGTGTAGAAATACCCAGCGCAGCGTCTTCCCAGCAGAGTCGGAATCAGAGACAGAATAAAAAAAGCAGCCGAGCGAAAAGCCACATTAAAACTGCTGCTGTGTGGAAAAATGACCATGTAACTGATAACCAACACATTTAACACACAAAATACTGAATAAACAAACATTTGAAATTGAGTTTTAATCAAATTTCAACCTCAGAATAAAAAAAAAAATTAGATTCTTGACCAAAATAACACAGAGATCAGATCACTCCCACTTTAAAAGAGCTGCACTGGCTGCCTGTTTCGTTCAGGATAGAGTTTAAAGCTCTGCTGCTAGTTTTTAAAGCCTCTAAATGACCTTAAAGCACTGCTTACATCACAGAGTATCTGTCTGTTTATGATTTTAGATCTGCAGATACTGACCTTCAAACACCTTCAGTAAAACACAGAAAACGTTCAGTTCAGTTATTCTGCTTCTAAACTGTGGAGGTCAGTTCGCCTTTTACTGGACAGTCAAGCTCAGAGCTCACTTTTAGTAAACATCTGAAAACGTTTCTCTTTAACTCAGCGTTTAATTAAAACTCTGTCTCATGGTTTTTATCTTATAATCTCATCTGTGTCTTTTTCTTATATGATTCTAAATTAATACTTATAATTTCTTGTATTACTGTTGTTTTATCATCTGTCTGTAAAGCACTTTGAGCTGCCACCAGCATGAAAAGTGCTGTATGAATAAAACTTATTATTATTGTAAAAAAAACAAATCTCGACTTCTGAACTGAAAAAGGAATAAAATCTTTCAAATCTTGACCTAAGGATTGAATAAAATTGAATTTAATTTTAACCTTAGAATAAAAACTATTTTAACCTTGTCTTTTGAATTGAAACAGAGCTGAAATCTTGACCTAAAGATTGAAAAAAATGTAAATTGAATTCTGACCTCAGAATAAAAAACTATTTGAATCTTGTCGTCCGAATTAAAACAGAATTAAAATCTTGAGCTAAGTTTAAAAAAAAACATTTAATTTTGACCTCAGAATAAAAAAAAACATTTGAGCCTTTTCAGTTAAAACAGAACTGAAATCTTGACCTAATAATTGAAAATGTTTGTATTTTCTGAATCAAAAATCTGATCAACAGAAATTAAAAAAAAAAAATGAAATCTTGACGTAGGAAATGAAAATTGAATCTTGACCTTAGAATTGAATAATACTTGACCTCAGGATAAAAAAACAACCAATTAATTGTTATTTCAGCATCAAAAACTAAATCTTGACTTCAGAATTTAAAAAGGGAGTGAAATCTGGACCAGAGGATTGAAATTAAGTGTTTGTATCTTGAATTAGAAATGTGATCGATTTGTGACTTCAGAATTTTAAAATGCTATGAAATCTTGACCTCAGATTTGAAAAACATTAAATCCAATATCAAGAATGACCTCAGGATAAAAAAACAACCAACTGATTTTTAATTTCAGCATCAAAAACTGAATCTTGACTTCAGAATTGAAAAAAGGAGTAAAATCTCATCCTAAGGATTGAAAATGACGAGGCAGGCTTTGCTCTCGTCTGCAACTTTTGGCAAATAACGCCAGCCATTTTAAAAGTGAGGGGGGCACAGTTGTATAGGACACCCCCCAAACCCCACAGCGCCCTCTGTAGGGTCAGTGTTACTGTTATAAAGGCTGTATCAGTGTCTGCATTTTTAATCAGACCAGTTTGAGTGCAGTGATATACAAACACACCCCACAGGGAAGATAACCAGCTCACATTGTCCAAAATTAGCCTAGAGTTTTAGCTGGACACACGATCGGCTCCAAGAACACAAAACTATAGTTATGCTCCAAAATAAGAAGCTGACCCGTCACTGACCAGTGGTGGGACAGTTACTCAAACATACTCCTTTACAGATTCCATTACTGCGTCTCTCAGACTGTAATGGGGTCACTTTACTTTTCACTTCCAGGGAAAATGAGTCTCTCAGTTCTCATTACTTCACATCTACGTTACTCTCTAAACCCCAAACACATCTGTACTGATCTTACAGCCAAACTCACATCGTTTAAAAGGCGTCTCACCGTCTCATAAAGCTAAAGCTGCCTCCAGTGTGAGAAAGTGAACGTAAACACTGTTAGTGGCCACTGGGTGGAGAAAAGGACACGTACACCGATCAGGCTCATTGTCCATTTTATCAGCTCCACTTACTATATTGGTGCACTCTGTAGTTCTACAGTTACAGACTGTAGTCCATCTGTTTCTCTGATACTTTGTTAGCCCCCTTTTACCCTGTTCTTCAGTGGTCAGGACCCCCATGGACCCTCACAGAGCAGGTACTATTTGGGTGGTGGGTCATTCTCAGCACTGCAGTAACACTGACATGGTGGTGGTGTGTTAGTGTGTGTTGTGCTGGTCTGAGTGGATCAGACACAGCAGTGCTGCTGGAGTTTTTAAACACTGTGTCCACTCACTGTCCACTCTATTAGACACGCCTACCTTGTCGGTCCACCTTGTAGATGTAAAGTCAGAGACGATAGCTCATCTGCTGCTGCACAGTTTGTGTTGGTCATCCTCTAGTCCTTCATCAGTGGTCAGAGGACGCTGTTGGCTGGATATTTTTGGTTGGTGTGAAATAAATAAAATTACAGCAGAGTTTTCCCGTGTACTCCAATGTCCACTCTCAAAAACGATGGTTCTTTCAGGCGCAGCCGCTCAAAGCATATTTCCCCTCTACAGCACTGACCCAGACTTACAGTCCACGGTTCTTCAAGGGTTCTTTGGTGAAGAAAATGGTTCTATATGGAACCATGAGCACTCAAAGAACCGTTTGTATGATTTAAATGTTTCCTCGCGTCATTAACGCGTTCATCAGATTGATGGAGAATGGGATGTCGATGGTTCTATATAGAACCATTTTGAAAAGGTTTCTATACAGCACCAAAAAGGGTTCCACTATTGTTATAAGCCAAAGAACCTTTCTTGGTACTATATAGAACCCTGTTTGGCTATGAGTGTGCCCCTTAAAGATGGTTTTGCAAGGGTTAGTAAAGGGAATGGCTCTACATAGATCCATTTGCGTGCTTGAATGGTTCTTCACATGGTGAAATTGTTCTTCAGATTGATGGAGAACATGTATATGGTTCTATATAGCAACAAAAAGCGTCCTCCCACCGTTCACAAGCTTGACATAGTAACAGTAATGGAACCCAGACAGCACATTCTCCATCAATCTGAAGAACCATTTAAGCATGCAAATGGATCTATATAGAACCATTCTCTTTACTAAAGAACCCTTACAAAACTTCTTTAAGAGTGCACACTCCTAACAAAAAGAGTTCTATATAGTACCAAAAAAGGGTTCTTTGGCTTATAACAATAGTGGAACCCTTTCTGGCGCTACATAGACCCCTGTTCAAAAAGGGTTCTATATAGAACCTTCTACAGCACATTCTCCATCCATCTGAAGATCCGTTTCCATGCTAACAACACTTTAAGCAGGCAAATTGTTCTATATCAAACTCATGATTCTAAATGGAACCGATGGTTCTTTGCATCATGAAAGCGTTCTTCAGATTCATGGAGAGTGTGCAGTAGAAGGTCCTATATAGAACCCTTTTTGATAGGAGAGAAGGTTTGCAAGGGTTCTTTAATAAAGAGAATGGTTCTATATTGATCCATTTGCATGCTTAAATGGTTCTTTGCATGGTAAAATGGTTCTTCAGATTGATGGAGAAAGTGTTGGTTCTGTGTAGCAAAAAAAGGGTTCCTCTGTTGTTTACAAGCTTGACATAGTAACCATAGACAGCACATTGTCCATCAGTCCGAAGAACCACTTCACCATGCAAAGAACCCTTTAAGCATGCAAATGGTTCTGTGTAGAACTCATGGTTCTAAATGGAACCAGTGGTTCTTTGAAAGCGTTCTTCAGATTCATGGAGAAAGTGCTGTAGAAGGTTCTATATAGGACCCTTTTTGTTAGGAGTTCTTTTGGTAAAGAGAATGGTTCTATATAGATCCATTTGCATGCTTAAATGGTTCTTTGCGTGGAGAAATGATTCTTCAGATTGATGGAGAACATGCATATGGTTCTATATAGCAACAGAAAGGGTCCTCCTACTGTTTGCAAGCTTGACATCGTAGCAATAACGGAACCCTTTTTGGTGCTGTATAGAACCAAACACAGCACGTTCTCCATCAATCAGAAGAACCATTTCACCGTGCAAAGAACCCTTGGTTCCATTTAGAACCATGAGTCCTATACAGAACCATTTTGCATGCTTAATTGGTTCTTTGCATGGTAAAATGGTTCTTCAGATTGATGGAGAATGTGCTGTCTATGGTTCTTGCTCATTCCCTTAACTAAAGAACACTCGAGGAACCGTGCGTTTGTGTATCTCAGCTGTGTCAGGTTCTTTCAAGTGAACCTGTTTGAACTTGTTAGTTGATGCTGAAAATGAAACACAATCACAGCCTCTATTTCAGAAACAGCTGCCGGGGTGGGGGCCAGGAGGGGGTGTTCTGGCATTTAAGTAACAGCTGTTCTTGTAACTCAGGCTCTGTTTTCGAGACCCGATTTGTTTCCCTTTTCATACCCCAAGAAAGAGCATCACAGCTGTTCCTAAGCCAGAGCTTTAGAACACGTAATATTTCGGAACTTCACGCTTCTAAAGCAGCGTTTAGCCGCGTCTTCTGACTCTGACTGTGTTTTGCATTAAAAGTTTGCACGGCTATCTGATTAGCTCAGTTAGGCTAACACCAGCGTTCCGACGCAGTATGGAAGAGTATGGAATTTGATTTTAAGTCTCCAGATCTGGGTTACAAAACATTGTTCCCTAAAATTTACACTGATCAGGCGTAACATTCTGACCACCTCCTTGTTTCTACGCTCATTGTCCATCTTATCAGCTCCACTTACTATATAGGTGCACTTTGTAGTTCTACAGTTACAGACTGTAGTCCATCTGTTTCTCTGATACTTTGTTAGCCCCCTTTTACCCTGTTCTTCAGTGGTCAGGACCCCCCACAGGACCCCCACAAAGCAGGTATTATTTGGGTGGTGGGTCATTCTCAGCAGTGACACTGATGTGGTAGTTTTTAAACACCTC
This sequence comes from Colossoma macropomum, assembly GCF_904425465.1. Taxonomy (NCBI): domain Eukaryota; kingdom Metazoa; phylum Chordata; class Actinopteri; order Characiformes; family Serrasalmidae; genus Colossoma; species Colossoma macropomum. The sequence continues at coordinate 10,793,321 of NW_023494794.1, read as the reverse complement.
AGTCTCTCTCTCTCTCTCTCTCTCTCTCTCTCTCTCTCTCTCTCTCTCTCTCTCTCTCTCTCTCTCTCTCTCTAATCAGCGATCAGTGATGTTCGGACTGTTGAATCTGATTGTAGTTGCTGAAGTGATGCGCATAAGAGGCCACGCCCCCTGCGCTCATTTGTCTGATCTGTTTCGTTTCCTGCGCCGTCCCGCTCGTCCGCTCCACTCCTTTCCTCTTCCCTCGCTTGCTCTGACCCCTGGGGGATTACCCACAATCCTCCTCACATGCTCGGGGAAACAGGAAGTGACTAAACGGGGACTGAACTTTGATCCAGTCGGGATCAGACATACAGACAGAAACAGGAAATGCCCCATATCTCCGATTCTCTCTCTTCCTCTCCCTCATTTTTTTGCTTTCCATTTTATTTCTCTGTGTTTCTCTCTTTTTATTTTATTTGTCTCTCTCTCTCTCTCTCTCTCTCTCTCACTCTCTCTCTCTGTCTCTGTCTCTGTTTATTTATCGTCTGCCTGTTGTGCCACTGATCTGTTCAGACAGATCAAAAGATACGACTCAACTCACTGCTATAATAACAGCATTATTTATGTAATTATATAATCACTGATGAAATTCAACAGAATGAGCGTTAGGGACATATTTGGTGTCTGAAGTTTGGTGGGTGGGGCTAAACTGCTGTAGGCTAAATAAACTGGGCTAAACTGCTGTAGACTGAATATACTGGGCTGAACTGCTGTTTACTGAATAAACTGGGCTGAACTGCTGTAGGCTGAATGGGTGGGGCTAAACATCTGGGCTGAATAAACTGGGCTAAAATGCTGTACGCTGAATAAACTGGGCTAATCTGGTGTGGGCTAAATAACCTGGGCTAAACTGCTGTAGGCTGAATAAACTGGGCTAATCTGGTGTGGGCTAAATAAACTGGGCTAAAATGCTGTAGGCTAAATAAACAGGTATTAAACTTCTGTAGGCTGAATTAACTTGGCTAGACAGCTGGGTGTTAAATAAACTGGGCTAAACTGCTGTGGGCTGAATAAACTGGGCTAAACTGCTATAGACTGGATAAACTGGGCTAAACCCTGTTGGCTAAATTAACTGGGCCAGACCGCTGTGGGCTAAATAAACTGGGCTAAACTGCCGTACGCTGAATAAACTGGGCTAAACTGCTGTAGGCTGGATAAACTAGGCTAAACTGCTGTAGGCTGGATAAACTGGGCTAAACTACTGTAGGCTGGATAAACAGGGATAAACTGCTTTAGGCTGAATAAACTGGGCTAAACTGCTGTCAGCTAAACTGCTGGGCTAAACATCTGTGGGCTGAATAAACTGGGCTAAACTGCTGTAGGATGAATATGTCGGGCTAAACTGCTGTCGGCTAAATAAACTGGCTTAAACTAGTGTGGGCTAAATTAGCTGGGGTAAACTGCCGTGGGCTAAATAAACGGGGCTTAACTTCTGTAGGCTGCATAAACTGGGCTAAACAGCTGTGGGCTGAATAAACTGAGCGAAACTACCGTGGGCTGGATAAACTGGACTAAACTGCTGTGGGCTAAATAAACTGGGCTAAACTTCTGTAGGCTGCATAAACTGGGCTAAACAGCTGTAGGATGAATATGTTGGGTTAAACTGCCGTCGGCTAAATAAACTGGCGTAAACTAGTGTGGGCTAAATTAGCTGGGCTAAACATCTGTGGGATATATTAACTGGGATAAATTTGTTTAGGGCTGAATAAACTGGGCTAAACTACTGTAGGCTGAATGAACTGGGCGAAACTGCTGTGGGCTGGATAAACTAGGCTAAACTGCTGTGGGCTGGATAAACTAGGCTAAACTGCTGTGGGCTGGATAAACTGGGCTAAACTGCTGTGGGCTGGATAAACTGGGCTAAACTGCTGTCGGCTAATAAATAATAATAAAAATCTAAATAATAATGTAACTAATAAATGTACTGTTTATTATTATAGCCCTTTAATTGAAAGGTGACCATAAGAAAGTATAGAAATTTAAAAAAAGAAGGCAGAATGACCCCAAACCTTCGATCAGTGTATGTTACTACAGAAGAGCTGCTCCGTTGGCATTGTTGAGCTTCTACTGAAGTGTCCTCAGGGACTCTAATGGGCAGACAGACACAGTTTATTCAGTGGAAATGGTTCCAGTCAGTTTTAAAGGGTTTTACTCACAGCAGCAGAGATAAGTGTGATTATAACGCCGGTCCTGCCCTTAGCTGGAACTGACCGATGCATCAGTTTTGTGAATCATCCTCGTCATTCATTTTTCCTTTCACTTTCTGCATAAACAGAGCCCCTTTCACGGTCTTTAACCGGTCAGGACGGTCAGGACGCACTGTCCACTCTATTAGACACTCCTGTCTTGTCGGTCCACCTTGTAGTGCTGCTGCACAGTTTGTGTTGGTCATCCTCTAGTACTTCATCAGTGGTCACACGACACTGCCCACAGGACGCTGTTGGCTGGATATTTTTGGTTGGTGGACTATTCTCAGTCCAGCAGTGACACTGAGGTGTTTAAAAATTCCAGCAGCACTGCTGTGTCTGATCCACTCAGACCAGCACAACACACACTAACACACCACCACCACGTCAGTGTTACTGCAGTGCTGCGAATGATCCACCACCCAAATAGTACCTGCTCTGTGAGGGTCCATGGGGGTCCTGACCACTGAAGAACAGGGTAACAAAGTATGCAGAAAAACAAATATTAATATTTATATATGTATATATTATGTATGTGTGTGTTTTTCTCTCTTTCTCTCTCTCTCTCTCTCTCTCTCTCTCTCTCTATACATATATACACACACACACACACACACACACACACACACACACACACACACACACATGTCCAGGCTGAGCTGTTACTAACCCCTGTAAGCCGCCCACACACTCGTTAGTCGACGTGCCTGAATGCTAATTCTGATGCCTGACTGCTCTGAATAGCATCAGGTTAATGATTTGCGCCTCTTTCCTCTCAATAAAGTCATTACAGCTTTTTTTGACCGTCAGCCAAAGGCAATGTTATTAATCCCAGCGCTGCTGTTAGCTGATGTCCCGCAGAGAGGAAAGTGGCCAGATCTGATTGACCGTACTGTATCGCTCATCAGCTGCGATAAAGGGTCAGGAATTATTTGAACGATGTTGATGTTCAGCTCCAACCCCGCTGACCACATACAGTGGAGGTCTGACCCAGCTCGCTGTCCCCTCAGTTTTAGTTAATGATGTGTTTGGTGTCTCAAGTTTGCTGCTTTAGTTTTAGCACTGGTGCTAAGCAGCTAATGTAGCTAATGAAGCTAACCAGTAAGGGTCAATAGTGCATTGCAGAGCAAAAACTGTTTTGATGTTACTTGATTATTCGTATATCATCGTGTATCAAGTCTTTCGTTGCCTTAATATATATACGAAGTGCTTTTCTGTCTCAGTCCACAAGACGGTCATTGTTCTGGTGAAGTCCGGTGAAAACTACGTCACTCACAGATTCACGATACCTGATGCATTATACATGTCACAGGTTTTTGACCTGGACATTATTCAGGGGTTACTGTTCAGTTATTGTTATTCAACATTTCACACTGTGCTGCAGTAAACAGCTGCTTTTGCAGGCTGTTTTGTCTCATCTGCTCACAGAATATAGTGGAGAAAATGCTGCTGATGTGAATCATAAGCTGGCAAGGAAAACATAGTGTGAATGATGTAAAACGTGGCAGGAAAAAAATAAAAACGAGAAACTTTAAAAATCCCAACAGATTTGGAAAACAGAGCATCGCACCCCTGACATCAGTCTTTAACAGGATCTCTCGGTGTCTCGTCATGGAGATACGCTACACTCTTAAAGGGATATAGAACCGTGAACACTCACAGAACCCTTCGCATTATTAGAGGGGTCTTTGCGTCCTGAAAGGGCTCTTCAGATTGATGTAGAATATGTTGTAGATGGTTCTACAGACAACCTTTCTGAAAAGAGTGTTACACAGCACCAAAAAGGGTTCTTCTGTTGTGATGTCAAACACTCTCTTAAAAAAAATGGTTCTTCAAGAGTTCTTCTGTAAAGGCAGTGGTTCTATTTAGAGTTCTGTATAGAACCTCTTCAGATTGAAAGAGGATGTAATGTATGTGGTTCTATATACCACCAAAAATATTCTGCTATTCTATAAAGAACCGTCTACAGCACAGTTATGCAGCTTTTAGCTACCCTACTCTCTTCAGTAAAGACAGCGGTTCTATTTGGAACCATTATTATTAGAACCATTTTATTAGAACCATTTCATGCTTACACTGTTCTTTGCATAGTGAAATGGTTCTTCAAATTGATGAAGGATGTGTTGTGTATGGTTCTGTGTAGCTCTAAAAAGCGTTCTGCTATTTTTGAGATGTCAAGCTTGTTGCAATAGAAGAACCCTTTTTGGTGCTATATTCAACACACTCTCCATTAATGTAAAGAACCCTTTCACAATGCAAAGAACCTTTTAATTATGCAAAAGGTTTTTTGAGTCTTCATGGTACTATATAGAACCATTTTTTTGCTAAAGAACCCTTGAAGAGCCATCTTTTTTTGGGTAGATGAAAAGGCAGCAAGGCATTAGACGCTGCTGGAATTTGGTAAATATTACAGCTGTATCGGTTTTAGCTAAGGGTGCACATGGAGAGACGGCTAGTCTCCATGCTAGGTTAACGGCTAATGGCCGACCCCAAGAGACTGGCTTTCCCTTCCACTCATTTCTCCTGTTTACTCATTAACTCATTGCAGTCCGATGCCGCTCGTTTGACAGTAAACTGGACTAACTCTCACTTTGCAATTATTTAAGCCAGGGGTCGCCACTGTTCAGCTCTTTTACTCCACAGCAGAATTAAAAATAAAATAATCCTCCTTTGCAGTCAAATAAAGCTCTGCTGATCGTTCAACACAGTTGAACAATAAATGGTCTTAAAAGCTGGAGTTAATGTAGAACTGCTAATTCACCCTTTATCCCTGAAGATCAGCGCTGACTACTAGTCACCATAGCAACACTGACAACAGTCTCGCCTAGCTAGTAGCTCACGAAACGGCAAAGAGAGAGATTTAAGATGAACATCGATAATATGGAGACGAATGGACTTAGTTGCATTTATAAATATTATTTGCGTTTATAAATATTAATCACTCCAGCTGGTTTCCTGATACGTTTAATCTGCAAAGAAAAACTGACAAACACGCCCGAAAGGCTTCAAGTTGAAGTTGAGTTTATTAAATGATTCCCTAAAAAACTGTAAAGAAAATCCAACCTGCATGTCTTAACAGCATGTCTTAACACAGCACCAAAAAGGGTTCTTCTGTTGTGATGTCAAACACTCTCTTAAAAAAAATGGTTCTTCAAGAGTTCTTCTGTAAAGGCAGTGGTTCTATTTAGAGTTCTGTATAGAACCTCTTCAGATTGAAAGAGGATGTAATGCATGTGGTTCTATATACCACCAAAAATATTCTGCTATTTTTGATATTTCAAGCTTGTAACTATAGAAGAACCCTCTTTGGTGCCATATAGAAACTTTTTTTTTTAAAAAAAAGATTCTATAAAGAACCATCTACAGCACAGTTATGCAGCTTTTAGCTACCCTACTCTCTTCAGTGAAGACAGTGGTTCTATTTGGAACCATTATTATTAGAACCATTTTATTAGAACCATTTCATGCTTACACTGTTCTTTGCATAGTGAAATGGTTCTTCAAATTGATGAAGGATGTGTTGTATATGGTTCTGTGTAGCTCTAAAAAGCGTTCTGCTATTTTTGAGATGTCAAGCTTGTTGCAATAGAAGAACCCTTTTTGGTTCTATATTCAACACACTCTCCATTAATATAAAGAACCCTTTCACAATGCAAAGAACCTTTTAATCATGCAAAAGGTTTTTTGAGTCTTCATGGTACTATATAGAACCGTTTTTTTGCTAAAGAACCCTTGAAGAGCCATCTTTTTTTTGCGTAGATGAAAAGGCAGCAAGGCATTAGACGCTGCTGGAATTTGGTAAATATTACAGCTGTATCGGTTTTAGCTGAGGGTGCACATGGAGAGACGGCTAGTCTCCATGTTAGGTTAACGGCTAATGGCCAACCCCAAGAGACTGGCTTTCCCTTCCACTTATTTCTCCTGTTTACTCATTAACTCATTGCAGTCCGATGCCGCTCGTTTGACAGTAAACTGGACTAACTCTCACTTTGCAATTATTTAAGCCAGGGGTCGCCACTGTTCAGCTCTTTTACTGTCCTGTTTTGGCTCCACAGCAGAATTAAAAATAAAATAATCCTCCTTTGCAGTCAAATAAAGCTCTGCTGATCGTTCAACACAGTTTAACAATAAATGGTCTTAAACTCTGGAGTTAATGTAGAACTGCTAATTCACCCTTTATCCCTGAAGATCAGCGCTGACTGCTGTCACCATAGCAACACTGACAACAGTCTCGCCTAGCTAGTAGCTCACGAAACGGCAAAGAGAGAGATTTAAGATGAACATCGATAATATGGAGACGAATGGACTTAGTTGCATTTATAAATATTATTTGCGTTTATAAATATTAATCACTCCAGCTGGTTTCCTGATACGTTTAATCTGCAAAGAAAAACTGACAAACACGCCCAAAAGGCTTCAAGTTGAAGAGTTTACTAAATGATTCCCTAAAAAACTGTAAAGAAAATCCAACCTGCATGTCTTAAAAACTCCAAAAGTATAGTGTTAAACTCAATATGGGGAAGCTGAATGTACACCACTGTTAGCTTGGCACTACCATTGCACTACAAATCCCATAGACACTAAATCCCAGAGCTAGCTGCAATTAGCATTAGCAGAGCAATGCTAATCAGATGCTTACAAACAAAAACAAATGCATAAGTGAAATTCTACTCTGTAATGACTGATGTGACAAAATTAAAAGAACATCAACATAATTGAACGTGTGCATTGTTTTAAGTTGGAAAAGGCTGTGCTAGGTTCGCTAGCAAGCTGTGGGATAGCTAGTGTTAGCCAGCTAGGCTAATGCTTACTAACATTTAAATAATGCAAACACTGAATTAAGTATTAGTGGAGACGATGATCATTTACTGCCTCAGAAAAGAACTTTTGCGGCCTCGTTCTACAGTAAAGCTGATGATACTGTATGTTTTGATGTATTATTACAGCATTTTTGCCGTAATATTACAGAAGCCATACAATAAGATGTTTAATTTAATTGCAGAACAATTTTAAGGTATCATGCTGGCTTGATCACAGTCTATTAATGTAGAAATGAGTAGAAACATTTACAGTAGGATTAAAGCTTTGAGTGTCTCACAGTTGATTTGTATTCGGATTAGCTCAGTAGCCAGTGTGACTAAAACATTTTTTATTTATTATCTGTCTGTCTCTGAGTCTGTATGTCTGTCTCTCTGTGTCTTTCTTGTGGCCGCAGTGGTATGTGCTTCCTGGGGGAGGGGTCAGTGTGAAGTGGGTCATTTACTCTGAGGGGCCGAGCTGGACGGGTGGGGGCAGGAAGGGTGAGCTTTGGCCCCCCTGTTCCTCCAGGATAAGGCTGCTTCTGCTGTTCTGCTCCCACACCCAGTTATTAGCAAAAAGGCAACTTTAGCCCTCTAACTGAGAGCCGCTGGGGATCTGTGACCGATTCTCCTGGACTTCTGGACTTTATATGTGTCTGTGTGAAGGGTTATAATGACCACTGATGGACCCTGGTTGGATCTGAGAAAGTTCTAGTAGATGTTTGTAGAAGTTTGAATGTGGAAATGTTGGATTTTTAACGATCGAGATGGAAACCTCATCTCCACGGCGACGGTGCGGTTACCGTGTCACTTCTGTACCACGGCGACAGCGCGGGAACTGCAAGAGTTCTTCGCCACAGCCACACTGTGGTTATGGTGAGTTTGGTCTCGTTCTAAAGCCTGGTGAGATGTTCCTCAAGGAGGTGGAATTTATGGTGATTGGTATTAGATTCTGGTGTTTAACTGTTCAGCTGGTGGTGAACGTGAGCTGTTAGCATTAGGCTGAAGGCTGGAAAGTAGGTGTGGATTTGACAAGCCTGGGTTTTTGAGGTTCCTCCTGGGTTCCTCATGGTTTTAACACCTTGAACTGCCTTTTTTATGTCTTATTTAATCATTTCTGACTCATCGCTCATTGAAACAAGCTGAGAAATTGTGTGCAAAGTTCAGGGTATCAATACCATGAGGAACCTAGGAGGAACCTCATGGTTTTATCATCTTGAACTGCCTATTTTATGTCTTATTCAATCATTTCTGGCTTGTAGCTCATTGAAACAAGCTGAGAAATTGTGTGAAAAGTTCAGATTTTAAACTTTCAATGTGCATCACATTTGTGTTTAAGTAAAAGAAGACATATTTTATAACTTTTTGAATTTGATAAAGATGTATGTACAGTTTTGTTTCACGGAACAAACCATGCTTTACCATTTTTGCCTTATTTTTGTCGGTTATTGATGGGAAAAGTCTTAATCAAAACTGTCCGTACAGAATGTAACACAAATGTGAATGTTATTATATTTTTATACACTTGCGTAATATTAACTGTGGAAATCTAAGGGAGAGGGTTAAAGCACCAGTTTAATATGCAGATGAAAAGAACAGGTTCCTGGTTACAGATGGAGCCTTAATTTGAATAATAGATTATATTATCAGACTTTCACTGTGGAATATTTATAAAATGTGAATTTCATTAAAGAGAACTGTAATATATTCAGGGTATAAAAAATGGTTATATAAATCATGTATTGTGGTTTGGTGTGAAATGCTCAGTTCCAGAGAAACTTACAGAGTCAGAATTGTTCACAGTGGTGGTGATAGGAACCAGACGTCCACCTCTAAAAGCTCCCTCACAGAAAGTTACTACATGAAATGGTTATGAATTCACTGCTTGATGTCTGAGACACTGTTTATAATTTTGAGAAGATTTTGGCCTTAAAATCCGTTCATGGTGGAGGGATACATTCAAGGCAAAATAGTCCCTAAAGAAAACTGATTATTTCAGATTTATCACTATTTTCCATCATCAACATTCCATATAAACTCAGAAGACTCGTGTAGGTTCACTGGTGGTTTTGGATAGTAAATAAAATGTCTATATTTGTGTTGTAGTCATGCAACCCCTGGTTCCGTTTCACATTAAACCACTCTGTTTACATCTTAACCACTGAATAAGGCAGGAATATGTAAAAATCAGCAAAATATTTTGAAACGTCTACAGTTTTTTGTAAGTTTTCTTCAAGTACATAAAATAAAGGCTTTAAAATGGCTCTTCATTTAAACGCTGGTGGCCAAAGTTTAAGGTTAGTCTAAGTTTAGTGGCAGCGCTGTTTCTACTTATTTGTGTGATGCTGTAAAGTCAACTACTTTGGTTCCCTGAAGAACCTTTTAGTGAACCATTTGTGTGAATGCAATGGAAGAACTTTTTTGAAGATTGAAGAACCTCCACCTAATATAAACGGTTTGTACTTATTAAAGGTTCGTTCAGAAAACAGTCAGCCTGGCCAAAAACCACATACGGACCTTTATTTTTAAGAGAGTGTACAAAGTAAGATGGGCATTGATGCTGGTTGAAGTGAAGATGTACTTGTGTGGTCTCTAATTAGTTGTCCAGTGTTGTTTTGTAGTAAACATTTCATACAAGCGGACGTATTAGAAGTAAAAATATTTGTGGTTTGAAAGTGATTTGTTTGTTTATGGCATGAGCTTCATACAAATTCCCATGATCACTGATTAGATTTACTAATTATTAGGGTGAAGCGTCCACACTGTTCTCATTCATTGAGGAATCAGGACGCTTACCTGAGTGTGTAGAGTATTGAATTAGGTTTAGAGCTGTTAATGGTGGTGGATGGGGTACTGTATTTGGTTTAGAGCTGGAAATGGTGGTGGATGGGGTACTGTATTTGGTTTAGAGCTGGAAATGGTGGTGGACGTGGTACTGTATTTGGAGTAAAGCTGGAAATGGTGGATGGGGTACTGTATTTGGTTTAGAGCTGGAAATGGTGGTGAATGGGGTACTGTATTTGGTTTAGAGCTGTAAATGGTGGTGGATGGGGTACTGTATTTGGTTTAGAGCTGGAAATGGTGGTGGATGGGGTACTGTATTTGGTTTAGAGCTGGAAATGGTGGTGGATGGGGTACTGTATTTGGTGTAGAGCTGTAAATGGTGGTGAATGGGGTAATGAATTTGGTGTAGAGCTGGAAATGGTGGTGGATGGGGTACTGTATTTGGTTTAGAGCTGGAAATGGTGGTGGATGGTGTACTGTATTTGGAGTAAAGCTGGAAATGGTGGTGGACAGGGTACTGTATTTGGCTTAGAGCTGGAAATGGTGGTGGATGGGGTACTGTATTTGGCTTAGAGCTGGAAATGGTGGAGATGGGGTACTGTATTTGGTTTAGAGCTGGAAATGGTGGGGGATGGTGTTCTGTATTTGGAGTAAAGCTAGAAATGGTGGTGGATGGGGTACTGTGTTTGGTGTAAAGCTGGAAATAATGGTGGATGGTGTATTATATTTGGAGTCGAGCTGTAAATGGTGGTGGATGGGGTACTGTATTTGGTGTAGAGCTGGAAATGGTGGTGGATGGGGTGCTGTATTTGGTTTAGAGCTGGAAATGGTGGTGGATGGTGTACTGTATTTGGTGTAAAGCTGGAAATGGTGAATGGGGTACTGTATTTGGAGTAAAGCTGGAAATGGTGGTGGATGGGGTACTGTATTTGGTGTAAAGCTGGAAATAATGGTGGATGGGGTACTGTATTTGGTTTAGAGCTGTAAATGGTGGTGGATGGGGTGCTGTATTTGGAGTAGAGCTGGAATTATGGTGGATGGGGTACTGTATTTGGTGTAAAGCTGGAAATGGTGGTGGATGGGGTATTATTTGGAGTCGAGCTGTAAATGGTGGTGGATGGGGTACTGTATTTGGTGTAAAGCTGGAAATAATGGTGGATGGGGTACTGTATTTGGTTTAGAGCTGGAAATGGTGGTGGATGGGGTACTGTATTTGGAGTAGAGCTGGAATTATGGTGGATGGGGTACTGTATTTGGAGTAGAGCTGGAAATGGTGGTGGATGGGGTACTGTATTTGGTTTAGAGCTGGAAATGGTGGTGGATGGGGTACTGTATTTGGTGTAGAGCTGTAAATGGTGGTGGATGGGGTACTGTATTTGGCTTAGAGCTGGAAATGGTGGTGGATGGGGTACTGTATTTGGTTTAGAGCTGGAAATGGTGGTGGATGGGGTACTGTATTTGGCTTAGAGCTGGAAATGGTGGTGGATGGGGTGCTGTATTTGGTTTAGAGCTGGAAATGGTGGTGAATGGGGTACTGTATTTGGTTTAGAGCTGGAAATGGTGGTGGATGGGGTACTGTATTTGGTTTAGAGCTGGAAATGGTGGTGGATGGGGTACTGTATTTGGTGTAGAGCTGTAAATGGTGGTGGATGGGGTACTGTATTTGGTTTAGAGCTGGAAATGGTGGTGGATGGGGTACTGTATTTGGGTGAGATCTGTAAATGGTGGTGGATGGGGTACTGTATTTGGTTTAGAGCTGGAAATGGTGGTGGATGGGGTACTGTATTTGGTGTAGAGCTGTAAATGGTGGTGGATGGTGTACTGCATTTGGTGTAAAGCTGTAAATGGTGGTGAATGGGGTACTGTATTTGGTTTAGAGCTGGAAATGGTGGTGGATGGGGTACTGTATTTGGAGTAGAGCTGGAAATGGTGGTGAATGGGGTACTGTATTTGGTTTAGAGCTGGAAATGGTGGTGGATGGGGTACTGTATTTGGAGTAGAGCTGGAATTATGGTGGATGGGGTACTGTATTTGGAGTAGAGTTGGAAATGGTGGTGGATGGGGTACTGTATTTGGTGTAGAGCTGGAAATGGTGGTGGATGGGGTACTGTGTTTGGTGTAAAGCTGGAAATAATGGTGGATGGTGTATTATATTTGGAGTCGAGCTGTAAATGGTGGTGGATGGGGTACTGTATTTGGTGTAGAGCTGTAAATGGTGGTGGATGGGGTGCTGTATTTGGAGTAGAGCTGGAATTATGGTGGATGGGGTACTGTATTTGGAGTAGAGTTGGAAATGGTGGTGGATGGGGTACTGTATTTGGTTTAGAGCTGGAAATGGTGAATGGGGTACTGTATTTGGTTTAGAGCTGGAAATGGTGGTGGATGGGGTACTGTCTTTGGTTTAGAGCTGGAAATGGTGGTGGATGGGGTACTGTATTTGGTTTAGAGCTGGAAATGGTGGTGGATGGGGTACTGTATTTGGTTTAGAGCTGTAAATGGTGGTGGATAGGGTACTGTATTTGGTGTAGAGCTGGAAATGGTGGTGGATGGGGTACTGTACTTGGTTTAGAGCTATAGAGCTGTAAATGGTGGTGGATGGTGTGCTGTATTTAGAGTAGAGCTGGAAATAGTGGTAGATTGGGTACTATACTTGGTTTAGAGCTGGAAATGGTGGTGGATGGGGTACTGAATTTGGTTTAGAGCTCTAAATGGTGGTGGATGGGGTACTGTATTTGGAGTAGAGCTGGAAGTTGTGGTGGATAGGGTGCTGTATTTTGAGTAGAGCTGGAAATGGTGGTGGATGGGGTATTGTATTTAGAGTAGAGCTGGAAATGGTGGTGGACAGGGTACTGAATATTGGTTGTAGAGCTGGAAATTGTGGTGGATGGGGTATTGTATTTAGAGTAGAGCTGGAAATGGTGGTGGACAGGGTACTGAATATGGTTTAGAGCTAGAAATGGTGGTGGATGGGGTACTGTATTTGGAGTAGAGCTGGAAATTGTGGTGGACGTGGTGCTGTATTTGGAGTAAAGTTGGAAATGGTGGTGGATGGGGTACTGTATTTGGTTTAGAGCTGTAAATGGTGGTGGATGGGATCTTGGCGGTGCATTGCAACAAGAGCCGAAACAATAGTGGCTAAAGATCCAGAACGAACAATGAGCTTTATTCAACACACACACACACACAGAGAGCACTTTAGCAGAACAGAGAAGCCATTTCCTCAAACACGTATGATATATGTAGTACTGTGCAAAAGTCAGAGCCCACCCTTTGTTTATTTACTTTCCAGTCAAAACGGCCATTAAGTACAAGTTCTTCATTTTTCAGAGGATTTTTCTGAGACTAGATATAATCCACTTGCATAAGGAAGGAGGAAGTTGACAAAAGAAGTTGGAGAAATGATTAAAAGCTGCAGAGAAAATGTGTCTCCTAACAACCACCTGGAAGACCTGGCAGACCCCAAAACTGCCCCCATCAGATAAACAGCACTTGAAGCTCTCATCTTTGAGAGAGAGGAGAAAATCAAATTGCTTCAGATCTGAAAACATCTACAGGTATTTCTGTCCATCTTTCCACCATGAGAAGACGACTCAGCGCTATGGGTCTGAAAGGATGTGTAGCTGTCAAGAAGAACCTCACTGAGAAAAGGAGACGGACACATCAAACAAAGAAGCTGAACAATGGACTGACCACCCCAGAGTCCAGACCTCAACACCACTGAATGTGTTTGATTACTTCAGAAATGATCAACCACCTTCTAAGACTGATCTTTGGAGGTGTGTCTGCAGATTCTTTGAGGAACAGAAAGTGAGTCTCCTGAAAAGAGTGGAAGCTGGAATAAAGGGAAAGAGTGACTCACTGAACATTCAAACAGCTGATATATTTAGTTTTGAGCGTTTTGTGTTATTATAAATTGTCCATTTGGAGTGAAAATGAAATGGTGGTCTCTGATTTTTACACAGAAGATAAAAGTAAAGAGTCCACTGTGAATGAAATGGTGTAGGTATGAAAGTGTGGTTTCCATAGTAATGAGATGAAGGTGAGCAGTGAAATCAGTAAATGTTTGAGTAAAATACAGTGAATGACAGAGCGCTCGTGTAGTTGGTTTGAACTGATGATGGGAGGTCGGCAATGACGGGAAGAGAGTGATTCAGATGACCATTAACGTTCATCTCTTTTCCTTTTTCCCTTTTCCCTTTTGTCATGTCTGTCTTTCAATGTGGTGACATTGACCCACTTTACCCCTCCTGCCCCCTCGTAACCTGTCCCTGACACCATGGCACCGGTTGCGTGCGTATGTGTGTGTGTGTGAACGCATGTCCATCAAAGCAGAAATTCCTTTAAAATAGAGGTGGACGCACAGTTTGGTTAGATTTTGGTTCAGGTTGCTAAGATGTGACTATAAAATGATTCTTGATGCCCTTCAGTTTTTTGATTACATCGAGTTTGTTTACATACACACCAATAATACGATCATTGTCCGATATCTGATTGTTCAAGTGGTCATGCAAACCACACCCTCTGATTTCTTAGACCAGTTGAGGCTGTGTGTAAGATTTAGTGGCATCTAGTTGTGAGATTACAGATTGCACCCAGCTGAATCCCCCTCCCTTGCCCCTCCCTTTCCAGACGTGTAGTAGAACCTATGGAGACCATTTGGACTGTAACGATTCTCCAAATCCACAATTTGGTTCAGACCTCGAATTTTTTCGAGTTTGATTCCTACCTCACTTTATTTGGGGGAGGGTTGTGGGGGCGGTGAATAAAAAAAGTGGGAGGAAATGTCTGGGTTTTTGTTAATTTGTGACGCTAAAGTGAAGAACACTGATTTGCGTATTTGAAGTGTTGCCTGCTGCCCAAGGAAGTTTGGTGAAACACTTATGGCCAATTATGTGTTTTGTCTACTAGATGATTGCCATCCTTATTAGAGGTGTAATGGTACATTAAAGTCATGTTGAGTTCAGTTCACACAAAATCACCCAAATTTATAATACCAGATTTCTTTTCCTTTATTTTGAGCTAACAGTGACGCAAGATACTGTTTGTTCCACCAAGTGTTGTGTAGCCCCCCTGAGGTAGCTGCTGCAGCCTGTAGTGGGTCATTCTCACTCAATGGGGAAAGTCACTAACATTAACTAATCTGTACGGTGATAGTACAGTGGTGGTGTCCCACCGCTGCCAGGACAGTTTTAGGGGCAGTCGTGGGCTGGAGGTTAGGGAACCAGCCTTGTGACCGGAAGGCCGCTGGTTCGATCACCTAAGCCAACAGTACGTGACTGAAGTGCCCTTGAGCAACGCACCTAACCCCCAACTGCTCCCCGGGCGCTGCGGATAGGGCTGCCCACCGCTCCGGGCAAGTGTGCTCACTGCCCCCTAGTGTGCATGTATGTGGGTGTTTCACTGCACAGATGGGTTAAATACGGAGGTCTAATTCCTCTGTGTGCAAAACACAGTTGGCTAAAGGTTTTCTGTTCTATTCTATTCTATTCTAGTTCAACTTCAGTTATGATTTTGTAGCAGAAACCAGAAAAGGCTTTGTGCCGAATCTCTTCACGTGCAGAAGCACCGCTGGCTGAGGAGAGGGATACGTCTCATTTCATTCATTTAATTTCAGCTTGTGTTTTTTAAATCCTCTCTCATTTGGCACTAGCTGCAGAGGAAGGCTCCCCGGGGACCGCCGCTGCTAACCTGCCAATGGCTTACAGATCAAGATTTCTAGGTGGAGATCACACTTGTGCAGTTTGGTTCCACATTACGTTCACCAGTCTTCGCACATACTGTGTGTTCTCTGTACGACTGCACACACCGAACCGTAACCGTACGAATACATGTACCGTCACACCTTAGTCCCTTTAATCCACTGCATAACCAAAATGTGTCCACCCTGCCGACCTCAATGTGCCTGGGGGGGTCTGCACTCTCAGGGTTATTATGCATTTTGAGCTAATTAAACTTATTAAACTAACTTTCACCTTTCCTTCTCTGTTTGGTGATCACCTCATCAGCCTTATCAATAACGTAAAGATTAACCTCTTATGCTCGTGGGTATATTCAGTTTTTCATCTGCATTTGAATGCCCAAATCATAAGCCAAATTATTCGGTAACTGCAGGAAATGAATGTAAATTTTCTTGTAAAAGTTCCCATCAGATTAACAGAACATGTATTTTATGATCATACACATATTGCTATATGCTTACAATTTACTGCTGAAAGTCAAAAATCTTAGACGCTCTTTGTATTTGTTCATAAAAAATAATTTTTACAGAGCAGATCACTGAAGAGACGCCATCTGAGATCCAGTTTATAGCTCAGATTTGTGCAAAAATGGGTCGACTTTCAGTAGAAAAAAAAAAAATTGTGAGTTCAGCTTCTTTTATTATAGGGGTTTAAAATTACATCACCCATCTATTTGACTGGAAAGAAGACAGTTACAGCCTCATACGACCCCCACCTTTAGAATGAGGCTTATGAAATATGAAAGTTATGAAGAATATGATGAAGTGCGTTTTGGAACCACCAGAGTTAAAAGATTAAGGATGTGGATCAAATTGAGCTCCGTTTGAGCTGTTAGCCTCGTCTTCTGGTCATAAAAGAAGAAAAAAGGAGGGGCCGTTCTCTGCAGTGCTGAAGTCGACTTCTTATTTAACAACTTCTGGTTTGAATTTTCTAATTTTTTACTTTCTGGCATCTCAAGTTTTGAAAATTGAGAATGTAACTGCTGCACCATTTAAGGTGGAACGGGAAATTCGAACAAGAAACGACTTCAGTCTCGTCTGTTTTCTACTACTTGGTGTTGCTTTTACATCACTTAGATTTTGATTCTTGACTGCTGTTACCGAGGAGCTCAGAGTTCAGCTGATTATAGAAGGTAATTCACTCCAGAATTTTTACTGTCAGACTGTAAAAACTACAGACACAGCAGATTCATACTGGATTTAAACCACAGATCTCTAATCACTCAAATTACAGCACGTCCCTATATAAAACTAATCCAGCTCCAATAGGGCTCTAGATTACTAGTTCTTTAGTTCGTAACATCCAGATTAGCTGTTCTTTTTGAATCACTGTTTGATGTTCAGTGGGTCAGGCTACTTTTATTTTTAAAGTTAAAACTAATCTGTTGTGCAGTGTCGTCATTGGATAAACAAAAACTTATAAAATTAAAATTTCAGTATTAAACATGTAATAATATGCACGTGATGCATTTTCAGGATTATATAATTATGTATGAACGTTTTCTCATTTTCTCTTTTCCAAAGCGGTGCATATATATTTGTTATTGTTCAGTTAATTCTACTTTTTGGCTTTTAAAAAAGTCATATTGCCTGATTAATTATAAAATGACTGGTGGTTTATTTCATTGGTAATATGTGGTTATGAAAGTTGTGGGTGGGTGACATTTTTTTTTATCATATTTTGTCATAATTTTTTTCTTGCGAGAATTTAGATCACATTTTTTTTTTCTGAGCATGTTGTGGATAATTTCAATACTCAACGAACACTAAAACGCTGACCAGCTACATTCCTCACTACAAACAGGGTATAATTTGTCCAGTTTAACTCAATTTAATGCAGTATAATTTGTGAAATATTACTTTTTCTGCCGTTATCAGATTATTTAGTGTGTGTAAACGTAAAGACACATTTATTTTTAAATATAATACTGTTGATTGTTTCTCCCTCTCCTCTTTTGCTTTACAGTTTTTCTCTCATGCAGGCCTGTCACAGTTATTTAGACTGACTGCAGTCATTTCGCCACAGTTAGAATTCAGTTATATTTTGCTGCAGCGAACAAATTGTGAGTTGTGTTTGCCGCGTTGAGGCAACAAAAGTGGTCAGTGGTCACTGTGGAAAGCAGCTGTTGTGTTCAAATGATGTACAAAAATTGAAAATAGAAAAAAATGGAGAGATTTCTTTTTTTTTTTGGTCAGCAAACCAGTGAAACACATTCATTGAGACATTATGAGGTTTATGAAAACAAAACATTTCTAACTTCTAACATCTAATGTGCTCAGAGGGCAGCGCTGAGTGATGTTTATTTGTTTATTTATTAGCAATGAAGCTAATTGTAAAGTTTTAGCACGTATGCTGGCACAGTGAGTGTTTTAGTGTCTTGTTCATATATTTTCTCATGAAGCAGCTTTGCTCAACTCATTCTCTCCAACTGTGTGTGTGTGTGTGTGTCTGTGTGTGTGTGTGTGTGTGTGTGTGTGTGTGAGGGTCACGCTGGAGCTACAAATTGGATCACAGAGGAGAGAGGAGCAAGAGGGAAATGACGAAATTTAAAGAAAAATAGAAGAAGAAAAGGAGAGGGAGGGAAAGGTGAGAGAGAGAGAGGTCATACATGAAAGAGGAGAAAGAAAAAGAGATGAGAGAAAGAGAAGGCGATGGGAAGAAGACAAGAAAGAGAGAGAGATTATGTGTGTGTGTGTGTGTGTGTATTTGTGTGTGTGTGTGTGTGTGTGTGTGTGTGTGTGTGTATTTGTGTGTATAATGTGCTTTTTTTCCTTTTCCTCTTCCCCCCTTCTTAATTAAATATATTTGATAACTTATTTTTCTGTTATTTGCTGCTTATACATATGAAATAGGTTTTGTTTTATTATTGTATGTACTTTTATATCATTAATTGATAACTCTTTCTCTTTTTAATTGTTGTATTGTTATATATTAATCTTGGTTTTGTGAGAGAGAGCGAGAGTGAGGGGTACAGTATTAGACAGCAGCTGCTTATGGACCCCCTCAGAGAGCAATCAGAGTTTCAGAATCATCAGATCTGTCTGTCTGTCTGTCTGTCTGTCTGTCTGTCTGTCGGCTGAGCTTTGTGTGTTTCCTCTGTAAACAGTGCTGCTCCCTGTGCATTATATATAGTAATGTATATATCATATGTAGTGAGGCTGCAGTGTTTTCTCCTCAGTGACTTGGACTGTCAGTTTGCTGTAAATCCTCTTTTCACTCACATTCAGATCATTTCATATTAAAGCTCTTCATTCATACATATTTAATCAGCCTCTGGTCAAACGACTGCATTCAGCATTCAGTTATGTAACCTTATTTAATCTGTACACTTTACAGCTCTGCGCATTTCTCTCCCCATTTCTCTCCCCATTCTCTCCCATTTCTCTCCCATTTCTCTCCCCATTTCTCTCCCCATTTCTCTCCCATTTCTCTCCTATTTCTCTCTGCATTTTTCTCCACATTTCTCTCTGCATTTCTCTCCCCATTTCTCTCCCATTTCTCTCCCATTTCTCTCCGCATTTCTCTCCCCATTTCTCTCCACCCTTCTCTCCACACTTCTCTCCCCATTTCTCTTCCCATTTCTCTCCACACTTCTCTCCCCATTTCTCTCCGCATTTCTCTCTGCATTTCTCTCCCCATTTCTCTCTCCATTTCTCTCCCCATTTCTCTCCACCCTTCTCTCCACACTTCTCTCCCCATTTCTCTCCCCATTTCTCTCCGCATTTCTCTCTGCATTTCTCTCCCCATTTCTCTCTCCATTTCTCTCCCCATTTCTCTCCACCCTTCTCTCCACACTTCTCTCCCCATTTCTCTTCCCATTTCTCTCCACACTTCTCTCCCCATTTCTCTCCGCATTTCTCTCCCCATTTCTCTCCCCATTTCTCTCCGCATTTCTCTCCCCATTTCTCTCCCCATTTCTCTCCGCATTTCTCTCCCCATTTCTCTCCCCATTTCTCTCCACCCTTCTCTCCACACTTCTCTCCCCATTTCTCTTCCCATTTCTCTTCCCATTTCTCTCCGCATTTCTCTCCACCCTTCTCTCCACACTTCTCTCCACACTTCTCTCCACACTTCTCTCCCCATTTCTCTCCCCATTTCTCTCCGCATTTCTCTCCGTATTTCTCCCCACCTTTCTCTCTGTATTTCTCTCCGCGTTTCTCTTTACATTTCTCTCTGCTTTTTCTCTGCCTTTGTCGTTGCATTTCTCTCTGCATTGAACTGAACAGAGAGAGAGAGAGAGAGAAAGAGAGAGGTACAGTATTAGACAGCAGCTGCTTATGGACCCCCTGCATGAGCAGAGTTTCAGAATCATCAGATCTGTCTGTCTGTCTGTTGGCTGAGCTGCTCTGCGTGCTGTATATGGTGTGTGTGTGTGTGTGTGTGTGTGTGTGTGTGTGTGTGTGTGTGTGTATATGTATATATAACTTTACAGAAAAGGAAAAAACCTACTTTACTTTCTGTGTAAGTCAGTGGAACCAGACTTTTACCAAGTCATTTTGAGTCGTTTCTTTTGGTTTCATTTTTCAAATTTACACACGATGTAAAGAGTAACAGGTTTTTTTCAAATTATGTCAAAAACTGAAGAACAACAAAAATAGAGATATGAGGTTGTGACGATGTAGTGACCCGGCGAGTGAGGCTGCAGTGTTTTCTCCTCAGTGACTTGGAGTGTCAGTTTGCTGTAAATCCTCTTTTCACTCACATTCAGATCATTTCATATTAAAGCTCTTCATTCATACATATTTAATCAGCCTCTGGTCAAACGACTGCATTCAGCATTCAGTTATGTAACCTTATTTAATCTGTACACTTTACAGCTCTGCGCATTTCTCTCCCCATTTCTCTCCCCATTTCTCTCCCCATTCTCTCCCATTTCTCTCTGCATTTCTCTCCCATTTCTCTCCCATTTCTCTCTGCATTTCTCTCTGCATTTCTCTCTGCATTTCTCTCTGCATTTCTCTCCCATTTCTCTCTGCATTTCTCTCCCATTTCTCTCCCATTTGTCTCTGCATTTCTCTCCCATTTCTCTCTGCATTTCTCTCCCATTTCTCTCCCATTTCTCTCCCATTTCTCTCTGCATTTCTCTCCCATTTCTCTCTGCATTTCTCTCCCATTTCTCTCTGCATTTCTCTCCGCATTTCTCTCCCATTTCTCTCTGCATTTCTCTCTGCATTCCTCTCTGCATTCCTCTCTGCATTTCTTTCCCCATTTCTCTCTGCATTTCTCTCTGCATTTCTCTCCCCATTTCTCTCCCATTTCTCTCCATATTTCTCTCCGTATTTGTCTCCGCAATATAATCACAGTTTCTAGCAGTGTAATTGCCATATGTTGCAGTATAAGCATTATATTACTACATTATATATGTAGCTGTGTATCTGCAGTTTGTTGCAGTGTAATGGCTGATGTAGAAGTGAATTCCCCTTATACAGTAATGTAATGACAGTTTGTAGCAACGTGATTCTGTACGTAGCAACACAGTCAGGTTTTTAGCAATCTAACCATTTCACACGATATGTAGCAACACCTCATGAGCTGTGAGTGATATGAGGATATATCGCTGTAGAGCGCGCGTGTGTGTGTGTGTGTGTGTGTGTTTGTGTTTGTTTGTGTGTGTGTGTGTGTGTTTGTGGGTGGGAAATCCCACAGTGCCTCTGGGAGTTTTAGAATGCAGCAAAGGGGCGGAGTCTGGAAACAGGAAGTGAAGGAAGCAGATTAGATCATTAGAACTCAAACCACAGCTGGAAGTGTGTGTCTGTGTGTGTTTGTGTGTTTCTTTCCTCTAATCCTGTAACACGTCCTCAAATCCATTCAGTCTTTTTTAAATTTCACAGAATCAATACAAACTGTGTGTGTGTGTGTGTGTGTGTGTGTGTAGTGTGTTTGTGTGTACTGTCATCTGTGTGTGTGTGTGTGGGTTGTTGACAGTAGCTGTGCTTCTTGCCGTCAGCTGAGCGTTTGAATGTTTTTGAATCTGAGAAACAAACGAGGAGAAAACTGTGCCCTCCTGGGTTACATCACTACAGATAAACACTTTAATAAAACCGACAACCAGCAAATATTCATACTTTTCTGACTTAATATCACAGACGATCCACCCATCTTTACAGCCAACGAAACACCTTCAATTTAGCAAATATGTCTATTTTTTAAAGGTGTGATTGTTATAGGAATATCATAAGATTATTTAACTGATTTTCTGTACATTTTGTACTTGTTTTAAGTGATTTAATGAAAGTGTCTTATTATATTGGCAGATCATTTATTTATTTTAAGCATTGTTTTTTTAAATAAGCAAAACTATCTGCATGATTTCTCACTTTAATGAGACAAAATTAGTTAAAACAAGTAAAAATGTCTAGAAATAAATCAGATAATCTCACCACAGTATCCTAATGAGAAGCATTAGACATATTGATTAGATTTAAGATGCTTTCAGATGCCATTTTTTGCAGCATAGACAGTTTAAATAAAGCATGAATTTGATGGTGCTTCCTAACACGACTGTAAATGTGATGGTTTAGTTAGTCTGTATTATATTACCAAACACAAGTGTGTGAATGTGAGCTTTGTGAAAAGGGAACTCCAAATTTCCCAACTGTACACATAATTAACTGGTTAGACTGGTAAGATATAAATAGAGTCACTCAGAGTGGTTTGATGTGAAACGTTAGATAAACTTACAGAGTCAGAACTGTTCACAGTGGTGGTGATAGGAACCAGACGTCCACCTCTAAAAGCTCCCTCACAGAAAGTTACTACATGAAATGGTTATGAATTCACTGCCTGATGACTGAGAGACTGTTTATGATAGTTTTGAGAAGATTTTTGTCATAAAACATATTTTTTTAAATCCATTCATGGTGGAGGGATACATGCAGGGCGCTGTGAGGCAAAATAGTCCCTAAAGAAAACTTATTATTTCAGATTTTCCACTATTTTCCCATCATCAACATTCCATATAAACTCAGAAGGCTCGTGTAGGTTCACTGGTGGTTCTGAATAGTAAATAAAATGTCTATGTTTATGTTGTAGTCATGGCAACCCCTGGTTCCTATCACCACCACTGTAAAGACATCTGAACCATTTCACACCAAACCACTCTGAATGACTCTGTTTACACCTCACACACTGGATTATGGGTGAATTTTGAAAAAGCTGTCTCAGAATATTTCTACACTTTGAAAAGATGGTTCTTCAAGGGTTCTTTAGTAAAGTATATTGTTTTCTTTAGAACCATGATTTATATATATATAACCATTTGCATGCTTAATGGTTCTTTGCATGGTGAAATTGTTCTATACAGCACCAAAAAGGGTTCTTCTATGTTTGCAGTACTCTTAAAAAGGTTCTTTAGAAAAGAAAATATATAGAACTTTGAACACTTAAAGAACACTTTGCGTGATTAAAGCGTTCTTTGCATCATGAATGAGTTTGTCAGATTGACGGTCAAATGCATAAATGTGCTATAGAGAGTTCTTTATAGACCCTTTTAGAAAAAAAGATTCTTCATAGAACCTTTTAGAAAAGAAGGTGCTTAATAGAACCTTTTAGAAAAGAAAGTGCTTAATAGAACCTTTTAGAAAAAAAAGTGCTTTATAGTCCCTTTTAGAAAAAGATTCTTCATAGAACCTTTTAGAAAAAGGTTCTTCTTTTGTTACAAGCTTAAAATTGTAACAGTCTATATGGATGCTATATAGAAACATTTTTAAAAGGTTCCATATAGAACCATCCACAGCATGTTCTCCATCAATCTGAAGAACGATTTCATGATGACCTCTGAGTTATGCAGAAATTTTGAAAATTTTGGTGGAACTCCCCTTCAGTCCTAAGCGTATTAAAGCCTAATCGGGTTTATTTAGAGTAAAATAATATTGTGTGTGTAAATATTTGTTTTTACACCCTTTTCTACCGTATTGTTCTCTGTGCTGTGATTGGCTCCTCTCTTCATTAAGAACAATGTGAATGTCCGTGCTGATTGGTTCGTGCTCATTGTAAGGCTCGGTGACCTTGATGCCTCCTGTACTCCTGACATTTGTGCTAAAGAAACAGCCTCACACTGTTCAGCCTCTCGATTTAGAGGCTCTGATTAATATTCATAAAGCACGTTGTCCATCTGCACCCTGTCAGAATCGTTCCGGTACGTTCTCTGTATTTCCCATTCGTCCGATCCGTCTCCTATACTCTGTATGCGAAGCAGCATTTATTTATTTCTTTATTCATTTATTTATTTATGCAAAATGCCTCGAGGCGGTGCGAGGCGGTGTAATTCTGCAATTTCATGCGTTCCAGGCTAATCTGTAAAAGAAATAGGTTTAACCTGTACCGTCTGCTTTTTCACTGAGACTCCATACGTTCCTACACTCTTTAAAGGGAAAGTCCAGGAAAATACTCAGAGCTGTAGTCTTCTCCACCGTACACCACTCGCTCGGCTAGGACGCGTTTGGCGTCTGAGTCAGTCAGATTCAACCCCAACATGTAAGACGACATTAATACGCACACATTTTTTTAATTTAACCTGCGGTTCTTTTGTCTGTACAAATCGGACCCAGTTTGGGTCACAGTTTACGAAACACTGATCTGACCAATGTTTGTTTTTGTTTGTTTGTTTTTCACTGTGTAGTCTCTAAAGTTCGAGTCCGAGTCTCTGAGGTGCGAGTCCTAGATACATCTGAGGCTTGAGTCTGAGGTGTGAATCTGAGTCTTTGAATTCCAAAGAAAGTGTTTTGTCCGAGTCCGAGTCCAGTCTCTGAGGTGCGAGTCTGAGTCCAGTCTCTGAGGTGCGAGTCTGAGTCCAGTCTCTGAGGTGCGGGTCCATGGAGAGTCCTGCGTCACTGTGGTGCGGGTCCAGGGAGAGTCCTGCGTCACTGTGGTTCGAGTCCGAGTCGAGTCTCTGAGATGCGAGTCAGAGTCAAGTCTGTAGTCTTTAAGGTGCGAGTCCAAGGAGAGTCTTAAAGCACTGAATTGCAAGTCAGAGTCGAGTCTCTGAGGTGTGAGTCCAAATCGACTCTGAGGTGAAGTCCGTGTTGAGTCTGTAGTCTCTGAAGTGTGAGTCAGAGTCAAGTCTTGAGTCTCTAAGGTGTGGGTCCAAGGCAAGCCTAGAGTGTCTGATGTGTGAGTCTTAGGCGATTCTCTGAGGTGCAATCCGAGGTGAATCTCGAGTCTCTGAGGTGCAAGTCCAAGATATGTCCAAGGCACGAGTCTGAGGTGTGAATCAGAGTCAAGCCTTTGAGGTCCGAGTCAAGTCTTGAGTCTCTGAGGTGCGAATTTGAGGCGAGACAAAAGTCTCTGAGTTGCGAGTCTGAGTCGAGTCTCTGAGGTGTGAGTCCGAGCTGAGTCTTGAGTCACTGAGGTGCAAGTCCAAGATATGTCCAAGGCACGAGTCTGAGGTGTGAATCCAAGTCGAGCCTTTGAGGTCAGAGTCAAGTCTTGAGTCTCTCTGAGTCGAGTCTTGGGTCTCTGAGGTGTGAGTCAGAGTCGAGTCTTGTTTTTTCCCATTGTTGCACTTTTATCCTGAAGGTTTTTCAGATCAGAGGTAAATAAAAGGCTCATTAAATGAGGTTTTTGGCTGAACTGTCGCTTTAATGGAGCTGTTCGTAGCTCCTAACCTGTCAGGGCTGTTTGAGTCAGATCCCTCTGCGGTGTCTGTGCAGGAGAGCGTGTGCAGCGAGCTGCGCGACGGCAGGTGGGTAGAGTTAATCAGCGCTCGCTGAAATCACTTAAGTTCTTTGAAGTGTCTAATCTCTCGCGCTTTCACGCTAATGTGATAAAATCTGCGTTTGAGCGTCAGCGGCAGATTTAGCCTGATGGGCTGTGATGTAATTCGGGAATCATTTCTCTCTCTGAAATGTTAATCACACGGGACGACTGTCAGTCACGGCTCGTTAGCATCTCCTGAATACGGCAGCCCACGGGTGGAAGTGCAATTCCACCTGAAAATCAAGAATTTACAATTAATTTTTTTCCCTTTTTTCACTTCTAGCTTTTCTGGGCACCTGTTTAGACAAAACCATGTTCATGACCATTTCCAACCTCTCTCCATCCCTTAGAATAATGTAGGCAGTGCCATCAAAGCTGATGCATGTAAATTAGTCTCGAGCCTCTGAGGTGTGAGTTCAAACTGAGTCTCTGAGGTTAGAGTCCGAGGCGAATCTTGAGTCTCTGAGGTTCGAGTCTAAATTGAGTCTTGAGTTTTTGAGGTGCGAGTCCGAGTCGAGTCTCTGAGGTGCGAGTTTGAGTTTTAGATCTGCGAGTTTGAGTCGAGTGGTGAGTCTCTAAGGTTCGAGTTAGAGTCAGAGTCAAGTCTTGAGTCTTTGAGGTGCGAGTCCAAGTTGAGTCTCTGAAGTTCGAGTCCAAGTCGATTCTGGAGTCTCTGAGGTTTGAATCCGAGTTGAGTCTGGAGCCTCTGAGGTGTGAGTCTGAGTGGAGCCTCTGAGGTGTGAGTCTGAGTGGAGCCTCCGAGGTGTGAGTCTTAGTGGAGCCTCTGAGGTGCAAGTCTGAGTGGAGCCTCTGAGGTGTGAGTCTGAGTGGAGCCTCTGAGGTGTGAGTCTGAGTGGAGCCTCTGAGGTGCGAGTCTGAGTGGAGCCTCTGAGGTGTGAGTCTTAGTGGAGCCTCTGAGGTGCAAGTCTGAGCCTCTGAGCTATGAGTCCGAGTTGAGTCTCTGAGGTTCGAGTCAGAGTCGAGTCTTGAGTCTCTGAGGCATGAGTCTTAGTGGAGCCTCTGAGGTGCGAGTCTGAGCCTCTGAGGTGCAAGTCTTAATCTCTGAGGTGTGAGTCCGAGTTGAGTCTTTGAGGTTCGAGTCCGAGTCGAGTCTTGAGATTTAGTACAGTCTGGACTGGACAGTGAACGGTGCATCTTGAAACAAACTCTTCTATTTAAAAAACAGTGCAGTTCTCCATGACGTGGACCCTTTTATCTTTTCATTAAAGGCCTTTACTTATGCAAATATGTTCAGTAATGCATAATTAATCACATGGTTATGTAATGAAGTCCATGTCCTGTCAGTATGGACAGCTTTGAGTGTCACTTTTCATTAAATTACCCCTCTGAGGTCTGACGGCATTTAAAGGCTCTTCATATAACATGATCCTCATATGTTTCATATCAAAATGCTCCGTTTTCTTCATCACTACTTTCCAAAACCGCTGCAGCAGCTTCAGCAGCTGTAAACTCTCTGCACGCCATTTCACACGAGTCTCCGATGTGGACTGAATGAAGAATGAAGGGTTTCCGGCGTGATGGTCAGTCCTTAGTGATTTCCTGAATGTCCATTGGTCAGTTTCACACAGAATGTAGACGGACACACGACTCCACCAGTTCCACACGGTGAGAGGATGATGACTTGTATCTCAGCCCCTCTTCATAGGCTCATAACTCCGGATGTGAGTCTCATATGATCTTGTGATAAGATGGAATGGAAAGAGCGACTCTACAGATTCAGTTTGTGGACTCGATAACACTTTACTATAGGGTGCTGTTCATAAGGCTACATGACACCTACATAAGCTTGTCATGATAACTGACATAGCCCTACATAACTGTTTATAAATGTTTATTCCAATACCCGTCATTTGCTATAAAGGTTAAATTGGCCAATTTTGATCAAAGTCAGCTAAAGTAGCCTTTGGCTACGTTCACATTACATGCCTCGTTGCTCAAATCCAATTTTTTGCTCAAATCCGATCTCTCTGACTCAATGGTTCACACTCGTTTAGGTCAGTGATTCAAATCTGTCATTAATGTGACGAACCGGCGTCCTGAAATGACCCTCATGAGCACATCCTACTCAGCGACGTCACATGAATGAATCGCGTTCATCATCAGCACAAACTAATGAGCAGAACGAGCTTCGCTGAGAAGATAATTAACTCTGATCAGCTCTCAGCTTCATTATTAGAGCGAGACGAAGGAGAAAAAGGTGAGATGAGCTGCTTTTCCACCGTTCACAGGCTTTAACTTCTGTTCGCCGCTGCTGCCAGAGTAACGCTGAATGATGGCGCAGTGGGAAAAAAGCACATGAATTCTGATCTGAGCATCACATTAAGGTCGCATGGCCACGAATCGGATACGTATCTGATCTAGGACCAGGTCGGATTTGAAAAGATCAGATTTGTGTCCACACAGCCCTGAAAACGTCAGATCTGAGTCACATTATGGCAAAAAAATGGATTTGTGCCACTTCAGCCTGGTAATGTGAATGTAGCCTCAATGACAAATGGTGCTTGTTGTGATAAGCATTTATGAACAGTTATGTAGGGATATGTCAGATGTCATGACAACCTTATATAGGAGTCATGTAGCCATGTGGAAGTGTTACCATCTCATCTTCACTAATCCATTATGGACTGAAAGCCCAGAATCTGGACTTTCCACAGTTTCTACACGTAGAACAGTGAAACAGAAACTATTCATATAAAGCACAGCATGATTTTATCATTGGAGACTTCTGAGGGGTCAGTAAACGGGCAGGGAGAGTCCACAGGGAAAACAGAAGGACTGTGAATCTAAGCCGGATTGTTAGGCTAATCAGGTACAATTAACCATTCAGTTGTATTGAGTGTGAAATAATGCTTTTTTGGGTGGGATTCCCCTTCAGTTTTTGTTTTTTGTTTTTTGTTTTATTAAAGAGATTTCTGTGTCGTGATAAATATGCATGTAACATCGCTCTGTATCACAAATATGAACTGTTCTAATGTTTCCTGATGGAAAACGTCCTGATGGAGTTCATGCTGTTTAAATCCATCCATATGCTAATTCATACAGAATGGCCCGATGCTAATTCATCCAGTTTTCCTGACATGTTCTCCATACGCGCCTCTCTGTCAGATCCACTAGCCGTCATCATTAATATTCTTTGCTCTGCTCCTTCGTTAGCGCGTGCTTTAACGAGGTTTCTGGATGGTGAATAATTCCGTGTCGTTATGTATGGAAATGACCTGTGCTGTGCGTTAACGATGCTATGGAAACAGGTCAGGAGGTGGAGGGGGCTGCTGAGTTTACACAGGCCTGAGGTCAGTTTTGCTTGTTAGGACAAAGTGAGGGTTATAACTGATCCTGATGGTTTCTTTTATTATTAAATTTAATATTTATTTTCTTTGAAATGTAGAGTATGTTCATTTATTGATATTGTTCAATATTGATCTTGTAAAAATGTAAAAGAAAACTGCAGCAAATGATGTTTATCATAAAAAATCTGAAAGTCACTTAAATCACTAAGTACTACTATAATCATTATGACTGTTATCGGTAATAATAGCATGGTAGAATTAATTTGTATTTATTTCGAAAAAGGCTGGTAAAAATCTAAGTGGGCTTCCAGTATCTGCAGGCAAAGAAGTCACTGATTCAAACTAAATCAAATTAAATCACTGAATTGGCCTAAAACACACAAATTAAAAAATCGATCAGAAAAAAAAAAACAAAATCTGACTAAAGCGCAAAGGTAAATAACTCGGCATAAAGTGCAAAGACATCATTAAATCAGCCCAAAGCACAACAATAAATCAATATATTGATCAAAAGCGCAAAGAAAAATTGCTAAATCATCCTAAAATGCAAAGATAGATCACTAAATTGGAGCTCTAAGAAAAATCATTAAATTGGCCCGAAGTGCAAAAATAAATCACTAAATTGGCCCAAAATGCAACGATTAATAAATCGACTCAAAGCACAAGGATAAATAGCTAAAATAGCCTAAAGCGCAAAGGTAAATCATTAAATCAGCCCAAAGCGCAACGATAATCAATGTATTGGCTGAAAGGGCAAACATAAATCACTAATCGATCAAAAATCCTAAGATCAATCATTGAATAGGTCCAAAGCGTAAAGATAAATCACTAAATCGGCCCAAAGCACAAAGATAAATCACTAAAGTGGTCAAAAATGCAAAGATAGATCAATAAATTGGCCCAAATGCAATGATTAATAAATCGACTCAAAGCACAAAGATAACTAACTAAGTGGGCTTAAAGCACAATGATAAATCTATATATTGGCCCAAAACACGAAGACTAAATCAGTCCAAAATGTAAAGATCAATCAATAAATCGGCCACAACCACGTAGATAAATCACTAAATCAGCCAAATGCGCAAACATAAATCATTAATTGGCCCAAAGTGCAAAGATAAATCACTAAATCAGCCAGAACCACAAAGAAAAATGACTAAATGTTTTTGCGTAAATAATTAACTAAATCTGCTGCAAAAAAAAAGCTGATGACTAACTGAGATGTTTCACTGAAGTTCATGATGGAAATGATTTATTTTTTTCTAAATGAGGTTCAGAAGCAGTAAAAATGCGCTGTTAATGGATGGGATGCACAGTTTGACTAATGAGACCAGTAACTGAACCGTGATCAACCTACTGATTATCGAATTAACGGTTTCACGCAAACTTCATGTCAGGACGACACTGCACACCGTTATTAATTAGCCTCAAATAAATAGCTAATTTTCTTTAATTCATTATACAAATTAACATTCCAGATAACGAGAAGAGTTAATGAACCCTTTAACCTGATAGCGGAGCCGTTAGTTACCTCATGAATTATTCATGTCTGGGGTTTCATTAATGTTTGAAATCGTTTAGATTTGTTGGTTTATTAAGATGTCACTGATTATAAACCCGGATCATGTGTGTGATTAATTACACTCTAACGGCTCGTTTTGATGATACTGGCTAATTGAACTGTCAGTTGATGGGGGAAACATCTGGTGTTTCTTTACAGATGTGATGTGAATGTTTTATGTTTTTAATTATAGTAATTAAAGTGTTTTTAGTGACGTTTTAATCTGTATCTTGGACACAACCCCCCCATTTATTTATTTATTTATTTATTTTAATGTGTTTTTTTCCTCCCTCTTTATTTCAGAGGTGGAGGCGAAGGAGGCGTGTGATTGGCTGAGAGCAGCAGGGTTTCCCCAGTATGTGCAGCTCTATGAAGGTAATCAATAAGTTTCATTAATTACGTTATTCCTCACCAGCAAAACAGGCCATAATTAGCTGATTACTCACTGACCTGCTATAATTAACATCCACGCTGCCCTTTAATCATCCTTTCATCTCTCACCTTTGATCTCTTTACCTTTCCATCTCTCTCTCTCTCTCTCTCTCTCTATCTAATGTTTTCTTTAATGTAATGTTTTATTTAATGTTTTTCTTTTTCTCATTTTTCTCTCTGTACACTTCCTCTCCATCCTTACCGCTCTCTTTCTTTTACTCCCTCTTCATTTATCTTTCTCTAGTTTTTTTCTCTTTGTCTCTCTCTCTCTCTCTCTCTCTCTCTCTCTCACTCTCCCAATCTCTCAATTTTTTTCTGTTTTCTATTTCTCTCTCTCTCTCTCTCGCGCTCTCTCCCTCCCTCTCCCGCTCTCTCTCTCTCTCTCCCGCTCTCTCTCCCGTTCTCTCTCTCACTCCCTCTCTCTTTCTTTCTCTCCCTCTGCGTCCCCCACCTGCATCCGAATAACATCACACTAAACCCACAATCCTCCTCTTCACTTCCTGCAGCCGCACAGTCTGTATCAGTGCTGACTGTGTTATTATTATCACCACTGTTGATTTTTGCAGTTGTACCACTGATTATGTAATGTTGTTGTCGTTGTTGTTCATCTTCTTCTTCTTCATCTTCTTCTTCTTCTTCTTCTTCATCTTCTCGTTGTTTTTTTTTCAGTTGTACTGCTGCTTGTAGGTGATGTCATGTTGTTGCCGTTGCAGTTGTTGTCATTGACAGTATCTTCGCTTTTTTGTTGTTGTTTTTTGCAGTTGTGTCGCTGCTTAAACGTTATTAATTGTGGTTGTTGGTGTTTTTGTTCTTTAACCAGTGTTTGTTATACTGATAGTTTTATTGGTTATAAAATGTTGTTTTTTTGTTGTTTTGCTGCTGAACCACTGTTTGTTATAATAGTTTTATGGGTTATAAAATGTTTTTTTTTGTTGTTTGTCATCGTTATTGTTGTCATCGTTATTGTTGTCATTGTTTTTGTTGTTGTTTTTGTCATTGTTGTAGTTGTTCTAGTCTTCGTTATTGTTGCTGTTGTTGTTGTTATTGTTTTTGCCGTTGTTGTCATTATTGTTCAGTTAAAAAATACACAAAATTGACACTTCAGCTGAGAAATATGCCTGAAAATTGCCTTAACATTTAGTCTCTTTTACAAATTAGATTTTTAAAAAAAAAAATTATTCTTATTTTATCCTCTTAAATTATTTTGTTTAGCTACTATCATGAACACATTTCCAGCTACAGTGTTTACAAAATGAATGCATCAAAGAATCATAAAAAAATCATAATAGTCACGCAGCATCAGATCGTACAGATGATTTTGAGCATTCTCAGCCCTGATGCTTTAGCGCTGCAGCGTTTCTCCGTATTTTCTATTTATTATTTTTACTCTTTCTACTGTCTGCTTCGTCCTTGAGTTCCTGAAAGGCACTGAAGTGAAATGTTTTACTTATTCTTAGATAATCTCAGTGTTCTGCGCTGTGAAACAGAGGCATCAGATGGAGCTGTTTCGGGTATTTTATAGTTATTTATGTGCTGCAGCAGTTCTGTGTGCTTCCTCTGCTGGTCAGCAGCTTTTCTCACTTTAGCGTGATGGACATTTGTTCTGGCCGTGGTCAGTTTGAGCTCCAGCGGTGAGCTTGGCTCAGTAATGTGCACTGCTGTTCCTGAAGAGCTCCTCTGAGAGGACTTTTATAAGCTTTGCTGACTCCATTCCAGCTTCCTGCAGT
This sequence comes from Colossoma macropomum, assembly GCF_904425465.1. Lineage (NCBI taxonomy): Eukaryota > Metazoa > Chordata > Actinopteri > Characiformes > Serrasalmidae > Colossoma > Colossoma macropomum. Next base: position 10,761,069 of record NW_023494794.1, on the reverse strand, counting down.
GTGGGTAGCGTTTTAGAGCCGTTTTTGTGCTCTGCTTTTGTTGCATTTTGCTTTGTTTCAGAACCAGGACACTCTTTCTAATGCGCTCTAGATAAAGTTTGGTAAAAAAATAAGATTTCAATTTCGACAGTGAAGTTAATTAAAGTTAAAGTCCGTTAAAGGATGTTGAGTGTCTAAAGTTTGGCCTCTTTAGTTTTAGCGATGAAGCTACGAGTCTAATGTTGCTAACAAGTAATGGAATTAGCCAGTTAGCATGGTGCTCATGGCACGCTAGGGCTGTAAGATACTGACATTAAACGTGACGTTCGATAAAGCTGACGGATGTCATGATGATGGTATGAGAATTGATCAATTATTATTAAAATAGTCCACCTCTGACTGGATGTGATGCAAGTACAGAGTTTTTTTTTGGGATGTGTGAACAGAAATCTAGCTAATCTCTCCTTAAAAGCGAACAGCAAAATACAAAATTACAAAATTTTGTGTCAGTATTACCTCAACAGGTAATTTACGTAGACACAGAAATGAGTACATGTTTATTTAATTAATTCTTTTTGCTTGGGTATTAAATATGTAAATATGTTTGTTGTGACAGTAGCCCTCACTGCCTTTCACACTTAAAACACAACAGTAGTTGTGAGAGTCCTCATGTGTTTGTAAAGGCATGTAGTTCAGAAGAGCTTGAACTGTGATGTGTGCGTTTGGCTGTTTAGCCTAGTGGTTAAGTCACTCGTCACCGCATGGGAGAGCAGCGTTCAATCTTAGTGCAGAGAAGCACTCATTAGACTTCTAGCAGTTTGTGCCAACAAAGTGATGACGTCTCACTGGTGCTGCGTGTGAGGTCATTTAATCTGTTCTGTTGTTGCCATTTTAACAATGTGTTCATCGCAATTACAATAAAAATACGATTAATCGTACAGCCCTACTGCACGCGCATGCCATCACATGCTTGCCTCAAGCTCTAGTGACGGTATACAGGTTGAAATTTACTGGAGTTTGTCAGAAACATTACACTGGTACACCACAAATAAGCTCAGATAACACAGTGTACAGAGTGCTAGCCACGCTAGCATTATCCCGTTTAGCTGAGTGTCCGAGTCAGGGATGTTTCAGATGTCACGTAACAGATCCTTCATCACCTCCTGCTGTCCAGTCAGCTTCATCTGAAGTAGAACACTTTGTTTTTATGGCACCTGACCTAAAGAAACAGCTGGACTTTTGGGGTTAGCCTTAGCCTAACATGGACACCAAACCTCTCGTAATGCCTGAGGAGCTGCTTCACTCGCACACTGAGAGAGACCAAGACTCAAAAAGAGAAACTCCCTAAGAACATGTCACAAGAACCACTCAGAGAACCCAAACTCTCTCAGAGCATGAGGGAGAACAAGTGAAAGGAACCAAGACTCAGTAGGAGAAACTCCCAAAAAGCTTGAGGAAGAACCACTGAGAGAACCAAGAATTTCTGAGAGCATGTTGAAGAACCAGTAAAAGGAACCAAGACTTAAAAGGAGAAACTCCCTAAGAGCATGAGGAAGAACCACCGAGAGGAACCAAGGCTCAGTAGAAGAAACTGCCTAAGAACATGAGGAAGAACCACTGAGAGGAACCAAGACTCAATAAGAGAAACTAAGAGGAACCAAGACTCAACAGGAAAAGTTCCCTAAGACCATGAGGAAGAACCACTCAGAGGAATCAAGACTCAAAAGAAGAACCCAACACCATGAGGGAAGAACCACCGAGAGGAACCAAGAACTGCTGAACGGAACAAAAACTCAATAGGAGAAACGTGAGGAGGAACCGCTGAGATGAATCTGGATCTTCTGTTTTGGTGAACACACCTAAAACTAAAGATTAATCCCTGAAAATGTTCTGGATCTTGTTGGGATTCGCATTCTGACTAATTCTGGTGTTTGAGTTGATGAATGAATGTTCGGTTAAGCTTTGAGGAGGAAAAATAAACAAACAAAACTTTAGACTTTGGCCAAAATTATCGTAGAGTTTGAGGCTCATTTTCAGGTGTTGAAGCTCAAATCGAGCTCTAATCAGTGGCTCAACAATTTAGCAGCTTACAGAGAAAAAGATTTGGAAATTATTAATGGAAAATATCTGAAATCAATAGGTTTTCTTAGTGTAGGTAGATACGGAAGGTCTTCAGGTGAGCTGGTGAGCTGACGCTGACACCACAGCGACCAGGTGTGGTGTTGGGTGCTGATGGGAACTAGTTGTCTTCTACACAAAGCCTTTTCTCCTCAGTGGATGATGTGCAACATATGCACAGCTGATCTAACATCATTTATTTAAAAGTAGCGAATTCACCATAATTTCCATCTTATTATTTCCTTTTCCACTAATTTTATGGGAAAAATGATTTTTAAAGCCTTTATATCTCAGAAACGAATGAAAATACAAGCCTGAAATTTAGCAGACTGTCCTCTGGGCACAATGACATCACTTCCTGACAACACTACATAAACCTGAGATGGTCAGCGAGGAGGTCTTCAGTGATGATTGACCCGGTTGTGACTGCAGGAAGTAGCTGTCACGTATTTCGCCGATAAAAGTAAAACCTTTCCTCGGCCGCTGGACCTCCATTATCTCCTCGCTTATAGCTTATGTTCTTCACTGACCAGGTCACGTTTGATGGTCATTTCCTGTTTGAGAGATCAGTAACAGCTTGTATGATATGCTGATGTCTAATTTGGATTCTGTTTAGCTTCTACCAGCAGAAAAGTTCCCTAAAACACTCGTTTAGTCATAAGAAAACATTATATATTTATTTTAAGCTTTTCGTTTCACAAAGCAGCAGGTCTTTTACATTCTGTTAGCAGTATGCGAATGTGTGGGTATATTTGAAGATGAGTGACCGTAAATACAGTGTAGTACACAGTGTTTCCAGGGAAAAAGGATGTTCCAGAGAAAAAGGACAGCAGTCCCTCATCAGCTTTTGTCTGAAACATCCTGTTTCCCTTGAAAACTTTGAGACTTTTCCACAGTACTGTGTGTATATATATATATATATATATATATATATATATATATATATATATATATATATATATATATATATATATATATGCTTTTCTCGCATCTCTAGCAGGAAACTTTTCCTCAAAAGTAGATCAGTTTCTTGTAAAATGTCTCTAAACGTTTGACTTTTTACGAGGCTGAAGTCGCTTCTCTTTCGCCAGCTTCTTGTTCAAATTTTCCAGTTCCACCTTAAATGGTGCCTGAGACACCAGAATGTAGCTGCTGCACCATTTAAGGTGGAGGCGCTGACTACTTTTTAGTGTTTGACAGTTTCTCGTTGCAGATTAAACGTATCAGGAAACTAGCTGGAGTGATTATAAACGCAAATAAGTCCATTAGTCTCTAAATTATCGATGTTTGTCTTAAATCTCTCTCTTTGCCGTTTTGTTTGCTACTAGCTAGGTGAGACTGTTGTCTGTGTTGCTATGGTGACCAGCGGTCTGCGCTGATCTTCAGGGTTAAAGGGTGAATTAGCAGTTCTACATTAACTCCAGAGTTTAAGACCATTTATTGTTAAACTGTGTTGAACGATCAGCAGAGCTTTATTTTACTGTAAAGGAGGATTATTTTATTTTTACCTACTAATCTGATTCTGCTGTGGAGCCACAACAGGACAGTAAAAGAGCTGCATGTGTGTTGTGCTGGTGCGAGTGGATCAGACACAGCAGTGGTGTGTGTGTGTGTGTGTGGGTGTGTGTGTGTATGTGTGTATGTCAATGTGTGGTGTGTGTGTGTGTGCATTTTAGTAAAGCAAAACTAAATTATAATCTTGAAGTTCATCTGCTGAAGTTCTACTGAGTGTGAAGCCCTTCTGTTCCGATTCATTTTCATGAGGCAGAGAGTAAAACTGAGTGGCTCAGAGGACGAGAGGGAGGAGGAGAAGGAGAGCGAGATAAAGGAGAGTGAGAGAGAAGTGACCTGCGGGGTTGAGGAGAGCGATGGAGAGTTTTGGTGTGATGGACTTTTTTTTTAACAAGAGGTCTTCAGATTCGAGAAGGTTTTTTATTTATTTCAGAACAATTCTTACCTCAGAAAAGACTTCAGGTCCTTTTTCAATAAAACAAGAACTTCTCAGTGAAAGAGCAGAGCTCACGACTCACGGGTTTCCAGAAAGAGCTGCTGTGATTTGGATGGTGCTGAAACATCCTGCTTTTCTTGGCTGATGTTCTTAAAACCTAAAAAAGTGGGTAACCTGACTGTCAGAGTTCATTGAAGCTCTAATAATAAATTAACAGATTGATATTCTTTGTGTTTCTTGCAAACTTATTGTTTGGTGTGTTAGAATTGTATTATTTACAGTTCTGGAAGTTAAACATTTCAGTTTAAACATCAAGTGATTCTCTTTCTGCTGTACATTTGGCATTAATTATGGGTTTTGTTAACCTTGTGCTGCTTATAAGGTTCTAAACATGGGCAGGTAAACATGGAAACTCTATCTGCACAGCCAGTTATCAATAGCGTAGTGGAAATATTAGCTAGCTTGTGATTTGTGACTGTCATTAGCTAAAAGACGGAAACGAGTTCTTAGGAAGTGAGCTTAAGAAATGAAAATGGCAGAAGTTGAAGGTGATTCTCCTTTTGGAGTTCATTAATTGGACCTAAGGGCTCTATGAAGGCCACAGTCTACATAATAGGACTAGGATTGATGGATGAAGTTGGATGTAACGGCTCTCGGAATGCTATCTTTTCAATCTACTGCCTGCAATAGTTAGAGGTGCTTCTCTCTTTGGGGTTCAGTAGTTGGACCTAACGGCTCCATGAAGGCCGCAATCTGCAGTGTCACTGTTTAGGAGTAGCTGCGGCTCTTTTTGGCTAGGTTAATTAGTTGGACTTGGGGTTGATGAAGATTGTGACCTGTAACTGGGGTTCTGTATGAGCTTCAAATGTTCTTAAAGAATAGTTGGACCTAAGGGATCTGGGCGCTGTCTGTCTGCAACCTGCAGAAATTGGAAGTACTTTTCTTTTGGGGGGGGTTCATTAGTTGGACCTTAATGCTTGATGAAAATCACAGCTTGTAATGGGGGTTTCTGTATAGCGTTCGGAGGATGAAAGAAATTTGTTGGACCTCAAGGCTCTATGAAGGCTGTATATCTGTCCACAGCCTCAGGAGTTGGAGATGCTTCTCTTTTTGGGGCTCATTAATTGGACCTAAGGGATCTATCAATGCCGTATGTCTGCCTGCAGGAGTTGGACGTGCTCCTCTGTTTTGGGTCCATTCATTAAATCTAAGGGCTCTACAAAGGCTGCATCTCAAACCCTGGCCTGCAGGAGCTGGAGCTGCTTCCCTTTTTGGGTTTCATTAGTTGTACCTAAGGGATCTATGAATGCTGTGCTTCTGTCTTCACCCTGCAGGATTTGGAGGTGCTTCTATTTCAGGTGACCAGTGGTTGGACCTAAGGGCTCTATAAAGGGTGCATGCCAGTCAGCAGCCTGCAGGTGCAGGAGGTGGAGGCGCTTCTCTTTCAGGGGTTCAGTGGTTGGGCCTAAGGGCTCTAAGAGGGGTACATGCTAGTTGGCAGCCTGCAGGTGCAGGAGGTGGAGGTGGTTCTCTTTCTGGGGTTTAGTGGTTGGGCCTAAGGGATCTATGAATGCTATGCTTCTGTCTTCACCCTGCAGGAGTTCGAGGTGCTTCTCTTTTTGGGGGTTCATTAGTTGGACCTTTTTGATCAGAAGGAGTCAGTGGCTGAACCTAAGTGTTCAGAAGGGAAGGAGGTAGAAACAAAGGCAGGAAGTAGAACACCTCAGGAATGTCTAGAGGCTGTTGACCTCCACCTACACACACACACACACACACACTCTCTCTCTCTCACACACACACACACACACACACACACACACACACACACACACACTGATGTAAAGGTCTGAAATAGCCCCTGTTGGTTTCCCTTCTTGAGATGATTGATGGTTTTACACAAGTCCCTGTCGTCTTCTCCTCCAGATCAGCTGTCGAAAACTGAACTTAATTACCGTTTATGGTAATGAGGCGGGGCGTTAGGAGAGTAATTAATCTCGTCTTTTGGAAGCTGTCTGTTCTGGCTGCTTTCGCTTTGAGCATGTTCACCGAGCGGCACATGGAAGTATCACACCTCTCGTTCCTCATGTGAACAATATCACGCTTTAGGTCACAGCTCTGAGGGAGTGAGTTTCAGCAGCTGTCACAGGACACTGCTCGTTTTTCCTCTCTCTGATACACAGGATACTGTTTTTAACTCTTTCTCTTTCTCGAACTGCTTCACTCTCCGTAAGCGTTTCTAAAATGAGCTTCATAAACCTCGTATTCTAATCATTAATCGTCAAAGTATTCATGAATTTTCTCTCTCTTTCTGTCTTCCAGCTGGTTTGTTCCCGATTGACATTGCCTCCGTCAGGAGAGACCATGAGTTTCTGGACCACGACTCCGTCAGAGCGTTATGCAGGTGAGAATATGGGTCGGCAACATGCGGCTCTGGAGCTGCATGCGGCTCTTTTACTGCCCTGTTGCGGCTCCACAGCTGAATTAGGCTTTTTGGTAAATAAATACATAAAATAATCCTACTTTGCAGTAGAATAAAGCTCTGCTGATCGTTCTCTAACACCGGAGATTGGTGCGCTGACTGCTGGTGACCATAGCAATGCAGACAACAATCTCGCTTATTTAAGACGAACATCGATAATTTGGAGTTGAATGGATTTATTCGCGTTTATAATCCCTCCAGCTGGTTTCCTGATACGTTTAATCTGCAGTGAGAAACTGTCAAACACTAAAAAGTCGCGAGGCTGAAGTCAGTTCTCGATCGAATTCATCCGTTCCACGAAAATCGAATGTCGAGAGACGTTTTACAAGAAACTATTCTTTTTCAGCCCTGCGACCTTTGTGACATGGTTTTCCGATCCAAATGGAGAGTGACCCATTTAACTGTCACTGCCAATGTTTTGTCTGTTGTATTTGTACTTATTGGAAATTGTGCCCTAAACTGAGCTGCTTCCATGCTGAGCGGCTGAGCGAAATACAGCCAACTACCGTGTTTTACGAACATCTGATTTGGTCTATACGCTTTAAAAATGAATTTCATTGGCTTTGCTGGATCGTTTATGGGCTTGTTTATCTCATATGAAACAGTCTCTGCACTGCTGAACTTAAAGCGATGTCATTACGTTACTGTGAACTGATGAAGGTCAGATACTCACGACTGAAGGAAGAGGGCCAGAAACTGAAAGTGAGGCGGCGCTGATGTGTTTGTACGCAATGCTGGAAGCCCCCTGTGAGTCACGCCCTGAGATTGTGTGGGTGATGTGACGCAGCTCTGCCAGACCTCATCACTGTCACTGTTCACTGCAGCTGAAGGAGGAATACGAGGTCTGTCTCTGTGATGTCACACTGTAGGGACTCGGCCATCGGAGGCGGGTGTTTGTGTGTATTTTCCGCCTCGGCCTCATCCTCGTCCTCACCTGGCATAACAGCTAATGATTAGTCTATTGGCTGTTCTGCCTTCTTGGGTTCTTCTGTTTACCACCATCGTTCAGAGTTGAATGGCTTCCTTTTGTGCAAAATCGTATCATTTGTTGTGGAATAGAGTGCCTATCTACTCAACACCGTGTCAGCCAATCAGCACTCAGTAGCAGTAATGCCGACCAATCAGCGCTCAGTAGCAGTAATGCCGACCAATCAGCACTCAGTTGCAGTAATGCTAACCAGTCAGCACTCAGTAGCAGTAATGTCAGCCAATCAGCACTCAGTAGCAGTAATGTCAACCAATCAGCACTCAGTAGCAGTTATGATAACCAATCAGCTCTCAGTAGCAGTAATGCCAACCAATCAGCTCTCAGTAGCAGTAATGCCGACCAATCAGCGCTCAGTAGCAGTAATGCCGACCAATCAGCACTCAGTTGCAGTAATGCTAACCAGTCAGCACTCAGTAGCAGTAATGTCAGCCAATCAGCACTCAGTAGCAGTAATGTCAACCAATCAGCACTCAGTAGCAGTTATGATAACCAATCAGCTCTCAGTAGCAGTAATGCCAACCAATCAGCTCTCAGTAGCAGTAATGCCAACCAATCAGCTCTCAGTAGCAGTGATGCCAACCAATCAGCGCTCAGTAGCAGTGATGCTAACCAGTCAGCACTCAGTAGCAGTAATGCTAACCAATCAGCACTCAGTAGCAGTAATGTCAGCCAATCAGCACTCAGTAGCAGTAATGTCAGCCAATCAGCACTCAGTAGCAGTAATGCCGACCAATCAGCACTCAGTAGCAGTAATGTCAGCCAATCAGCTCTCAGTAGCAGTAATGTCAACCAATCAGCTCTCAGTAGCAGTAATGCTAACCAATCAGCTCTCAGTAGCAGTAATGCTAACCAGTCAGCTCTGAGTATCAGTAATGCTAACCAGTCAGCACTCAGTTGCAGTAATGCTAACCAGTCAGCACTCAGTAGCAGTAATGCTAACCAATCAGCACTCAGTAGCAGTAATGCCAACCAATCAGCACTCAGCAGCATAAAATATTGACCAATCATGAGTGGATCATATGAACATTTATAGAGAGCTTTATAAGCATGATCTGAGTGACTTACAAACGTGTGTGTGTGTGTGTGTGTGTGTGTGTGTGTGTGTGTGTGTGTGGTTGGGTCATCAGTCCCCCGTCACTAATCACCATGGAGCCACTCTAATTGTGGCCATAACGTGCTTCATTGTTTCCTTTTTTATTTTCTCTTTTATTTTCTTCCCTATTCTTCTTTTTCTGCCTGGCGGAACGAATAAAGAGCTGCACCTGCTCCAGCGGAGGAGTAAACACACCTCTTCCTCCGAAGGAGGCGGATAGACAGAATACCAAAAGAGAAAAAGAGATGATTAGATCTCCAAGGGCACACCTGGCAAAACTTAGAGAGAGAGAGAGAGAGAGAGAGAGAGAGAGAGGGGGGATGGGGGAAGTATGAGATAGAAGAGAGATTTAAAGAGAGAGAAATAGTATCAGAGAGAGATACAAAGAGAAAGGGGGGCAACAAATAGATGAGAGATGAATACAAAGGGAAGAGTAAACAGAGATAAATATATAGGAGAGGGAGATTTAGAAGAAAGTGAGGGAGAGAAAGAAAAGTGGGAGAATCTCATCTCATCCATAACGCTGACCATTTCTGAGCTGAAACTGTCCAGCAGAGCGTGAACAGAGTCCGATGGTTTGCATGGTGCAGAGCACATTGTGATGAAGTGTAGTTATGGGTCATTTACAACCCTTTTCTAAAGCAGATGTGTCCAGTCTTGACGTCTGTTGGGTCCACATCTCAAAGAAAACACAGTGATGATCTGACTAAGCTGCATCCTTAACAGTGGTTGATGTGTTGAGACCCTTCGAGACGACCACATCCAGAGTGTGACCATGACAGTGTGCGCTCACGGTCACATGCTGAGAGAGTCCAGTATAGTACAGAGTTCCTTGGCATAATTATCACTGAGATTATCATTGAGCAAAATTAAGTGTGTTTACATGCACTTAATAATCCGATAACTGCAGAAAATCAGATTTTGTCGGTAATCCAATCATTGCGTTTACATGCACTTGAGTAATCAGATAATGGGGAAACTCCAGGTCTGCATGAGTCAGACAGTAATCAGATTTCTGCTTTACAACCAGCCAATAAACTCCCAGAAGTTAGGGTGACGTAAACATAACGTAAAACTCAAACTTCATGCTGTGGCTTTTTTTTTATAAAACATCGCACCACTTTACCTGAAATATAAACATACGTCATCTAGAAGATGAAGAATACTTAGATCTCTCATTTCGTCAAGCATGTATTTGGTTTCAGCGCCGCTCCAAAAGTGTTTTGCTGCGTCTCGCGGCGACGCTGCTCGCTTATTTCCGCTACTGTGCTCTGTTTCGCACATGCTCAGACTGAGAAATCCGAAAGAAATCAGAGTAAGAGTTTACATGCAGTGAGAAATCTGATTACTGAGCTAAAAATCCAGCTCTTTTTATCTGATTTCTGAATCAAATTTCTGGTTCTTACTCCAGTCTAAGAAATTGGAGTGTGCTGTTTACATGACCATTTGAATAATCTGATAACTGCAGAAAATCTGATTTTGTCAGTAGTCCAATCCATGTGTTTACATGCTCTTGAGTAATCAGATTTCTGCAGTTATCTGATTATTCAAATGGTCATGTAACCAACCGCACACCAAGATTTCTTATAGGGGAAATTCTGGGTTTACGTGAGTCAGACAGAGTCAGACAGAAATCAGATTTCTGCTTTACAACCAGCCAATAAACTCACAGAAAAACATGTGATGTAAATGTAATGCAATTAAATCATCGCATCGCTTTACCTGAAAATATGAACATACATCATCTAGAAGATGAAGAATATTTAAATCCTTCATTTCGTCAAGCATGTATTTGGTTTCAGCGTCGCTCCAAAAGTGTTTTGCTACGTCTCGCTTATTTCCGGTACCGCTGTCTGTTTTCACACATGCACAGACTGAGAAATCCGAAAGAAATCAGAGTAAGAGTTTACAGCACTGAGAAATCTGATTACTGAGCTCAAATCCAGCCTCATCTGATTTCTTAATCAGATATCTAGACCTTACTCCAATCTAAGAAATCTTGGTGTGCGGTTGGTTACATGACCATTTGAATAATCAGATAACTGCAGAAATCTGATTATGATCAGATTTTTAAGGGCATGTAAACACACTCAGTGTCTACCAGCCGCTGAAGTGCAATTACTAGTGATATTCTTGGTGCCCCTTTCATAACTGCACAAAGATATGTGAAGGATGTAAAATCACCCAGTGGTAATTACTTGCATTTGAAAGAGTCATCAGATGGAGCAGCTACACCTCCACTTTTCTTGTCGGTATGCGAGACATTTCTAAAGTTAAAGTTTGGTGGAGCCGACTTGATTAATACGGTTTCAGCACTACATTCATTAAACCGTGTTTCTGTTAAAAGCGTGAAATTAAGCCGATCTAGACTTGTTTGTGAGAGATCTAATATTGAGATGAGCTGATTTAGTAAACCATGCGTTTTTCTTCCGATGCTGTGACTCCCGTTGTACATACTGGTGATTGGACACATTCACATTATCAGACGTACTGCCTGTTCTTTCAGTTTCTGATAAGTACTGAAATAGGGGAGAGATTACCGGCACACAGGGTCCGAGCTTGTTTTGAAAGCATGTACTGCTGACATCATCACTGTAACAGTATGGGCTGTATATTCTATATACAGGGAGATTCACTCGAAAGAGGCCCCAAATATTCTGTTGTAACTCCCGTTAGGATGAAGCAATCTGAACATTAGGATGAAGCAATCACTTGGAAGTTGCAAAGCGGAGGTTAAACGTCGCGACGGCTGTCCGGCGCCTCATCACTCTGACACAGGGGCCGGCTTGTTCAAAGTTCCATATACTGAGGAGCTCATTGCCCGTGGTTTCGTTCAGGTTGCTTCGTCCTAGCTGGGAGTTATTTCAGAATATCTGGGGCCTCTTTCGAATCTCCCTGTAGCACCGAAAAGGGTTCTTCTCTTGTTACAAGCTTGATATTGTAACAGTAGTAGAACTTTTTTTAGGTGCCATATACGCTGACATGCCAAAAGCCATGGGACAGGAAATAGTATTGTATAGAACGCCCTATATACCCCTATATCAATGCATAGGCATTGATTCCACAAGTGGACGGATTCTGGAGGGACGTTGAGCCATACCATCTGGACAGCTACCCACAGCTCTGTGCAGGATCTTAGGTGCAAATGGACCTCTTCACCACATCCCATAAATGCTTAGTTATTTATTGGAGCCTGATGTCTGTGAAGGCTACAAATGGTCACCAAGCAGTGAAACATAGTGGTCACCAGTCAATGATGTGTTTAGCTGGACCAGTGAACCCAACACCCCACACCATTGTGGAACCACCTCCAACCTGCACAGTGCCTTGTTGACAACTGGGGTCCATGGCTTCCTGGGGTCTGCGCCACACAGTAACCCGACCATCAGCCTGAAACAATTGGTACCATGACTGATTGGACCACTCTACATGTTGCCAGTCCTCTAGGGTCCAGTTAGTAACTTCACGTGCCCAGGTGAGGCGCTGTGTCCAGTGTTGTGGTGTTAACAGAGGCACTCTAGAGGGTCTTATTGCTCTTATATCACATGGAAGCTAAAGAACGCTGCACTGATCATGACCAGAGTCGCTTGTCTGTTTGCACGGACGATTCTAGCCAGACGCCGCCAGTTACGATCATTAAGCACCTGTGGGCGGCCACTGCGCTGTCCACTGTGGGTGTCATGCCTTCCTTGATGTATTACCGGTACATGTGACACTGTGGATCGAGGAATGTTAAATGCCCACACAACTTCGGAAATGGAATATCATCCGTCTGGCACCCGCTATCATGCCTTGTTTGAACTCTAATCCACGACGCCTTGCCCTGAGCACACTGACCAGCGTTCAACCTCACTCACAAGATAACACCTCACAACTTATACAGGTGTGGGCGTTCCCAAGCCGTCCCGCGAGGTAAAGGCACTTCATAATCAATTTACACACTGCTATCCCGTGACTTTCGGCACGTCGGTGTAGAACCCTTTTCAGAAAGGTTCTATAGAACCAGATTCAATACATTCTTCATCAAACTGAAGAACCTTTTCCCCATGCGAAGAACCCTTTAATCATACACAGGGTTCTTGGAGTGTTCATGCTCTATATAGGACCATTTTCTTGACAAAAGAACCATTTAAGAGTGTAGATCATGCATTTGGCTATGGATTATGAGTTATTTTCATTTGTCTGTGTATTCTGTAGCTGTGCTGCCCTGACCAAAATAAAAGAAATAATCTCTGGTTTCGTAGCAAAAACAAACAGGCAATCCGCTCTTTTAGGCTTCCCAAAAAAAGCTGCAGTTTCTTTTGTACACGTCATTACGAAGTTGTTAGGTCCTCATTAAGTGCTACAAAACACAAATGCACACACACCAGGCTCACTGACCACATCTCACACATCCAGTGTGAATTTACTGCTGACATTGTATAGCACATTGCTCTCCCAGTAGAGAGAGGGAGAGGGAGAGAGACAGGGGGATTGCATTAAAGCTTCAGGTTTATAATGGAACCCAATTAAGATAAACAAGATAAGTGAAGACTGCTGTGTCTGTGTCTTTAGTGTTTTTAGCTCAAAGCTTTTATTTCTCTTTTATTTTCTCAGTTTTTTTTAAAGCTTATCGACTGATAAACAGAAATGCTCAAGCAATTTGCCGCTGTGGCCAATTAGCATTAGCGGTTCATCCGTAATAAAGCAGAGCGCTGTTCCCAGCACAGATAATTCAGGACGTATTGATTCATTAAGATCATTGTGTAATATAGATTGAACACGCTGGGCGGCGTAATCGGGATCGGGGATGACTGACAGTGAGCCGATTAGGATGTTTCAGAGGCAAAACAGTGGAGCGCCGTACTGGGAACTGGAGAGGACTAATGTAAATTTAAATTATGCTCAATAGTTGGACTTTATTAATGTTTTATTTACTTTAGCTGTTACAAAAGTGGATAATTGGGGCTGAATTACACAGTGCTGCCATAAAACGATGTACCAGTTTTACCACCGTGGAGATTCCTGCTGTCCAGTGCTGTCCAGAAAGGCACAACTGCATGATCTGACCCTATTATGATACTGTTGCTGTACAGACTCTAACTATTTAATCATACGCTTCACCTGCCTCTCAATACACCGAGCTCTTCTCACATTCATATTAACAGATCATCACTATCAGGGTTTCAGCCATGTGATTTTTCTGCTGTGGCCGCCGTATTTGTGACCGAATTTCTGGCTTTGCTGCTCTGCACGAACATAACTAGAGGTGAAAGACGGCTAAAATTACTCTCCTTACTGTGGAAGAGAAAAACGTTCCTCGACAAAGTCGATAAAACAGTCTGTGATCCTCATACAGTTTCCCCTGAACTCCTGGTCCCACTTAAATTGGTGGAAAAGCTACCAAATTTGTATTTTCCTGACATATTGATCTCATACTCAGCCCCTCTCCCTATTCTGGAGGGTCTCTCAAAGCATTTAAAAGCACAGAAGCCCACCGGCTCTTCACGTCAGGGTGGGTAAAGGATCCCATGGTGTTGAATAAAGAGGAGATAAACTCCGTTATCATAGGAGGGTAACGACATCAGCTAATTAACACAGATGTGAACAATGCTGGCCTTTAGATCACTTTAGCTGATGTTAACAGCCGAGAGATGAACAGTCGTCCCCCTAACGGAGCTGCAGACAGCCGGTATAACTTTACTCTCTGTTTCTGATTTAAATGACGTTTGAGACGTTGGAGAAACATAAGCGTTAAATATCAGACTGAATGTCGTGGGTCGGAAAACGACGTCATGTTTCGACAGACGTGATTCTGTAAGTTTGCTAGTTCAGTTAGTTCAGAGTTTAGCTCCAGTCCTGAAACCCCTGCACTGCATAACTGTGGTTTCCTGGTTAAAATACCTGATATTATTGGCTAATTAATCCCTTCTTGAGCTGAACGAGGTGAACAGCAGAGAGAGACACTAAACTGTACAGTGCAGCGGCTCCAAACCTGGAGTGAAAACACTGAATTAAAGGTCTGTGTGTCTCTCGTCTCTCGGCTTCTGTTGAGTCTTGAAGGCGAATCATTCACAAAACAAAGCTGATTGAAGGCGTCGCGCAGCGCAGTCGCTCCCTGATTCGGTTCCTTACAGTGGCGCGACTGTACGGTCTGATAGAAACGTGAGAATAGGCTTCTGACAGCAGTCACTGATGTTCATGGTCCACTGTGATTTGCTTCTAACAGTAGTTGCTGGTTTTGGCTGGTAACACTGACTGTGTTTGTTCTGTGTTTGATAGGCCTCTAGGAGTAGCCATCACTTATCATTGCTTGATCTAAATACTTCTGTCCAGTGTCAGGCTGTTTTTCCCCTTTTCTCTATTTCAATATTTTATATTAATGGTGAAACCTTGTTCTCAGTTCATGTTACTCTTGTTGTGTTATTGTTTTGCTGTCCGCTGTGGACCAGAGGAGGGTGTACATACATACATATGTACATATACATATATATATAGTGCTTTTTACAACAGATGTTGTCACAAAGCAGCTTTACAGAGCAATCAGGGTCCGAGCCCCCATGAGCGTTGCCAATGGCGACAGTGGCAGGAAAAACTTCCTAAAAGCAAGAGGAACAAACCTTGAGAGGAACAAAGACTCAAAAGGGGAACCCATCCTCCTCTGGTCCACACCGGGCAGTACAGTGTGTGTGTGTGTGTGTGTGTGGTGTGTGTGTGTGATATATATATATATATATATATATATATATATTATATATATATTATATCATTTCAACACACCAGCTGTCCCTTTACATTGTGTGAAAAGGATCATGATGAATGGACCAATAGAAATGCTCTAAAATCACTTGGAATAAAATCTCTTTACATTAACTTAGATTAAAGGTTAAGGGCATTTTTGCCCTCTACTGAAGAGTTACTGTTTTGGAGATACAAGGTTTTACATACATCACTGCTTTGTACCTCGTATCTCCATTTTTGTCGTTTTTCAGTTTTTGGCATAATTTGAAAATACCTGGCGTCCTTTATGTACTGAGTAAATTTCATGATGAACAGATCAGAACAAATGGTTCAAAATGACTTGATAAAAATTCTGGTTCCATTGGCTTGCATTAAAAGTAAAGTAGGTTTTTTCCTTCTCCTGTAAAGTTACCATTTTGGAGATACTTGTTTTTCTTTGTACAGTGACGCATATCGCTGCTGTCGGAACAAAACCGTGTACCTCCAGTTTTGTCGTTTATTTTTTGACGTAATTTAATAATGTCTGTTGCTCTTGAAAAAAGAGAAATATACACCGATCAGGCATAACATTATGACCACCTCCTTGTTTCTACGCTCATTGTCCATTTTATCAGCTCCACTTACTATATATATTGGTGTGTGTGTGTGTGTGTGTGTGTGTGTGTGTGTGTGTGTGTGTGTGTTTTATATATATATATATTTATATATATCACTAACAGTAAAGCGTTGGCGTTTTTCATAATAAAGCACTATCATCACTTCCTTTTCAGTGTAGATACACAGATGTTTGTTGCTATATGGTTTTTGAGCGTCAGCTCTATTCATAATAAACTATAATGCTGTTAGTAACACTGCTTTTCAAATAAAGACTCCCGGTTTGCTGCTCCAGCTGTTTATTCATAATAACACAGGATATTTATAACTTCTATTCAAGTAGTGACGCAGATATGTGTGTGTCTGTGCCGCTATAGTGGATTAGGGCTGGTTGTTTATTCATAGAGAAGCGTAACTCACACAATATACACTCATGGACACACTTCTCAGAAAGCATTGATTCAAACACGCACACACACACGCACTCGCGGGCCCTGAAGTCCTGTTTCTGTTCCCGTCATGTGTCCCAACCGCCTCTGACAGGCCACTCAATGCACATCAAATATTTGTAAGCAGTGTGTCCTGCTCAGGAGATGCTGTATAAAATAAAAATGAGTCTTTTATTGTGACGGGTGGAGGAAATAGCTCTGTGTGGGTGGCTTTGTTTCCCAGAGGGCTGTTGGTTTGAATCTTGCGCAGATTACTGTGGTTTAGAGTCCGATATGGGAAAAAGAGTATATTTCAGTGACATATTTGTAGAATATTTGCACATATTTTGAAATTCGGCCAGTCAAATTACATGTTTTGGTTATACACTGACTGGTCACCTTCATGTTTCTACACTCAGTGTCCATCTTTTCAGCTCCACTAACCATATAGTTTCACTGTGTAGTTCTGCGGTTACAGACTGTGGTCCATCTGTTACTCTGCATACTTTGTTTCCCTGTTCTTCAGTGGTCAGGACCCCCATGGACCCTCACAGAGCAGGTACTATTTGGGTGGTGGATCATTCTCAGCACTGCAGTAACACTGACGTGGTGGTGGTGTGTTAGTGTGTGTTGCGCTGGTCTGAGTGGATCAGACACAGCAGTGCTGCTGGAGTTTTTAAACACCTCAGTGTCACTGCTGGACTGAGAATAGTCCACCAACCAGAAATATCCAGCCAACAGCGTCCTGTGACCACTGATGAAGTACTAGAGGATGACCAACACAAACTGTGCAGCAGCAGATGAGCTATCGTCTCTGACTTTACATCTACAAGGTGGACCGACAAGGTAGGAGTGTCTAATAGAGTGGACAGTGAGTGGACACAGTGTTTAAAAACTCCAGCAGCACTGCTGTGTCTGATCCACTCAGACCAGCACAACCCACACTAACACACCACCACCACGTCAGTGTTACTGCAGTGCTGAGAATGATCCACCACCCAAATAGTACCTGCTCTGTGAGGGTCCATGGGGGTCCTGACCACTGAAGAACAGGGTAAAAGGGGGCTAACAAAGTATGCAGAGAAACAGACGGACTACAGTCTGTAACTGTAGAACTACAGAGTGGAACTATATGGTCAGTGGAGCTGATAAGATGGACGGTGAGTGAAGATACAAGGACGTGGTTTTAAGGAAGTGGGGTGTGTGTGTGTGTGTGTGTGTGTGTGTGTGTGTGTGTGTGTGCGACTGAAGCCTAAAGATTAACACACACTCCATCAGTCAGTGGAGCTCTGAGTCACAACCCAACACTCACACAGTAAACCTGATTAAACAGACTGTAAATAAACCTCTCTCTCTCTTTATCTCTCTCTCTCTTTCTCTCTCTCTCTCTTCCCTTTTTCTTTCTCCTTTTCTTCTCTCTTCTCTTTTCTCCCCTCTCTTTTCTCTTTTCTCTCTCTCCTCTTTTTCTGTCTCTCCCTCTCTGCTCTCTCCTTTCTCTCTCTCCCTCTCTTCTCTCTCTCCTTCCCTCTCCCCTCTCTCTCCAGTCTCTCCTCTCTCGCTTACCTTTTTTTCCCCTTTCTCCCTCTCCCTTCTCTTCTTTCTCTCTTTCTCTTCCCCCTTTCTTCATTCTCTCCCCTCTTTCTCCTCTTTTCTACCTCTCTCTCTCTCTCTCTTGCTCTCTCTTCCCCTTTTCTTTTGTCCCACCCCACCCGCTCCCCCCTTTCTCTCTCTCTCCCTCTTTTTCCTCTCCCTCTCCCCCTCTGCCTCCTCCCTCACTCAACCCCTCTTCTCTCTCTCTCTCTCTCTCTCTCTCTCTCCCTTACTAAGTGTACTGAGCTCTCTCACTTGCTGTCCTGTATAAGATCTAAACCCTGTTTGATGTTGAGTTTAAATAATCTGTTTGTGCTCCATCGTTTGTTGTTAATTAATCACAAACAGCATCAAAGAATGCAGCCGTGACGGACTGATCGCTGCCATGGTTACTCCTCTGCATGATGACATTTCTCGTGTCTGTATGTCCTTCTGACTGCGTCTGTCAGAACGAGTAGCCGGTGTCCTTTAGGCCGAGAGCTCTGTGTTCATGTGGACTGAACTGTTTCTCTCTTGGTTCTCTGATGTATAGAGACCAATTTCAAACAATTACTGCTGATGATGGATTAAAATAATCCCGATTAATCAGTTCTTTATGTGGTCACTCACAGTCAGCTGTGTTTATTTGCTCTGATTTGTTTTCATTTAAACGCAGTACAGTGTGTTATAGTGACGTGAGTGGACAAAATAAGCTTCATCTGCCTGAACTCATTACTTTTAATAATTCAATAACAGTACTTATACAAGAAAATCACACAATTTCCATCAAAGAACTTTTCCTTTTCAAATATTTTATCAAATTAATCAGAGTTTTTAGTGAATATTTGTTGCAGCCCTTATACATTTCGCTGCTGTCGCTACAAAGCTTGTATCTCCATTTTTTTCAGTTTTTGACATAGTTTGAAAATGCATGTGGTCGTTTATGTTGTGTGTAAATTTCATGATAAATGAACCGAAAGAAACGGCCCAAAATGACTTGGAAAAATTCTGGTTCCATTGACTTACATTAAAAGTAAAGTAGGTTTTTCCTTCTCCTGTAAAGTTACCATTTTGGAGATACGAGGTTTTGTTCCAGCAACACCTATTTGCATATATTGTCACATAAACCTTCATTCTGAATCCAGAGGCATTAATATGGAGTTGGTCCCCCTTTGCAGCTCTAACAGCTTCCACTCTTCTGGGAAGCTTTCTACAGATTTTGGAGTGTCTGTCGGAATTTTTCACCCTTTCATCCAGAAGAGCGTTTGTGAGGTCAGACACTGATGCTGGACGAGAGGGTCTGGCTCACAATCTCCGTTCTAGTTCATCCCAATGGTGTTTGATGGGGTTGAGGTCAGGGCTCTGTGAGGGCCAGTCAAGTTCTTCCACACCAAACTCACCCAGTCAGGCCTTTATGGAGCTGCTTTGTGCACTGGGGCTCAGTCATGCTGGAACAGGAAAGGTTCTTCCTCAAACTGTTCCACAAAGTTGGAAGTGTATAATTGTCCAAAATGTCTTGGTGCTGAAGCATTAAGGTTTCCCTTCACTGGAACTAAGGGTTCTAGACCAACCCCTGAAAAACAGCCCCATATCATCATCCCTCCTCCACCAAACTTTACAGCCGGCACAGTGCAGTCAGGCAGGTAACGTTCTCCTGGCATTCACCAAACCCAGACTCGTCCATCAGATGGATGGACAGATAGAGAAGTGTGAGTCCAGTGGCGGCGCTTTACTCCACTCCATCTGACGCTTGGCTTTGTGCATAGTGATCTTAGGCTTGGCTGCAGCTGCTCATCCATGGAAACCCATTTAGTGAAGCTCCTAATGTGCAGTTCTTCTGCTGATGTTGCTTCCAGAGGGAGTTTGGAGCTCTTTAGTGATGATTCAACAGAGGATAGACACTGTGAGCTTCAACACTCGGCGGCCCACTCTGTGAGTTTGGTGGTCTAACCACTTCATGACTGAGCTGTTGTTGCTCCTAAACACTTCCATTTCACTTACAGTTGTCTGGGGCAGAACTAGCAGGACAGACATTTCACAAACCAAGGTGGCATCCTATGACTGAGCCATGCTTAAAGTCACTGAGCTCATCAGTACAACCATCTACTGCCAGTGTTTGTCTATGGAGACTGCAAGGTTTTGTGCTTGATTTTAGACACCTGTTAGTAATGGGTGTGGCTGAAACACCTGATAACACTATAATTAGGAGGTGTGTCCACATACGTTTGTCCATATAGTGTATCTCTCGCATATAAACAGCACCACACAATTATATTTGTATAAATAATTGAAATGTGTGTCTGTGTTTGTGTGTTTTAGGAGGTTGACGACCTTGAACAAATGTGCTGCTATGAGCCTGGAGGTTCACTTTCGGTGCAAACAGGTTAGTGAATTCTGATTGGTTAAGGCCACTGTCAGTCACTCTTATGGCGTACAAACACTGGACCCTTTCATCTGTTCGCTGCATCCTCTGTTTTAGATGCTGTGCACTTATTTAATAAATAAATAAAAGATAAAAAATTTTTAAAGTGTACTTTGGATAACTTTCCTTCGTTTACTGGAATTTTTTGCTGAATTGTGTTGGCAATATTTTGTGTGGAGGGATTTTGGATCACTTCCTTGGCTCTTTCATTGACCCGCTTTGCACACTTCAAAGGGAACTGGCTAATCTGTTCCCGAAACGTAATGATGTTATAATTAGATTGAGTTCTGTGTTTGACAGAGTGAGGACTCTGAAGAGGATGACGCCTGTGCTCTCAGTTCCCGCTGGGCATTTCAGCGTGAGAGCAAAACTTGGTCCCGCCTCTGCACCGTCGCCCCTGCCGACGGGGTGGTGACCTTGCGGCCTTCGGCAAGCAGCGACAGCGTCCTGAGCGACTTCAGCCATGACGTGACCTCGCTGACCTCGGACCTCAGCCTCAGCAGCCTGAGCCTGGACAGCACTCGGGAAACAACGTCTCCGGGGGTCGCGACAAGTGAAAGCTCGGACTTTGCGCAAGTCTCGTCAAGCCGCGGCGACGACGATGATGCTGTCGACAGTGGTTCGGCTTCGTCTCCGTCCGTCCAGGGAAAAGCCCAGACGCACCTCCAGGCTCTTCTTGCGCCGGATGGAGTCTCTACGGCGACGGAATCGTGAGAAGGAGACGGTTACTATGGGCGTCTCCACGGAAGCAAACTTCCAGGAGACGGGATTAAGTTTGCACTGCACTCCAGATGCCAGCCTGCCGGGAATGACCACAAATAAACATTGTGTTGGCAAGGATGCCGCATGGAAGTCTCACACGATATGCCGGACCAACTTCAGCCAATCAGAAGCTCCGATCAAACCTCAAAGGGTGTGTCTTTATTTGGAGGATTATCAGTTGGCATGGGAAAGGGAAAAGCCGCACGGCAGACTTTTCGGAAAGGAGAGGCGGATCGTCCACCTTCCTTCAGACCACAAGCCTGGAACCTTCCCCAAGTCCTTGTCGATTGAAAGTCTTTGCCCCGCCCCGCTCTCTGAGTGCAGTGACCGGATTGGCTGGCCTGTAGATGATGGCGATTTCTCGTTGGGTGGTGGCAGCAGCCGGAGTGAATCGCAGGACTTTCTTACCGCTGGTTTCGGGAAGAGACGCAACTCAGCAGGTTCGATTGGGAGCGTTTACGACAACGTTCCGGAGGTTTCCGCCGAGGAAGAGTCTTCCACGTTTGAGGAAGACACAGCGTTCCAGCATCTGGATGATATTCTACAGCAGGTCCATGGGCTGCAGCTCAATATAGACCAGTGGTCACATTCGCTCGAGCAGCAGTTACAAGACCACCCGTCCAACTCTGAGAGCGAGTCTACGGCTGAAACTACTTTACCCGGCAGCCTCCAGTACGAGGATCGGTCAGTGTCGGATATGGGGATGACGGTTAGCGACTATGAAAGTGCCGGAAATTCGTTGAACGACGGAGACGGAGATGGAGAAATGAGAGAGAGGAGAGACTCAGGAGTGGGAGCGTCCCTAACTCGGCCGAGCAGGTAAGAGCCGACAGTATTTTTTGTAGCCGTCGTATGTTGGGTCATTCCCCTTTTTTTTCCTGCACCATTTAAAATTGCCTTTGTTGTGTAAATGTTTAATGATGAATGGACCAATAGCAGTGGACTAAAATTGAGTCTGTATAAAACCAAACGACTGCCGTAAATTCTAAAGAATCCTATACCGTTGTCTTTAACGTTATTTTATATAACGTTGTATAACGACAATTCGTCAGAGCTGTTTTACCCTCCCAGCCTCTTCATGGTGTAATTAAAACACTATTTAAATCATTATGTCTGACTTATAGCTCATTAAAGCAAAACTTTTATTATGATTTGAATTTGATAAAAAATGTGCATTTTTTTTTTTTATTTAAAAAAATGGACACTATATTTTTGCCAAATTTTTGCCATTTCTTGACGTCAAAAAGAAACCCAAATCTGTTGATACAGAATGTAAATCCAACGTAAATGTAAAGCTTTTACAATGTAATTGTGTGTTTTTGCATCATTACTTTAAAATCATTTGTCCCCTTGGAATTATGAGGTTCTATTTGAGATTTTTCCAAAATTGAGTTATTCACATACTTTTATTCTGTGACAACTTCTTAACATCATGTGAGATGTTTCTTAAGTTATAAGCATTTTTGGACTCTTTTTTTTGGAAAACAAAAAGGTTCTGTCTCCAAAGCCAAACTCTAACTTAGTTCTATAAGGTTCTGTCTATGAGCCAATCAGCACTTCGAATGCACACAAGAGGACCAATCAGGTTCTGCTTCTTTGTCATGTCGCCACTTTGCTCAGTGACAGCGGGAAAAGTTTATAAAACTTTATGAAACATAAAAACGTTGCTGAAACCCTGCCTGTCTTCTTACAGCTCTTTAAAAAGTCTTACGGTCTTAAATTTGATCAATTTTAAGCCTTAAAGGTAATTAATTTGTATATATTTGAACCGATGGGTCTTAATTACAACATAAACATTAATTTCATTCATTCATCCATATTTTCTTTTTCTTCTTTACCCCAAAATAAGACATTTTGGCTCATTAAAGTCGCATTTCTGATATAAACAAAACCTCATACGGCCTTTAGACTGACCTGCTGGGACAGTTTATTACAGTATCTGCTGTCTAACCTAAAGGAAACTTTAACAGTTTCTTCCTCAAACTGACCTCTGCACTGGACAGTATATTTAGCACTGACCTTTATACTTAATCTGCAAAGCTTTTTTGAATAAGACAAAGATGATTTGTTCTAAAACAAGAAATAAATGTCAAAGAATATATAACTAGTGAAATGTTATAAAAATGTCAGTGTTAAATTTACCTTTCTGGTCATGTTGAAACTCTGTTACACTAATTTTATGTTTTAAAACAAGTCTAAACTGTTTGTGTTACATGAAAATCATTGCTTATTTTCATTTTTGCCAGATAGAACCTTATAACTCCAAGCAGAAAGTGGGTTCTTAGGATTAGAAGGTTCTGCATTTGACCTGTTCCAAAAAACTCTTGTACAAATTTGATAGGATTTTGATTTTGTACATCTAGAATAAATTTAGGGTGTCTGTCATTGTCATGTATGAAGTGACGTGTTCCACGTATCAGTTTTGCTATTTGGTGCAAAATCTTTGAGGCTGAATATCTCAGAACTGCTCAGAACACAGATAGAACCTTATAATTCCAAGGGGACAAATTCTGCAATGTAAACCGAGTGCTAAGCAAAAAGACAGAAACTCGACTTCTTAGGATTAACACATTAATTCAGCTCAGGTTTTGCTGAAATTTCAGCCTGAATGAGAGAGAAATGGTTCTCTTTTGAGTGGAAATAAGATTTTCCACAGCTGTGATTGTAGCATTTTTAATAAAATGGCTTTGACTTTGAAAGCCAGCAGTGAAGCAGGCATTCAGGCCTCCTGGATTTCTGCTCTGCGAGAAGAAAGAACACCGGAGCGTTGTTGTCAAACTGAGTGCAGTTCATAAAACACGGCTTATCCTGCAACAGCTCACACGTATCAGTTCTTTCCCGAGGCAATTGATTTGTTCTTTCTTTTTAATTTCATACCGAAGCCAAATTATGACCGTCTGCAACAACAAAATGAAACAAAATTAAGCCTTTAAAATGCTTTGGCCAAATGCAAAATGAAAATAAACCACTTTCCGTCTGGTTCTGGCTTTAGTTTACCACTGTGATGCAGTTTGCAAACCATGGGGGTCTTACGTTTGAATGACTGAATTTGAGACTTTACCAAATCGCATTAACTCAGTCCTCACTGCACTGACGCTTGAGGGAGTTTCTATATGTGGCATTTCAATGTTTGGGATTTAAATCAAAACAGATTGGATGCTTCAGTGCAGTGCCCTGACACACGGACACCACAGTTCACCCTGTGCTCGCGTTTGCAGTAAAGATTAAGGGGCCTAATACAAAGCCCTGGGGTACGCCACCGATCATTCTCGACAAATAGATATCGCGTAGCTTTAGGATGAGCTTTAAGACGCTGCGCTTGCTCTTTATGGAAACTTCGGGCCCATTTCTCACTCAGGGAGCCTTTCAAGTTTAGTTTTGTATTAGCACTCTAAGGCTAATGTAGCTAGTAAGAAATGGAAGCTACCACACCAAGCTGTGGAGCTGCATCTCCAAACTCAGCGGTGACCTGAGCTGTGAGCGAGTTTATAAAGTACAAAGCTTCTCTAAAATGAAAACGTCCCACACATTGTTACGGTTCGCCTGTTTCTTGAAAAGCAAAGGAAAAACAAAGATGTTTTGCCAATTTTTTTTTCTGCTTTGCTGACAACTTAATTCCAAAAAGAATTGTCGGGGTCGGAAAATAAATCATTTTGCATTTTTCTTTATTCATTTATTCGCACCACGTTCTATGTGTAGTGGATTTAGACTGTTTTGCAAAAGTAAAGGCCTTGTTTGTTCTTCCACTTCCTCGTTTCCGTCTCGTCAGCTCTTACTTTTCACCTCTCTCGCGCTCTCTCTCTCTCTCTCGCTCTCTCTCCCTCCGTTTGTCCTTATAAAGTTTCTTCCACTCTCTCTCTCTTAGGAAGTTGCGATGGCACAGTTTTCAGAACTCCCACCGTCCCAGTGTTTCGTCAGCGTCTCAGGAGATCAACCGTCAGTCAGCAGCTCAGCTGAACCTGCTGCAGAAGTACAGCCTGCTGAGACTGACCGCTATACTGGAGAAGCACTGCGACATGGGCAAACACGGCTGGAGCTGGTGAGAGAGAAAGCATAAGCGCTGTTCTGACCCTCACGCAGGAGGGGTGTATAATAATTGACTAAAATAATATTCAGACAGCTTGTTTTCTGTTTTATTGTTTATGTTCCACCAGTGTGTAAAGTGTAAATAGCTCCTCCAGTTGCTTTTCATTGATGGACTCAACAGTCGAAACCGAATCGGTGACTCAGAACAAAAAAAATATGGAATTTAAAGTCCTAAAACAGAAATATGTGTTCTGAGTTTGTCACACCACAGAAAATACATTAACAACCACCCAGCTGTGGTTTAGCATCTTCCGCTGAAGCTGCTAAACCACACCCATTTACTGGAAAGGCGCAGCCTCTCTTCACCTTCGTATTCGCCACAACATAAATGCTGCACAATTTAAGGTGGAATGGGAAGATTCGAACAGGAAACTGAAGTCAGTTTCCTGTTCGAATCTTCCCATTCCACCTTAAATTGTGCAGCCACATTCTGGCAAATACGAAATCAGAGAGCGAGTAAACGACTCTGAGCTCAGCAGATTCTGACGCCACACATTCAGTCCACTCAGCATCACTCAGACTGACCGCTACCTTCACCCCCTCACCTCCTCCACCAGCACTCACTCTCTCTCTGTATCTCTCTGTATCTCTCTCTCTCACTCTCTTTCTGTATCTCTCTCTGTATCTCTCTCTCTCTCTCTCTCTCTCTCTCTCTCTCTCTCTCTCTCTCTCTCTAAAGAATCGTATCAGACGCTCCTCAGAGTGGCAAAATACGCTCAATTTTTCATCTCCTACTGCCCTTCATTCTTTATCCCTTCTTTTTTTGACATCTCTTCTATCTCCACCCCACCTCTCTCAATCTCTCTCTCTCTCTCTCTCTCTCTCTCTCTCTCTCTCTCTCTCTCTCTCTCTATTCCATCAGACACTTGGCAGAAAATGTTGTTTTTATTTTTCACCTCCTACTGGCCTCCATTCTCTTTCCCTTCTTTTTTTCTTTCTTTGTTTTGCCTCTCTCTCCTCTATCTCTCCCCCACCTCTCTCACATTCTTTCGCTCTTTCTCTTCTTTTCTGTTCTCACTCTCTCTCATTCTCTCTCTGCCTCTCTCACCTTCTTTCACTCTGTTTCTTCCTGTTCTTCCTTTTTTTTGACATCTCTTTTCTATCTCTACTCCACCTCTCTCTCTCTCTCTCTCTCTCTCTCTCTGTTTATCTCTCTCTCTCTCTCCCTCTCTCCCCCTTTCTCTCTGACTCTCTCAATTCCACAAAATCATTTGACAGAAAATGTTGTCTTTATTTTTCACCTCCTACTGGCCTCCATTCTCTTTTTCTTTGTTTTTTTGCCTCTCTCTCTTCTGTCTCTCCCCCACCTCTCTCACCTTCTTTCACTCTGTCTTTCTTCCTGTTCTCCCTCTCTTTTCCTCGCATGTCTCTCTCTCTCTCTCTCCCTTTTAAGAGCAACAAAATGTGTTCAGTTTCCATTTTCACCTCCTACTCATCCTTTTCTCTTTTTTCCTTCCTTTTCTTTTGTCTCTCTTATGTATCTGTTCCCTGACCTCTCTCACTCTCTCTTTGTCTTTTTTCCTGTTCTGTCTTCCTGTTCTCTCTCTTTCTCTCACTCTCTCTTTCACCTCTCTCTCTCTCTTTCTCCTCTCTCTTTCTTTCTCTCTCTCTCTCTCTCACTCTCTCTTTCTCCTCTCTCTCTTTCTTTTTCTCTCTCTCTCACTCTCTCTTTCTCCTCTCTCTCTTTCTTTTTCTCTCTCTCTCTCTTTCTCTTTCTCCTCTCTCTTTCTCTTTCTCCTCTCTCTTTCTCTTTTTCTCTCTCTCTCTTTTTCTCCTCTCTCTCTTTCTCTCTCTCTCTCTGTCTCTCTCTCTCTCTCTCTCACTCTCTCTTTCTCCTCTCTCTCTTTCTCCTCTCTCTCTCTCTTTCTCCCCCCTCTCTCTCTCTCTCTCTCTCTCTCTCTCTCTCTCTCTCTCTCTCTCTCTCTCTCTCCCTCCTACTGTTGTAAGTGTAGTTTTGCTCTGTTTGGCTGCAGTTTCAGGTTTTTTTTTTTATTCAATTATAAAAATAAAAGACTTTTTTTTCATCTGTCGACTATAAGATGCTTTTCGTGGAGCAGACTATTAGAGTTTCATTCTCTTTGTTGACCTGCTGCTGCACCGCCGGGAAGTTTGGAAGCAATACTACCTTTGCCTGAGTAAACATGGATTTTTTTTTTTTCTTTTCTATTTTATTTTGCATTACCTGACAGTGCTGAGCAGATCTGAGACGGTCAGTCAGGAACTTTTCTGAAAGTCTCTTCACCTTTGAGTTAATCAAGGTGTCAGTAAACGTTTCATGGAGTGAAAAATATCTTTAAAACTTTAAATAATAATTTTGATGATTAGCGTCTCAGGTTCCTTCCACACTCTTGGCTTGTCGCGTAGCTGCGCTGTGGTTGGCTGAAGCAGCCTGGACGTCTCTGATCTCCGTCTTTTGGTTGGACAGGGCCGTGCCGAAGTTCATGAAGCGCTCCAAAGGGCCGGACTACAGGGACAAGCATGTGTTTGGTGTCCCGCCAATCGTGAACGTCCAGCGGACCGGGCAGCCCCTCCCACAGAGCATCCAGCAGGCCATGAGGTACCTGCGCAGCCAGTGTCTGGAGAAGGTATGCAGTGAGTTCCAGTGTCCAGTTGCATGAAACATGTTTTTACTTACAGGTGTTGCATAAACACCCCTAGGATGTTTCTCTTAGGCTCGGCCTACACGACACAATTTTTGCCCCATTTTGACCCCAATTTGCCCCTTGTGACAAATTTCCTAGAGATGCATTTATACCACTTTTTCCCTTCCGATACTGATACATGATCCTTCAGTATCGGCCGATACCGAGTACCAATACTGATACTCACTCTATCTAACCTAACTCACCTATAAGACCTCATATTTATACAGTTTCATTTTAAAAGTATTTTATTTTGGTCAAATCTCTGATCTGCGTCACAAATAAAACACACTCAGCTTGGCTAGATGGCATTATTTATTGGACTATATTTATTGGATGCTTAAGAAAACTTATTTTTGTTTATTTACTGTATATAATTAGTATTTACTATTATATAAGAACTATGTTTAACAACTTAAGTAAGTGTAAAATATCTTTATTGTGCAGAACATTTAAAAACAGAGCTGAACAGTGAACAGATGAACCTGTGGTGTTCACACAGCAGCTTCTCTGGCTCTAAAACGGAGCTGAATGTCGTTCACTCGATCGTCAGTTCAGTGAACATCACCATCGTTCACGCTGTCCGTATCAGCGACTCTCAGTGTTTTTTCCGGCTTGGTTGAAGCGGCGGGCCGCAAGACCCCGCTGCTGAGTGATACAGCTGACCGACGGAGACGCACCCCAGGCTAGGAGATGCACATGCCCAGCTAGCGGGCTGCTGTGCTAAAGGCTAAATGAAGGCTAAAGGCTCATTACACTGAGAGTCTGCCGGTTCCTTCTGCTCTCTCAGTAACGTGAACTCGGACTGTAAGTGGCCACACAGCGGCAGACGAGTGATACTGAAAGAAGCAGCTCAGCTGGTCAGGTTAGCGGCTCTGTTTGCAGGTTCTTAACACCAAAAACTCCCGTTACAGATTCTGCCGTGAGTGTTTTTACCACTGCTCGTCGCCCCACACTGTCAACGTGTTGTTCGGTTCTGTCTACTGGCGCGTATGGATGTGTCAGAAGTTGCTTTGTGGTATCAGATATATTTGTTGGTAGCCCATTGCTGATACGAATACTCTGTTTAAGTGCCAGTATCGGCGCTGATACGGTACAGTATTGGTATCAGTTGTTATCAACACTAAAATTTCCCCAATCTG
>NW_023494794.1:10637099-10727099 GCF_904425465.1 Colossoma macropomum | reverse complement strand
TTATCATAGCCATTAGAAGATGATAAACTCTGGGATGCACATGGTCAGCAACAACACTCTGTGGCACTCCAGCATTGACTGATTGGTATGTCAAGAAAACATTCCCCTGCCCCATTACACCACCTCCACCAGCCTGGACTGCTGACCAATGGCATGTTGGGTCCATGGATTCACGCTGTTGGCCCCAAATTCTGACCCCACCATCTGTGTCCCTCAGCAGAAATCGAGATTAATCAGACCAGGCTACGTTTTTCCAGTCTTTAACTGTCCAGTTTTGGTGAGCCTGTGTCCACTGCAGCCTCAGCTTTCTGTTCAAGGCTGACAGAAGTGGAACTCAACATGCTCTTCTGCTGTTGTAGCCCATCCACCTCGTGTTGTGCATCCTGAGATGCTCTTCTGATCACCACAGTTGTACAGAATCCGAGTTACCACAGCCTTTCTGTCAGCTGGACCCAGTCTGGCCATTCTCCACTGACCTCTCTCATCAAGGAGGCATTTGTGTCAATTCTACAGAGCTCTTATCGTTTTATGATTATCGATAAATTGAGAAGTAGTTCCAGCCCAAATTACATATATAGACTAGGTTCTCCAGTAGAACTTTTCCACCCTTTAACAAAATTAACCCCAAAAATCACAACCCAATTTATAAGCCCAGAATTTTAAAGCCCAGTCATTTGAGCAGGGGGTGTCCATAGAATAAGCCCCACCTCCTGCCCACTTCACTCTAATAGGCTCCACCCTGATGCCTAGTTTTGATCGTCGACTGTAGTTTCAGCCAAAAACAGCAAATCAGTAGTGTAGTTTTAAATTCCATGCACTGCGTAGCTCCAAATGCTGCCTGCACAAATGAATCGTTCATAGGATTGGTGGGAAAAAAAAATTGTTTAAAAACTTTCATGCTATATTTAAAAAAACATGCAGTGTGAATTTATTAACATGGGCTTAAAGTGGACAACACTCTTGCTGTTGAATGAGCGCCAGGCTCTGAGAATATTCTCCTGGAAGTGCTTTTGTTTGTTTGTTTGTTTGTTTGTTTGTTTGCTTACTGTATTGGTCTTGTTGTTTGTGCTCACAGGTTGATCAACAGGAAAGGAGGAGCCAAACCTGACCACAAGGACCTGAGTGAGAACATGGCTGCCACGCAGTGCCTGAGTCACATGATCACGGAGTGCAAGAAGCTCTTTCAGGTGCAGAAAAACACTCAGACGAGAAAATGTACAATTAACAGTGGATCTTCAGTGCTGGAACTGGGACGTTTCAGAGCAGCGAGGAAATAAATCCTCCTGGCTGTGTTTGTGTTTCTGAGCCAGGTGACCCAAAAACACTAAAAAAAAAAAAAGCATATTATAAGACTAATATAATTCATAAACCTCTGAGAACGTTTCATATAGATTACACTAAAATTACTGCTGAATTATGTTAAAATTAAGATGATGGCAAAGTTACCTAAAGTATAACTCTGAAAACGTTTATTCTTATTAGTGTTTCATACTCATATGAACATAATCATGACTTATTAACCTATTCACTTTGTGAGGAACTGAAGATGTGAACACAAATGAGTTATTTCATAGTTAATTACTGAATAATTAATATGAAAGATTAAAGATGTTAATGATGGTTTTGCAAAGCAACTGACGCAGCAAAAATGTGTGTGAAATATATGACAGTATTTATTGTTATCGTGATAATTTACTCTACAATATTTCACCTTATGCTTTTCTGACCATATTGTGGAGATCATCAGTAGACAAAAGGCAACTCCACCCATTTTTCAAGTTTCTGCATAATTAAATGGTTGAGATGTAGACAAAGTCATTCAGAGTGGTTTGGTGTGAAACGCTCTGTTCTAGATAAACTTATCGAGTCAGAACTGTTCACAGTGGTGGTGATTGGAACCAGACGTCCACCTCTAAAAGCTCTAAAAGAACCATGAACAGTCAAAGAACCCTTTGCATGATTTACTGTTCTTTAGATTGATGGAGATTGTGTTGATAGCACTGAAAAGGGTTCTGTCACAAGCTTGACATCGTAACAATAGCAGAACCCTTTTTTTCCTGCTATATAAAACCTTTTTCAAAGGTTCTACAACACGTTCTCCATCAATCTCAACACTTTTACCATGCAAAGAACAATTCAAGCATGAAATGATTCAAATTAGAACCACTCATTTACTAAAGATCTTTTTTAAGAGTGTAAAGAGAGAAAAGTAAAGAAAATTGTTCATGTAGAACCATGAACACTGAAAGAACTCTTTGCACGATTAAATGGTTCCTTTTATGGTGAAATGGTTCTTCAGATTGATGGAGAATGTGGTATATAGCACCAAAAGGGTTCTGGGCTTGACATCGTAACAATAGCAGAGCCCTTTTTAGTGCTATATAGAACCATTTTAAAGGTTCTACAACACATTCTCCATCAATCTGAACGCTTTTAATGTGCAAAGAACAATTTTAGCATGAAATGGTTCTAAATAGAGCCACTCCCTTTACTGAAGATCTTTTTTTAAGAGTGTAAAGAGAGAAAAGTAAAGAAAATGGTTCTGTGTTTAGAACCATGGTGACTGAAAGACCCTTTGCATGAATAAATAGTTCTTTCCATGGTGAAATGGTTCTTTAGAGTGATGGAGAATGTGTTATATAGCACCCAAAAGGGTTCTGTCACAAGCTTGACATCGTAACAATAGCAAAACCTTTTTTGATGCGATATAGAACCATTTTCAAAGGTGCTACAGTACATTCTCCTTCAATTTGAAGAACGCTTTCACCTTACAAAGAACAATGTAAGCGTGAAATGGTTCTCTTTACTAACAGACTGTAAAAGCTCGTTTCTTCCCTCTCTCGGCAGATTCCTCACGAGATGATGCTGCAGTCGCGTAACTCGTACGTGGCGGCGGACGCTCAGCCCCTCCCCCTGCACGGTTTCGGGGTGAACGCGCGGGGCGAGCGCGTGGACTATCGCGCGTATCTGGAGGATAACGTTCAGTGTTTGATCAGAGAGGCTGCAGAGAAGAGCAAAGGCTGGCACAGTACACACGGCCCAGATAACACCGAGCTCGCTTACAGGAAGGTAAACACTTTCTCAGACCCTGAACAGGCAATATTGGACTTAGAAGAAGATACACAAACGCAAACACACACAACCCGCCGGCAGGTGCGCACAGTGGGGTCCAGAGGTCTGAGACTGTGATGTTTTTCCCTTAATCCTGCAGATAAACAACAGAAAGTCGTAGAAAAATTCGAAACAATGAAAGTCATGATGAGCCAAACAAGAAATCTTTGATTCTGCACGATTTGTAGCGGTGACCACGTTGTGGTCTCTGTACAGAAAAGGTCAGATTTGTTTTTAGTCTCATCTCCAGTGAAGCTCATGTTCAGACGCCTCTTAGGAGGATCAGCTCGAGGCAAAAGAGGGACAAACTGTAATGAAGAAAAAATGAAGGCAAAAGAGGGACAAACTGTACCTAATACTAAATACAGAAATGCTAAAATTCATGATTAAATTTTGGTAACACGCTTCTGCATATTTAAATTAGTTTATTTACTGAATTTAACACATTAAGGGAAAAAATTAAGCATGAAATGTGGCCTGTGCAAAAGTTATAGCACATTTCATATAGTTTTTTTTTTTCCAGTATGTAAAACATAAAAAGATATTGTACCAAAACTGCTTTATTATTTATGTTTTCCTCCCTGTGGAGCCATTCATTTAGGAAATCAGCAAAACGAAAATATTGCACAGATATAAGTATTTAAACCCTTTACTCAGTGCTTAGTTGAAGCACCTTTGGCACCGATTACAGCCTCCAGGCTTCTTGGGTTTGATGCCACAAGGTTTGCACAGCTGGCTTTGGGGATTTTCTGCCATTCCTCTCTGCAGATCCGGCAGGAGACCGTCGGTGGACGGCCATTTTCAGGTCCCTCCAGAGATGTTTGACTGGGTTCAGGTCAGGGCTCTGGCTGGTCCACTCAAGGACATTCAGAGAGTCATCCCTAAGCCACTCCTGTGTTGTCGTGGCTGTGTGCTTTAGGGTCATTGTGTTGTTGGAAGGTGAACCTTTGGCCCTGTCTGAGGTCCCAAGCGCTCTGGATCAGATTTTCTTTAAGAATATCTCTGTACTTTGCTCCATTCAGCTTTCCCTCAACTCTGGCCAGTCTCCCTGTCCCAGCTGCTGAAAAACAACCCCACAGCATGATGCTGCCACCACCATGCTTCACTGTGGGGATAGTACTGGGCAGGTGATGAGCAGTACCTGGTTTCCTCCAGACACGATGCTTAGAATTGAGGCCAAAAAGTTCAATCTTGGTTTCATCAGACCAGAGAATCTTGTTTCTCACAGTCTGAGAGTCCTTTAGGTGCTGTTTTTGCAAACTCCAGGCAGCTTTCATGTGTCTTTTACTGAAGAGAGGCTTCTGTCTGGCCACTCTGCCATAAAGCCCAGACTGGTGGAGTGCTGCACCGATGGTTGACCTTCTGGAAGTTTCTCCCATCTGCACTCAGGATTTTTGGAGCTCTGCCAGAGCGATCATCAGGTTCTTGGTCACCTCTCTTACCAAGGCTCTTCTTCCACGATTTGTTAGTTTGGTGGGGCGTCCAGCTCTAGGAAGAGTCCTGGTTGTTCCAAACTTCTTCTGTTTAAGAATTATGGAGGCCACTGTGCTCTTGGGAACTGTTTTGTAGCCTTCTCCAGATCTGTGCCTCCACACAAACCTGTCTCTGAGCTCTTCAGGCAGTTCTTTCCTCTTCATGGCTTGGTTTTTGCTCTAATATGCATTGTCAGCTGTGAGACCTTATATAGACAGATGTGTGTCTTTATAAATCATGTCCACTCAACTGAATTTACCACAGGTG
This sequence comes from Colossoma macropomum, assembly GCF_904425465.1. NCBI lineage: Eukaryota > Metazoa > Chordata > Actinopteri > Characiformes > Serrasalmidae > Colossoma > Colossoma macropomum. The sequence continues at coordinate 10,722,248 of NW_023494794.1, read as the reverse complement.
GAAGAAACATCTCAAAGATGATCAAGAGGAACGGGAGCCCCCAGAGCTAAATTTCAAGTGTCATGGCAAAGAGTCTGTTTTCACTTTGTCATTATGGGCTATTGAGTGCAGACTGATGGGGACAACTTGTTTGTTTTGTTTGTTTGTTTGTTTGATTTATTTATCTGTTTATTTTAGCACAAGGCCTCAACCTAACAAAATGTGAATGAGACGCTCTGAAGCAACTGCACGTGTGTCTTAGGTCACCAAGTGGGCTAGAGGGGTATAAAGCCATCCAGTACCTTTGGGAAGGTCCAGAACTGAGCATCCAACGTCAGTACCTGACCTCACTAATGCTCAATCAAATCCTCACAGCAATGTTCCAACATCTAGTGTAAAGCTTTCCAGAAGAGTAGAGGCTGTTGCTGCAGCAAAGGAGGACAAAAAGTTTTTAAACAGCATAAAATCAAATCTATATATTTGTAGCTGCTTTTCGGGATTTCACATACAACATAAACCCCCAAGCTCTTACATAAGACCACCAAAACATGTTTTCACCAGCGTTTAATTCTAACTGGAGATTCAGAAATATCTCTAAAGTGTGTCTCGACACAGAAACATCTGTTAAACTGAAGTAACCCCTGTTTAGGTTAATGATTCTGTTTTATGTTTGGTGATTAGCCTACTTTTTTAATCCGGCATCATCTTTCTTCTGAAGTGGCTTAGCTCAGGTGACCCAGCCGGCTGTCCACCTGCCAGCAGCAGCAGGTGAAGGTTCTGACCGCTAACAGGTGACAGCAGGGCGTTGGCAAGGCGCCTGGAACCTGGTGGGCGGGAAAACAGGAGGCCAGGCAGGTGGGGTGCCAATTTTCCAGTGCTAGCTGGGTCATGGCACAGATTGGGTCTGATTTCGTGGAGTTTCTGAGCGAGTCTCCATCAGGACGGCACTGTAGAAACAGCCTGCGGCAAAACCACTCGAGCTTTTAGTGTTTAGCATGTAAATTAAAGCGACAGTTCAACCAAAAATCCAATTCTACACTTAGCCCAAATGTAGTCCATCAGCTAAGACATTTGGGTCATTAAAAAGAATAAATTTGACCCTTTACAACAAAAATCGCAACTCAGTCCTCACTATACTAATACATGACAGAGTTCTGTCCACCTGATTTTTCAAGTAACCGCTGTATTTTGATATTATGGCCAAAATTTTCCAATTAGGGAACGGAAGTGACGCTCATTACTCTTTTAGCTAAGTTACGGAAAAATGTGTTTAATTGTTCAGTTATTGTTCTGCCCCATTAAATGTCTCTGGAATGTTTTGGGACAGTGTGCACTTCACGGCTATCACTGTAGCCCAGTGGTGGCAACCCAATTAAGAAGAGCCGTTTTGTCCCTTCAACGAAAAATCAAACCACCTTGGGAGCCACAACATTTTATGTCCATTTTACCATCTTGGCCGTAAATATGTCTCAGTATGTGTTGATGTACTAGTATAGGATAAAATACAATATAAACGAAAATACAGACTTACTTTGCTCTGCTTTAAGCTTTGGCTCAGCTACGGCCACTTTTCTCGCATCTCCGGCAGGAAACTTTTCCTCAAGAATAGAACAGTTTCTCGTAAAATGTCTTTCAACATTCGCCTTTTTACGAGGCTGAAGTCGCTTCTCATTCGCCAGCATCTTGTTGGAATTTCCCCTGTTCCACCTTAAATAGTGCCTGAGGCTCCAGAATGTAACTGCTGCTCCATTTAAGGTGGAACAGGAAAATCTGAACGAGAAGTTGGCGGATAAGAAACTGACATCAGCTTTGCGACTTTTTAGTGTTTGTCAGTTTCTCGCAGCAGATTAAACGTATCAGGAAACCAGCTGGAGTGATAATGAAAGTCCATTCATCACCAAATTATCAATGTTAGTCCTAAATCTCTCTCTTTGTCTTGGCTAGGCCAGACTGTTGTCTGTGTTGCTATGGTGACCAGCAGCCTGCGCTGATCTTTAGGGTTAAATGGTGAATTAGCAGTTCTACATTAACTCCAGAGTTTAAGACCATTTATTGTTAAACTGTGTTGAACGATCAGCAGAGCTTTATTTTACTGTAAAGGAGGATTATTTTATTTTTACCCACAAATCTAATTCAGCTGTGGAGCCGAAACAGGACAGTAAAAGAGCCGCAGGCAACTCTGGAGCCGCATGTTGTTGAGCTGCTGCAGCTGATGGTGATGGAGGATGTGTTGTAAATGGTTCTATATAGCACCAAAAAGGGTTCACATCGTAACAATAGCAGAACGGTTTTTGTTGCTATATCGAACCCTTTTCAAAAAGGTATATACAGCACATTCTCCTCTGTCTGAAGAACCATTTCGCCATGCGAAGAACCATTTAATCACGCAAAGGATTCTTTGCATGTTCGTGGTTCTATACAGAACAATTTTCTTTACTAAAGAACCCTTTTGAAGAACCTTTTTTTATTATTATTATAATAAAGAGTGTTGAGCTGGTCCCTGGTTGCTACACTGTGGCTTCCCACTGCAATATATGAGTTCTGAGAGATGACAATGAAGAAATTATAAATATGTTTGAATCTTATTAATTGCAAATCTTAAATATGTTGGATCAAGTATATGTTGTTTTTGCACTTCTGTGCTTCTGTTTCACAGTGCCTGGATTCTTGGAAAACACACCAACATTTTTGGAAAATGTTTTTTATTAACAAATAACTTTTAATAACAAACAGCAATACTGTAGAATAACAGAACCCTTAAAAATGCGTTCTGTCCATCTCAGCCAGGTGCCAAGAATTCGGAAATGTCTGGCTGAGTCCTTGACGAGTCATGCTCACACTCCCCACCCCACCACCACCCCCATCACCATCACCACCACCACCCCCATCACCACTGTTGATTACTGCCAAAGCTACGGAGCCCCAAAAAACGGTATCCAGGACAGCGATAGAAATAACAGATTTTTACATGAAACCTTCCCGTGTAATGGCCTCACTTTATGGTTTTCTGTCTGTGCTTGACAGCGTGATCAAAATGGAAAAGCTGAAGTGCCTTTATTAGCATGATAAATTGCCGTCGGCTATAAATATGATCCTCTGACCAAAGTGTTTCTCTCACGCAGGTTCAGGTTTCTTGACCGATCGTTTACAACCATTGGCCAACAAGCATTTAAGGTTCCCAACAATAAAGATTATTCCCATGTTTCTGTCGTGTTAGGATCTCCTTAGCGTTTAAGAAATATGGACTGCTTACACTTTGCAGGAAGTTCTGTCCATAAGCCACTCAAAGCATCATGGGGTGCAGGAACAAGGTGGATATTGGGGCATTCAGTGTTTGGGATTTTAATCAAGTGCCATGCCGTGACCCCTAGACACCACAGTTTATCCTTCGCTTGGGTTTGCAGTAAAGATCAAAGGGCCTAATACACAGCCCTGGGGTACACCGCCGATCTTTCTCGACTTTTGACTCTTCGTAAAGATACTGTGTAGCAGTAATGAAGGCTAATGAAGCTAGCAAATTTGGGAAACTTGTACACGCTTAAAAAAGATGGTTCTTTAAGGGTTGTTTAGTAAAAGCAGTGGCTCTATTTATAACCACGAGTTCTGTGTAGAATTGTGTTATGGTTCTTTGCATGGTGAAATGGTTCTTCAGGTAGTGTTGTATGTGGTTTTATATAGAACCTTTTTAAAATGGCATTGTGCTTAACCTACTATCGGCAGCGCACTTCTGAAGTTCTCAAAATAGAAACAATTTCAATTTTCAATTAAATTTACTAGTTAAAAGTGAACTTTTGAGTAACTTTTAAAGATGTGACTACATGAACTTCGCAAACTTTAAATCCAGCATCTGTTAGGGGTACAATGTGGAAAAAGCAACACTCAAATCCATAACAGTAGGTTTCATTTATTTTAAACAGACAAATTATAGTTTGTTCCACGGGGCATCGTATGAAGTAGCTGGTACAGCCTGTAGTGATAGTTCAACTTCAGTTGTGATTTTATAGTTACGAGGAGAGAAAACAAAAACTGTAAGCCTTCATGCTGAATCTCTTCAAAGACGCAACAGTACTGCAGGCTGTGGAGGGAAAAGTCTTGTTTCTTTTGTTTAATTTCAGCTTTGTATTTACCTCAATAGTTGCCTTATCCACCTCTCACTCTGATCACGTCTGATCGGGGTCAGGAGTTATGACACTGCTGCAGTTATGAACCCTTTATAGGCCGGATCATTTGCCACTGGAATCTTCCTCCGCAGAGCGCTGCTGCTGAGGATGCTGCAAGGGACACGCTCTGCATGGCAACGACCCTTTAACCTCTTACATGGCCAGGACCCACCCACTGGGCACACACTTCTATAACCAAAGAGTAGCCTGGCTTCAGCGAACAATTCAACGTAATTACGGAGAAAACTAGCAACCGTAGAACCGTCGCTCGCTGTGTCGCACACATGGCAGCTGGGCAAACTATTGGTGGACAAAGACACTATCGGTTGGTTTCTGAGTAGTTGGTTAAGAAAAAAGAGGCGTGTCATAAAACAAAGATGGACGACCTTGAGGAGCGTCGTTATGCTGAGCGTTTTGGCAGAGATGCCAGTGTTTCCCTATAACTATATATTCTTATTCACCAACTTCTTGTTGGAATTTTCCCATTCCGCCTTAAACAGTGGCAGCATTCTGGACTCGCATGTTGCCGTTGTGAGAACTGTGGTAGAATCCTTTTCCAGTAGTCATAAAATGTCATAGCATCACCTGCATTAGCACCTTAGCAACCACCCGGGATACTATAGCAATGCCCTAGCAACACCTTAGCGATCACCTGGGATACTATACCAATGCTCTAGCGCCTGCATTAGTCTGCGACAGGCTAGACCAAACCGCAGAATGTATGCGAGCTCGTTTCGCAGGAAGTATGCTGAGGCCTTAAGCCTTAGTATGTAATACTCCTGGGATTCTAAGCAGTTAAACGAGACACACCGTCTTAGCATGGCAACTTGCTAACGGCTTACAGCTTAGGGTTTCCAGGTGAAACTTGTTCTTGTGAACTTTGGTTTCGCATTACAGTCACACATCCTCTGTACAACTGCATGCACTAAACCGTGATGTCTGTACTGTGATGGTTTGGGACGAATGTACATACCGTTACACCCCTAGCGTCCATGTCCCGCTCTGAAAGGTCTGTTGTCGTCACAGTATGCCTGCAGAAGAAGCCTGATATTTGTGGTCCGCTAAGCAGAAACACGGGTTCAGACAAGCTGGTGGGTGGGTGCGCCTTCATTTGGGCATTGTGATCCCACAGACTGAAGCAGCCGAGCGAACTCTTTGTGGCCTCATGTTGGAGGATTAACGTTTTACTGTTTTAAGTTTGTGTAATGAGGCACAGTCGGGGGCTTTAGTGTGTGTGTGATGAGTAACAGCGAGAGCTCAGAGAGGTTTTAGAGATTTGGTTCAGAAAAGCATTGCATGCTCGTTAAAATGCAGCCACGCAATCAGACGCGTGTCATAAACCACATGTCCATTCAGATGCACCTAAATAAACTCAGTTTTTAAGAAAAAAAATAAGGAGTTCTTAAATCTGATTGGCTGAGCCAAGTTACTGAAACCCATTATGCTGTTCATGGAATAATCTTTGTTGCTTGGTAACCGTAGCCCACTGTTAAAGAACCACGTTTCTTTGCAGAACAAATGTTAACTTTGATTACTGGCAGCTAGAAGGGGAAAGTTTATGAACATACTGTGTTGCTTGACAAAGTCATTGCAATGAAGTCTCAGATTGGTCCTGAGGTGTTGCTGGGCCACTGCTATGGAAGTCAAGGTGGTTGCTAAGGTATTGCAAGAGCATTGCTGTGGAATCCCAGGTGGTTGCTAAGGTGTTGCTGGGCCATGCTATGGTATCCCAGATGGTTGCTTAGATGTTGCTGGTCTGTGCTATGGTGTGCCAGGCAGTTGCTAAGGTGTTGCTGGGCCACTGCTGTGGAATTCCAGGTGGTTGCTAAGTATTGCTAGGCTGGTGATATGAAATCACAGGTGGTTGCTAAGGTGTTGCTAGGCTATTGCCGTGGAATCCCAGGTGGTTGCTAAGATGTTGCTGGGCTATTGCTGTGGAATCCCAGATGGTTGCTAAGCTGTTGCTGGGCCATTGCTGTGGAATCCCAGGTGGTTCCTATGATGTTGCTAGGGCATTGCTATAGTATCCCAGGTGGTTGCTAAGGTGTTGCTAGGCTATTGCTGTGGTATCCCAGATGGTTGCTAAGGTGTTGTTTGGCCGTGCTGTGGTGTGCCAGGCAGTTATGAAGGTGTTGCAATGGCATTACTACAGTATCCCAGATGGCTGCTAAGATGTTGCTAGGGCATTGCTATGGTATCCAAGTTGGCTCAGTGACGAAGGTGTTGCTAGGCAGCTGCTGTAGTATTACAGGTTGTTGCTAAGGTGTTGCAAGGCTGTGGGAATCCCAGGTGTTTCCTTTGGTATTGCAAGGCTGTTGGTATGAAATCACAGATGGTTGCTAAGGTATTGTTAGGCCAGTACTATAGTATACCAGGTGGTTGGTAAGGTGTTGCTAGGCTATTGCTGTGGTATCCCAGATGGTTGCTAAGGTGTTGTTTGGCCATGCTATGGTGTGCCTGCCAGTTGCTAAGGTGTTGCTTGGACATTGCTGTGGAATCCCAGGTGGTTGCTAAGATGTTGCTAGGCCATTGCTGTTGAATCCCCGGTGGGTGCTAAGGTATTGCTAGGACATTGCTATAGTATCCCAGGTGGATTTTAATGTTCCACGCTGATTTTCAGACTTCGGGGCACATTGGGACACAAGAAGTGGGGGTGCTGAGGGTGCAGCACCCCCTGGTTTCAGGGTTGGTTAGCTGCAGCTGCTAATAATAATAATAAAAACAGATCTGAAACAAAAATTTGAATGTAGTAAAGACCGATACGTGCTTGCTTTAGAGTGGAGCTCGTATTTTTTTATTTTATTCATACATTTTAAAACCTGCAGTAGCTGCACTGTTTAATGGTGTATTTTCCTTAAAGTGAGCTGAATCACCTCGCTCACCCCCCTGCTGGCTCCTTTGGGGGTGCCACTAAAACACACGCAGGTTAAGGTACAAAGAGGGAAAGCGTGTGCTGAGCTGTGGGCCAGTTCTGAGCCCTAAAGCTCTGTGCACGCTTTCCCTCTTTGTACCTTAACCTGCACCATGCATCAACAATCTGACTGACCGTCACTCAACTCATTTGCATGAAGCTCGTCCAGAAGGAGAGAGCAGAGAAGTCAGGGCATGAGTCAGCAGTTCAGTGCATCAGCTGTGAGGGTATTTTGTCGTCTCTCGCCACATCATGATGCGCTCTGCTTGATTTAAAGTATAAAAAGAAATTTGAATGGAAAAAAAAGCAAATCATTTTATATGATGTCACCGTTCGCATCACATATTTACTGATTAAAATTTCAGCACCCCCACTTTAAACCTTCCTCTGTTTCTGGAAGCGAATGTAATTCAGAGTGCATAGGAAGTAGAGCTGATAAAAATTTGGGGAAAATATCTAATTGCGATTTTTCTGACTAATATTATTACTGCGATTTAAACTGCGATTATTTTCTATAGATTGAGATTCAGGCCTGTTTTTTTTTGCCCAAGAAGACCAGAATATCAACCTTTTTAGGCTTGAGGCTCAACCCCTGAGTGTAGTGTGCCTGACTGCCAGTAAGCTGTAGTTGTGATGTCACAACACATGGAGGTTTGGTTGCCTCTGATTGGTCTAACTGTGCAGTTCACAAGCTCTGAGTTATAAAGTTAAATTTCCCCTCTTTTAACTTTAGGCAACACTTTCGATAATGTACGCTATAAACAATCGCAGCTCTTGGGATTTGAAAATTTCGATTCATCTTCCAGTCTTAGTTCTTTAGTGAAAGAACACTAAAGCGCTGAGATATTGGTTCTGTTTATTCTGTTCCAGAGTTTAACCTTCATGCTGTTCCTTCTCACCACGCTTTGCCAGTGCTGCCAGTTTTCTGCTTGTCCTCTCAGAAACAGCAGGTTTTAGATTTGACTGAAAAACTGAAAATAAACGAGTTCGGTTCCTTTGAGTCGGAGCCCAGCGCGTCCCCTGATAGTCCTAATAGATTCACTCCATCAGCCAAAGTTTAAAAACAACAGACGGAAACGCTGCCAACAGCAGCACGACGCACGCAGGTGAACAGCAGAGCTGCGTTATTATGAGTAACATAAACAACTGAGAGTTTGTTTGTATGTTTGTTTGTTTATTCATACGTTTGAGGCTTTGAGAGAACTTTCTGCTCTGCCTACAATCTTTACTTTTTTGTTTACTGCTTTGGGTGTTTTGGTTTGTTGTTTGGTGATGAAATCAGACAGAGTGCTAATTTTCTCTCTCGCTGTCGATCCGTTTCTGACATCAGCCGTCAGCTGAAACGGGGTTTTTGTTTTTGTTTAGAGCTGTCAGTGCGTTTCACACCAAAGACTGTCCAGCTTTTAAAACCTGTTCTTTGATTTCTGCTCACCTGCTGTCGCTTTTATTAGAGGTTGAACTTCTACGAGGTCGAATTTGGTCCAACACAGAAAAATGCAGCGTTCAGCTGTCCGGTTTATTTATTCTGCTTTCAAAAGCGTAAACACACATTTTATTTATTTGTTTTTTTATTTATTTGTTTATTTGTTTATTTATTTAGATGAAGTTATTTAAATAATACATAATTTAACATTAACATTAAACACACATGGAGCAAAATGTTTCCATTCAGATATTATTTTAATATTACTTTTTGTTTGTGTTATTTTATTTTATATGATATTACTTTATATTTTATATTATTATATTTGATTACATAAAAAACATGATCACAGATGGGGAAATGTGTAATCACGTCTGTAAATGCGTGATTGCATTTAAAAATGTGTTCGCAGGTAGAAAGGTGTTATCAGATGAAAAAATGTGATGTAAATGTGACATAACATGAGAAAACGTCTCATTACCTGTGAAAATGTGCGATCATGTGATAAAACATCTCATTACAAGTGAAAACGTGATGCCATGAGAAAACGTCTCACTACATGTGAACACTTGTGATTACATGAGGAAACGTCTCAACATGAAAACGTGTGATCAAGTGAGAAGACGTCTCATTACATGTGAAAACGTGCGATTATGTGATAAAACCTCTAATTACATGTGAAAACGTGTGATGCCGCAAGAAAACATTGCATTACGCGTGAAAACGTGCGATCATATGAGAAAACGTCTCATTACGTGTGAAAATGGCCATCACGTGAGAAAACATCTCATTACGTGTGAAAACGCGTGATTACGTGAGAAAACGTCCCATAATGTGAAAACGTGATCACATGAGAAAACATTTCATTACATGTGAAAACGTGTCATTATGTGAGAAAACATCTCATTACGTGTGAAAACGTGCGATCATGTGAGAATGTGTAATCACGTGAAAATGCACATTCACATGAGAAACATCATGTGAAAAACAGGATCACATGGAAAAAAAATGTGATCTTGTGTAAAGGTGTGATCACATGTTGAAAAATATGAAAAGCATGATCACATTTGAAAATCTTCCCATGTGAAAAAACGTGATGTATTTGTGACTTTACGATGGGAGGGCTGGGCTGAATAGCGATGAGTGTGTAAAGCAGATGTTCAACAAACGTTTTCTTTTCTTTTTCTCCCTGATCGTGTTGTGATTGGCTGTTTTGCAGGTGGGGGACGGCCACCCGATTCGTCTGTGGCGTGTTTCGGCAGAAATGGAGGCTCCGCCCCCGGTGGTGCTGCAGCGTGTGCTGCGAGAGCGCCACCTGTGGGACGAGGATTTACTGCACAGTCGCGTGATCGAGAGCCTGGAGAACAACACTGAAGTGTTTCACTACATCACCGACAGCATGGCGCCGCACCCTCGCAGAGACTTCGTAGTGCTGAGGTACGAACAGGCTTACAGCACCTTAATCGCCACAGATCAGAATAGACGTACTGTACAGCCGGGCGTTAAACCTAATATCAGATGTTCGAGTGAGTGCGTTTACATGCACTTAATAATCCCATAACTGCAGAAAGTCCGATTTTGTCAGAAATCAGATCAACACGTTTACATGCACTTGAGTAATCAGATAATGGGGCAACTCCAGGTCTACAGAGTCAGAGTCAGACAGTAATCAGATTTCTGCTTTACAACCAGCCAATAAACAGAAGAAGATGTGACATAAACGTAATGTAAACTCAAACTGATTTTTCTTAAACATCGAGTTACTTTACCTGAAAATATGAACATAAATCATCTAGAAGATGAAGAATATTTAAATCCTTCACTTCGTCAAGCATGTAGTCGGTGTCAGTGTCGCTCTAGAAGTGTTTCTCTGCGTCTTGTGGCGACGCTGCTCGCTTATTTCTGGTACCGCCGTCTGTTTTCACACATGCTCAGACTGAGAAACCTGAAAGAAATCAGAGTAAGAGTTTACATGCACTGAGAAATCTGATTACTGAGCTAAAATCCAGCCTGTTTATCAGATTTCTTAATCTGATTTCTAGACCTCAATCTGATCTAAGAAATCAGAGTGTGCTGTTTACATGACCTTTGAATAATCAGATAACTGCAGAAATCTGATTGATTGGATTATTGAGGGCATGTAAAACTCACTTTCAGTTTCTCAAAAAAGTCTGCAGACACACCTCCAAAGTTCAGTCTTAGAAGCTGGTTGTATTTTCTGACAGCATTTATTAAATTAATCACTGGAAGTCAATAAAAAGGGGGATCTGACTTTTGTATAGTACTGTGCGTTGCTCATATGTGGAAATGCATTTGCTTCAGTCTTAAAAAAAGGTTCCTCAGGGGTTCTTTAGTAAAGATAGTGGTTCTATATGGAACCATGAGTGCTCAAGGGATCATTTGCTTGCTTAAATAGTTATTTGCATGGTGAATTGGTTCTTCAGATTGATGGAGAATGTGTTCTATATGGTTCCACCAAAAAGGATTCTTTACTAAGGAACCCTTGAAGAACCATGTTTTTTTAAGCATGTAATCAGATAAAGAACCATATAGAACACATTCTCCTTCAACTTAAAGATCCATTTCACCATGCAAAGAACCATTTAAAGTATGCAAACAGTTCTGAGTTTTCATGGTTACAAATAGAACCGCTGTCTTTACTGAAGAACCCTTGAAGAATCATCTTTTTTAAGCATGCAGCCAGATAAAGAACCATATAGAACATGTTCTCCATCAACTTAAAGAACCATTTCACCATGCAAAGAACCACTTAAGCATGCAAATGGTTCTTTGAGTGTTCAAGGTTCCATATGGAACCACTGTCTATACTAAAGAACCCTTGAAGAACCATCTTTTTTTTATGGAGTAACCAGGCTGCTGAAGATTTAGGACAGTGATCTGCATAAACTTCATATTGTCATGTATTAATTAACAGCAGCCGGTTCTTCAGCATTCTTCATCCATACACACATCAAAAGAGCATCCAGTCTCAATAATTGAGGATTTCCTTTGATTCTTAGGGAAACAGCTGCAGCAGGTGTGCTGGCGGACGCTTCATTTGCGCTGTGATGAGGCTGCACTGAGGAACCTTATTAAATTTGTGCCTATTGTACAGAAAACAAAAGCCTCTGGCGTTTGAGGAAATATGTGGAGCCGATTATTTGGGCAGTAAAAAAAATGTGTTAAAACCGTCTTTGTGAAAAAATCCACTGTGATTGTTTAGTGTGGAGCTTTCTGTGTTCTTTTAACTGTGTTCTTATTCTAACCCACACACTTAAAAAAGATGGTTCTTCAAGGGTTCTTTTGTAAAGAAAATGGTTTTATATAGAACCACAACAACATAAAGGACCCTTTGCTTGATTAAAACGTTTTAAAAAGGTTCAATATTGCACCAAAAAGGGTTCTTCTGTTGTTAAAGGCTTGACATCATAACAATAGAAGAACCCCTTTTTGGTGCTTATAGAACCCTTTTCAGAAATGTTCTATATTGCACCAAAAAGGGTTCTTCTTTGGTTACAGACTTGACATCATAACAATAGAAGAACCCCTTTTTGGTGCTATATAGAGCCCTTTTCGAGAAGGTTCTATATAGCACTAAAAAAGGTTCTTCTGTTTTTATGGGCTTGACATTGTAACAATAGAAGAACCCCTTTTTGGTGCACATAGAATCCTTTTCAGAAAGGTTCTATATAGCACTAAAAAAGGTTCTTCTGTTATGGGCTTGACATCATGACAATAGAAGAACCCCTTTTTGCTGCTGTATAGAACCCTTTTCGAGAAGGTTCTATATAGCACTAAAAAAGGGCCTTCTGTTTTTATGGGCTTGACATTGTAACAATAGAAGAACCCTTTTTGGTGCTTATAGAACCCTTTTCAGAAAGGTTCTATATAGCACTAAAAAAGGTTCTTCTGTTATGGGCTTGACATTGTAACAATAGAAGAACCCTTTTTTGTGCTATTTAGAATGCTTTTCTAAAAGGTTCTATATAGAACCATCTAGAGCACATTCTTCATCAGTCTGAATAACCATTTTATGATGCAAAGAACTCTTTAATCATACAGTTTTTGTGGTTCTATAAAGAACCCTTAAAGAACCATTATTTTTATGAGTCTACATGTTTTTTTGTGTGTGTGTTTATCAGGCGTTGGTGCACTGATGCGCTGCGGGGTGTGTGTATACTCGTGTCCTCTTCTGTCGACCATGACAACGTGCCGTTGGAGGCGGGACTAAGGGCGGTGCTTCTGACATCACGCATTCTGATTGAACCGTGTGGAATGGGGCGGAGCCGTCTAACACACTACTGCAGAGCGGACTTACGGTAACACACACACTCGAATGCAGGATGGACGTTTCTTTATATACAAACCTCAGTTCTTGAAAATTTGGGGGACAAGAAGTGAAAAGCAGTAAAAGGCGCTTTAAGGAAAGGCAGAGTCCTTTATGAGCAAGGATGAGTTGAGGCTCGCCAAAAATGTGGCAGTGAATAATTAAATAATTATAAGAACAACAGTTTCTCAACCAGCGATTGCAAGGATTTTAGGCATTTCACCCTCTACGGTGCATAATAACGTCAAAAGATTCAGGGAATCCAGAGAAATATCTGTGCGTGAAAGACAAAGGCCTAAAACTACAACTAAAGGCTCGTGACCTTCAACCCCTCAGAGGGCATTGCATTAAAAACCGGTATGTTTCTGTGATGGACATCATCACATGGGCCCAAGAGTACTCTAACAAACCGTTGTTAATAAACACCGTCCATCGCCACAAATGCAGGTTAAGGCTGTACTATGCACAGCAGAAGTCATATAACAATGACCAGAAACACCGCCGCCTTCTCTGGGCTCAACTCAGCTGAAATGGACTGATTCAGAGTAGAAACATGTATTGTTGTCTGACAAGTCAACCTTTCAGACTGTTTATGATAATGTATGTGTTCTTCAGGCCAAAGAAGAAAAGGGCTTCTTCTGTTGTTGCAGGTTTGACATCATAACAATAGAAGAACCCGTTTTTGGTGCTATATAGAATCCTTTCCAAAAAGATTCTATATAGCACCATCTAGAGCACATTCTCCATCAATCTGAAGAACCATTTAAAGATGCAAAGAACCCTTTAATCATGCTAAGAGTTCTTTGCGTGTTCATGGTTCTATATAGAACCATTTTCTTTACTAAGGAACCCTTAAAGAACCATCATTTTTAATGTACGTGTTCATAACACGTTCTGGCCACTGACTGCTGTTCTTACAGCCATATGCAAACATTTGAGCACCCCTGGTCAATTGTCTTTTCTGAGTGAAAATAAGTTGCCACGTTCTCTACAGAGAACACATTTTATTGCACAATTGCTGTTTATTTGTGGTCCTGTGATGTGCTGTGATTTTGAGGGAACATGTAGTTAACAAACAGTTATCAATGAACACCATCTGTCGCTACACCCACAAATGCAGGTTAAGGCTGTACTATGCACAGTGGAAGTTATATATCAAGAACGTTCAGAAATGCCACCGACTTCTCTGGGCTTATGCTCATCTAAAATGGACTGATACACAGTGGAAACATGTATTGTGGCCAGCCTTTCAGATTGTTTATGACAATGTATGTGTTCTTCTGGCCAAAGAAGAAAAGGGCCATCCGGATTGTTACCAGTGTAAAGTTTAAAATCCAGCGTTTGTCATGGCGTTTCACATGTGTCCCAACTGTTTGGAGTTAAGACTTGCATATGTTTATATTTAACTTTTTCCTAGTCACATGTTAAAACGTCTTATATTGTCGTTTTGTTTGTGTCCTGTAGGGGGCGCTCTCCTGACTGGTATAACAAAGTCTTTGGTCACCTGTGTGCGGCAGAGGTCGCTCGGATACGCGCCTCATTTCCTGTGCTGTCAGCCAAAGGACCCGAGACTAAAATCTGAGCCGAAGAGAGAAAACGGCGTGAAACTGGAAAGAGAAACGGTTTTACGACTGGAGGGAATGTTACGCACCAGTGTTACCCTTTGGACCCTGTTTAAAGCCATAGTTCGCAGACTGAACCCCAGTTTCCTTCCTTAACTAACGTGTAGCCGATCAGCCAAGAAAGTCTGGTTCTTTAGTTTTAGCTCTGGAGCTACAAGGCTAATAGCTAGCAAATAATGAAAGATTATACCCCACCAGTTAGCATGGTGCTAACTGCATGCCTTGCCTCAAACCATGCAGAGTTGTTCAGTATCTCTAATAGACCTGATTATGTGGTTTCTGACACTGTATGACTCACTGTGATCTATAAACATGGACAGAAGTACGTTTGCATAGCTTAAAAACACACTACGCATTTTAGCCACAGGTTTTTAGCATCAAGAGCTAAAACTAAAGAAGCAGACGTCACCAGGCGCGTCTTGGCTGGTCAGCCACGTTCGGAGAAAAGGCAAAAACTTTTGACGGTTTGATTTTTTACAAAGGAAAAGTGTTAAAATTAATGATTCGTATCGTCTCTGCATGATGAAATCAGCAGCGCCAGCTTAGCTTAATGCTAATCGGTTTCAGTTTTGTATTCATGCACGTCGTACAGGTTCAGCATCGGAACACGATGATGTCACAGTGTCGTGATTATAAATGAAGATGCTGTGATGTCACAATTGACATGATGATACAGTGTTGAAGCTGAGGATGGTGCGATGATGTCACAATTAAGGAATTTTTTTTTAAGCTCTTGAAATTCCTGCTTTTAAACCATTTAGGATATCACAGCCAGCCAATCAGGATATCACAGCCAGCTAATCAGGATATCACAGCCAGCCAATCAGCAGACCCGATTTTTAACTAAGGACGAATATGTAAATGAGCAAACAGTTTGAATTATATGCAAGAAGGTCTATAAGACGATATATGGGCCTGGCACTCTTATGCAAATGGACACAGGCTTCTGTTGTTTGTTTGTTTGTTTGTTTGTTTGTATTTGTTTCTTTTGTGTGCGAATGGAAACGTCCAGATTAATCCTCAGAGGGTCTGAAGTATTGAGTACAGACTGATATGAATGGGTTCTGTATCTGCAGAGGGGAAAATGTGCTGAGACTGCATTAAACCTTCAGGTTCATTCAGAACACGTGCACACCTGCTACTCCACTACAGCTGTGTGGGTGTGTGTGGGTGTGGTGTGGGTGTGTGTGTGGGTGTGTGTGTGTGTGTGGTGTGTGTGTGTGTGTGTGTGTGTGTGTGTGTGTGTGTGTGTGTTTGCGTGCAGAGACTCCCAGGAAATAGCCCAACCACACATGCTAATGCTCTTATCTAGAGCGACTTATTATAATTTGATCATTTATTACTCTATTTGGTGGCTAATTGCTAACATTCGTTCATAACACTATCATTTTCTTCAATCAAACATGCTAATGTTGCTAATAGAGAAGCAAATGGGTAACAGTTAGTATCATGAAAATAACATGGTGCTACTTGGTGACTGCTTGCATTCATTGTTTGTAATTGAAACATGCTAATGTTGCTAATAATTAGCAAAAGTGAATAGCTTACAGTTAACACCATGAAATGAACCGCGCTCGCCGGAGTCAACAGTCTGATTGGCTCTTTTTGTCGAAGGGAGGGACTTTTTCCATAAACAGACGCCGGGTTGAGCGTTGAACTGTTTCCTCCAATACTTTCAGTATTGCTGACCATGAGCGTTAGCCAATTAGCATGAAGCCATGTTATTTTCATGATGCTAATTGTTAGCTATACGCTTTCTTTCGTTATTAGCAACAGGAACGCGTTTAAATGACGCACATGCTAATGTCTCCAACAGTAAAAGTCGTTAGCCAACAAGTAGCATGTAATTTTCACGATCACAAGTGTTATTTATACACTTTTACACAATATTAGCAACGTTTGTTTGAATGAAGAACTTTATGATGCTGCCAACAGTGAATGTAAGCAATTGGCCACTGAGTAGCAGGACATCATGTTATTTTTGAAAGGCTAATCGTTAGCTATTCGCCTTCATTCATTGTTAGCAACATTAGCATGTTTGAATGAAGAACCGTAAATGTAAACAATTAGCCTCCAAGTAGCGCGACGTCCTGCTATAACAACTATACTATTTGTTAGATGTTTGCTTTCAGTCAGTGTTTGTTGTCGTGTGGAT
Organism: Colossoma macropomum; assembly: GCF_904425465.1. Lineage (NCBI taxonomy): Eukaryota > Metazoa > Chordata > Actinopteri > Characiformes > Serrasalmidae > Colossoma > Colossoma macropomum. Next base: position 10,705,671 of record NW_023494794.1, on the reverse strand, counting down.
GAACGTTCTGAACCGTCCTTCTGTTTATCTGTTCGTGACTTAAGGAAGTTAAAGCGAAACTCTCTGTTTTGCATGTTTGCATGAATGTTCTTCTAAAACTGTGAGGATCTCGAAGCCAAATGACCTTTGATTCACTCAGGCCGACCTGTAGTGACTTAGCACTTATTTTTATGCTGGTCGCTACGTTTATAATCCAAAATAAAAGCTCCCTCTTCAGGCTCCGCCCACAAATCTGTTCTTTGGTAGCTACTGTTGTGAGGTTGGGTGCTTATAGCCTGCGCTAGCTAGTAAACTAGCAAGGCTAATAAGCTAACAGTGTTAGCTAGCTAGCTATAACAGCTAAAGCCTTTCTGTTTAGACCGTAAATCAGATATTTATGATTGCACGCCAAAAGACTACCTAAAGTACCCTGACATGGTGCACATACAAAATTAATATAGATTCATATGAATAACCGACTCTAAATGTAGGTATTGTGATATAAACTGAGTCTGTTCTACAGTTTCTCATTAGGCTGAATGAATAACTGACTCTAAATGTAGGTATTGTGATATAAACTGAGTCTGTTCTACAGTTTCTCATTAGGCTGAATGAATAACCGACTCTAAATGTAGGTATTGTGATATAAACTGAGTCTGTTCTACAGTTTCTCATTAGGCTGAATGAATAACCGACTCTAAATGTAGGTATTGTGATATAAACTGAGTCTGTTCTACAGTTTCTCATTAGGCTGAATGAATAACCGACTCTAAATGTAGGTATTGTGATATAAACTGAGTCTGTTCTACAGTTTCTCATTAGGCTGAACTGCATTTCTGTTCTATAAAACTTGTCCAACCTCACAACAGTAGCTATGAAACATCACGGAGCATGGACAGGTCAGCTAAGAATAAAAGTTGTCCACTCCCAGGTGGGCGTGGCTATGCAAAGCGTCCGGTTTTACCTGCTCTAACACAGCCGTCTCTTTTTATAAGCCATTAAACTTGCTTGATTGTGAACTATGCAAATTCAGCATGTTAATGTTTAAGTATGTATTTTGTAAAAATCCAAAGTATTTTGTAAGAATCCAAATGTTTCAGTGCCAGGACTCTTATTTTGTAAAAATCTAAGTCCTCTGTTTTGTATATTATTTATCTGTGCCTTATAAAATGTACATTTTGCAGATTATGGGTCTGTGTGGGTCTGTGTGGGTCCGTATGGGTCTGTATAGGTCTGTCTGTGTCTGTATAGGTCTGTCTGTGTCCGTATGGGTCCGTATGGGTCCGTATGTGTCTGTATGTGTCTGTGTGGGTCCGTATGGGTCCGTATGGGTCCGTATGGGTCCGTATGTGTCTGTGTGATTCTGTGTGGGTCTGTGTGGGTCAGTCTGGCTCTTACTCTCTTTTTTTTTCCTCTATCTCTTCTTCCTCTTTTGCTCTTTCCATCTCCATCTTTCTCCTCTCCCTCTCGCTCGGTTTCTCGTCTTTTTGTCTTTCATTCTCTCTCACTCTCACTTTCTCTGTCTCTTATTGTTTTATTGCTCCATTTTTCCTTTTTTCTCACCCTCTCTTCCTGTCCATCTCTTTTCTCTCTCACTTTAGTCTTTCTCTACCTCCCTCCCTCGCTCTCTTCTCCCTCTCCCCCTCCCTCCCTCGCTCTCTTCTCCCTCCCCCTCACTCTCTCCTCTCTCATTCTCTTTCCCCCTGTTTCTTATTTGTTCCTCTTTCTCTTTTCTCTTTCTCTCTCCCTTCTCTCTCTTTCTCTCTCTCTCTCTCTGTATATATTATTGAATGCTCTTCAGTGTGTTCCTCTGTGCCCTTGTGGAGCTGCAGTGATTGATTAATCAATTGATTGTGATTGATTGGTGTGTGCGTGTGTGTGTGTGTGTGTGTATGCAAGATCAGTGTTTTTGTATTTATAGCTGTGTTCACTCGTTCAGTTTAGTGTGTCTGTGTGTGTTGTGTATCTTTATATGTGCAGGTGTTGTGTTTGTGCCCTTAGAGGGCAATTCCACGAAGTTTTCAAAATTGCCTTGTGAGATGTAAACAGAATTATAAAGGAATTTTGAAAATTTGGTTGTATTCCCCTTCAATTGTATGTATATGTGGCTGTATGTTTAAACAGATTTCTATGCAGTTTTCTTCACATATTTGATTCATATCTGAGTTGAATTCCTGTTCTCTCCGCTGGTCTGAGATCAGCTCCTCCAATCAAATCCTTCATTATTAATCTTTATAAACAAAGGTATGAACTGATCTCAGAAAGACAGAAAGGAAAACTTTCCCTTTCTCCTCCGTCTTTCGTTCTCCAGCCAGTGTTTCAGTTTATTTATTTTATTTTGTTCTTCTTTTCTTCCAGACGAGCTTTTCAGATTTAATAAGGTAATAAATACTTAATGTTGAAATTCTAAATATATTGAGGTGCTTAAGAACTTTATTTCTCGTTAATCCCTGCTGAAGAGTTTAACTGGTGTGAAGTTTACTTGTTTCGCAGAAAAAGTCTGGAATATTTCTTTATTTGTCTTTTTCTTGTTATTCCCTTTTGTCTCGGTTCCTTTGTATTGTCCTGGATCGCCTCAGTCGTGTTTGCAGACGAGATGAATAAATCTTTTTTTTTCCAGAGAAATTAATCACGATTTTCCTGTTTTTCTTCTCTTCATCACATCCTGAGCTCTTTACTGTCCTGTAAAGCCTTCGTGATTATTAAAGCAATAAGCCGCGTGAGCGTTACAGTGATTTTATCATCGGAGGGTCGCAGTTAGCCTGTCAGCTCACAGAGCTGCGTTAGTTAGCAGTTAGCTTATTAGTTAGCGGTTAGCTTGTCAGTTCATCTTTACTTCGTTAGTTTGCAGGTAGCATATTAATTAAAGGGTGGCTTGTTAGTTCATCTTCACCACATCAGGTTATGGTTCTATTAAAAGTTTGTGGTTAGCGTGTTAGTTCACCTTTACAGCATTAACTCACGATTAGCTGAAAACCTCTGTAAGTGTGAGCTGTTACAGTGAACTGGACGTGTTGCATTAATGTAGTGTAGACTCTCATTGAGTCGTGGGTTCAGAACCTGAAAAGGACTGTTTAGTTCACTCGACGAGTTTAAGCGTCTGAGCGCTCCAATAAATGACCTCGAGTTAATTGCATGGCCTCACAAACCTCCACGCTGACCCTCGTTTAGCAGCTGTACGGTTCAGAGGCCGCTGACTCCAGGCCACCTTTTTTACGGGGCTATTTTCAGACGCTTTGACCATCCGCTCACGTTCAGTTCCTGAGAGCTGGAAATGGCTTTGGGCTTTCAGGATTTATTTCAGTTCGAAAACTAAAACCCAGCTGGATGAGTTTCTTTCCTTTCTCTCGAGGACGGCTGCTGCTGTGAAACGAGGCCACACATTACTTTTGTTCTAAAATTACTCAACCTATGAATAGCAGAACATTAACCTGACTGGAATCATCTAAACACCATTATTCAGTGCTGAGTTTCACAAGACATTCAAAAAGCTCAGATTTCTTCATTCCTAATTTTAATACAGCAGTGGCCACTTTATTAGAAACACCTACCTTGTGCTTCCATTCACTGGCCACTTTATTAGAAACACCAACCCTGTGCTTCCACTAACTGGCCACTTCATTAGAAACACTTACCTTTTGTTTTCTACTCACTGGCCACTTTATTAGAAACAGCTACCTTTCGTGTCCACTCAGTGTCCACTTTATCAGAAACGCCTACCTTGTGCTTCCACTCATTGGCCACTTTATTAGAAACGCCTACCTTGTGCTTCCACTCACTGGCCACTTTATTTGAAACACCAACCCTGTGCTTCCACTCACTGGCCACTATATTAGAAACAGCTACCTTTCGTGTCCACTCAGTGTCCACTTTATCAGAAACGCCTGCCTTGTGCTTCAACTCTGCCACTCTTGCGTCACTGCTAAGTTGAAAGGTCCGCCACCCAAAAACATCTAGCCAAGAGCAGCTCTGTGGTGAGAAACTGACCACTGATGAAGGGCTAGAAGATGGCTAACACAGACTGTGCACACAGATGGTGCAGATGGGCTATTGTCTCTAACTGCACACCAGCACAGTGGAACTACAATGTAGGTGTTTCTGATAAAGTGGCCAGGGGGTGCTCATGTAAAAGAGCTCAAAGAACAAAAAGAGCAGAAATCAAAAAACAAATATTGTTTCTTCTATTAAACAGCATGAAAAACAGTCCCAGGCTTGTGTATGTGAAGCACCGAGTGTGGAAATCTTTAGTGCTCTTCCTGCTTCCACTCCCTTAACCTTCACGTTTGGTTCCTCCCAGCCTCTGCAGAGAGCGTGTGAAGGTCTTTAGTGCATGATGGTTCACCGTGGTCAGCAGCGGAGTGCATGGTTAAGGATTTGATGGATTACTTCCATGCAGGTTCACCCCTCATGCCTGACCTTGGCCTTCGAGTGTGTTTATGTGGACCACTTCAGGCAATTAAGGCTTGAGTGCTCGTCTCTGGTCGTCGCAGGTCTTTGGGAAGGCAGTTCGTTTTTCTGCACTTCCTTTTCCCAGGTGGATAAAGGCCATCTCCATTATAGCCCATCTCCATTTGCCCTGGGCGAAGCTCATAGAGGGCTCAGAGACTTGGGACCATACTGAAAATCAGACATAGTTCATTACTGACTTGTGTGGCAGCAGATATGGTGGGTCAGGGATGAGGGTGGAAATCCCAGACTCCCTGAGAAAAGCTTAATCTTAGCTTAAATCAGGGGCGTCGCATGGCCTGGGCTTTTTAACCAGCCCTGAACCTTATCAAGTTAACATTTCACATTTCATCCCAGCTCGATTGTGCATTCTTATCAGAGAGAGCGAGAGAGACTGAGACTGTTTGACGAGCACAAGAGCAGAGAACAGCAGAGAGTGCATGCACTGGTTCAGGGGTCGGCAGCATGCAGCTCTTTTACTGCCCTGTTGTGGCTCCACAGCAGAAATAGATCTGTAGGTAAAAATAAAATAATCCTCCTTTACAGTAAAATAAAGCTCTGCTGATCGTTCAACACAGTTTAACAATAAATGGTCTAAAACGCTGGAGTTAATGTAGAACCGCTAATTCACACAGACCATAGCAACGCAGACAGTAATCGGAAAAGAAACGGAAAAGAAAAAAGACGAACTCAAGACGAAAATCGACAATTTGTCAAATGGACTTATTTGCCTTTATAGTCACTCCAGCTGGTTTCCTGATCCGTTTAATCTGCAACAAGAAACTGTCGAACACTAAAAAGTCCGAAGCTGAAGTCAGTTTCTCATTCGAATTGTCCCGTTCCACCTTAAATGGTGCAGCATTTACATTCTGGTGCCTCAGACACCATTTAAGGTGAAATGGGGAAATTCAAACAAGAAGCTGGCGAATGAGAAGCGACTTCAGCCTCGTAAAAAGTCGAACGTTGAGAGACGTTTTACAAGAAACTGTTCTACTTTTGAGGAAAAGTTTCCTGCTGGAGATGCGAGAAAAGCTGAGCTAAAGCTTAAAGCAGAGCAAAGTAAGTCTGCAAAGTTTTTGTTGAAAGGACAAAATGGCTCTTTTTAACAGTTGGGTTGCGACCCCTGTGCTAGAGAGAGTGTGAGGGAGAAAATGTGTGCCTGAAATCTCTCCTAAAACCTGCTCCACTGTAAAACAATAATCGTTTTAATTTGTAAATGTTAGTAAACCAGCTGTTTTGAAATCTCAAGCTCCCTGAACATTCAGTAGTAAGGTAACAGAACAGTGTGTTATTTTCAGTTAACTCATTATTTAAAATACATCAACACTTTGTTTATTAGACCCAATAAACATTTGAATCCCCTTCTGCCCAAAGAAAAGGCCAGATATCTCAGAAACTAAATCCCTCAGTGTCCCTTTTCTTTCCCAGTAGAGATATGACCCCACAGAGTGGCCAGACATCACTTATTTTTGGCTTGTACCATTACCTGACCGATTTACCAGGTAGGCTAAGCTGGTCAATATGACCATCTAGACAGCTAATGTTAGCTAACGTTGCGATCAAAATGCTCAGCCATAGCTGAATATTAGCACTACTATTATCAATATCCTGATCGATCTGTATCAATCTGAATTAAATACATATGAACGTGTCATCTAGCTACTGTCATCTAAGAGTAAAATGCTCTCTTAAAGCTGTACTATTACGTACTATTAGCACTGCTATTACCATTAGCCTCGTTGCTAGCTAGCTAGCCGTGTCAGAACCCCTAAAATCCTTGTGGCAGGGAAGCCCTCCTGTCTTGATGGCTTTAAGCCAACTTTGACATCTGTTTGGATCCGTTTTGAGTCTTGGAATCATGTAAATCCTTATATATAGGATTAAAAATCTGGTTTTTAATCCCATTTGTCCCGTAAACCACCACACAACAGCTTTTTGCATATTCGCAATTTTAAATAGATGTTATTTAATTAAACAAACTAATTAGGAAGTCTGGATTTGCTGTAGGAGTCAAGCTGGACTCTTTGGAGGTTGTGGCAAAACAAAGGACGCTCAACAAGCTGTTAGCTATCTTGGACAACACCTCACACCCCCTGCATGCTACACTGGACAAACAGAGCAGCACATTCAGTGGCCGACTGTTACAGCTGTGCTGTGTTAAAGAGCGCCGTGTGAGATCGTTCGTACCCACTGATATACGGCTCTACAACGAGTCTCCACACTGCAGAGATGGTGCTGACCTACTGCTGTCTCAACTGTGCTGAATCACATCACTATATCACCTCTTATTAATACACACTGTGCAATATATCATAACTGCTACTGTAATGACTCACTGCTCACTTTACACTGTAAACACTGCTGATACTCATAGTTATGTTTATAATCGTGTTGTAACTACCTCATAGCACTCAGTGCAACACCTGCTCTCATGGAAATCTGTCTGTCTGGGTGTATCTATCCATGTCTGTTCATTCGTCTGTCTGTCCATCCATCCATGCATCTATCTATCCATCCATCCATCCATCTGTCTCTGTCCATCTGTCCATGCGTCTATCTACTTCTGTGTTTGTCTATCTATCTATATATCTATATATATATATATATATATATATATATATATATATATATGTATATATGTGTGTGTGTGTGTCTATTCCTCCATCTATTTATCCATCCATCCATCTATCTGTTTATCTATCTGTCTGTCTGTCTGTCTGTCTGTCTGCCTGTCCGTCTGCCTAATTTAAAACCAATAAATAGAAGTGTGCAGTGCAAATCACTGTAATGTGTGGAGTTGTTTCCCCCCATGTTGTGGGCGTGGCCTAAATGTGTCTCTATTGCTGGGGTTTCCAAATGAAGCATTCCTCTGGGGTGTTTTAGGACACTGCAGTTCTTTAGGGCTCTAGAGTGAAACTGTTGGGGTTTTGTAGAGTGAAGCAGTTCTTTTCTCCTCTCAGATGAGGAAAGATCACTACAGGCCACTTCCACCTGCAATGGATGAGGCTCACTGTGACCTGCTTGCATGCTCAGAGCCTCGGGCACAAACGACATGGGGGGAAGATAGGGCTTGTCTGGGTTCCTCAGGCTCAGATCTTTGGAGAGCAGGTCATTTTTCAGCCCCCACCTCACCCCAGGTGGCAAAATCGATTATAGGCCATCTCCATCTGCTCTGGATGCAGCTCATACTGACCTGCCTGCAGACCTGAGGCCTTGGGGCTGAAACTGCTACAATAAAATATAGAGTTAATTTCTGTGGATGCATGTGGAAGCAGATATGGAGAGTCAGGAAAGAGGCCTTTTTCTCAGACCTCCTGAGACAAACTTACAAAGTAGCGCATAGTGAGACTGGTGAAAATGGTATTACGGAGCTCCTGCGATGGATATTATAGAATCATGTGGAGAAAACTAATGACACGAGGAGAGAGCTGCAATATCAGGGAAAGGAACTGATCTTTCCTTCATGAACTCACCTTATGAATACTGTAGAACGCCTTAAGGGCTGTAGAATGAAACATCTTTCTGGCATGGATGATGTTCTTCCTGGCTCAGAGCCGCAGGCAGTACATGGAGCCTTAGTGTGATATAAGGACTGATGACTATTAGCAGGCCTGTGTGAAATTGGATATGGTGGGATATTGTAGAATTAAGTGTAAGTAATGACCCAGAGAGAGAGCTATCAGGAACACTTAAAGCAATTAAGGCTGTGCTTATCCTCAGTTTTGTGGACGGCCGCTCCTGGCTTGAAGCTCAATCCTAGCAAGACTGAGCAGCTATTCATGCCGGGAACTACAGGTCCTCATTATGATCTTGCCATCTCATTCGAGAACACTCTGATCGTTCCGTCTGAAGATGCAAGACGTCCCTGTGTGATTCCAACCAGTTATTGATCTCAGCTCATATTGCGAACCTGACTCGGTCATGCAGGTTTCTCCTGTACAGCATCCACAGGATTCGACCCTTTGTCACTCAAGAGGCCGTCCACGTGCTCGTTCAGTCTCTTGTCATCTCAAGGCTTGACTATTGCAACTCGGTCTTGGCTGGTCTTCCCATGCAGACCACAGCTCGTCTTCAATCTTCAGTCTTCAAGTTCAGTCACGTCACTCCACTGCTCCACTCCCTTCACTGGCTTCCTGTAGCTGCATCAGATTTAAAACCCTGATGCCTACAAAGCCAAAAACAGACCAGCTACAGCTGAGCTAAAGCTTAAAGCAGAGCAAAGTAAGTCTGGATATTTGTTTATATTTTTTGTCCTACATCAGCAAATACTGAGACATATTTACAGCCGAGATGGTAAAATGGACATAAAATGTTGTGCCTCCCAAGGTGGTTTGATTTTTGTTCAAAGGACAAAATGGCTCTTTTTAACATTTGGGTTGCGACCCTTGTGCTAGAGAGAGTGTGAGGGAGAAAATGTGTGCCTGAAATCTCTCCTAAAACCTGCTCCACTGTAAAACAATAATCATTTTAATTTGTAAATGTTAGTAAACCAGCTGTTTTGAAATCTCAAGCTCCCTGAACATTCAGTAGTAAGGTAACAGAACAGTGTGTTATTTTCAGTTAACTCATTATTTAAAATACATCAACACTTTGTTTATTAGACCCAATAAACATTTGAATCCCCTTCTGCCCAAAGAAAAGGCCAGATATCTCAGAAACTAAATCCCTCAGTGTCCCTTTTCTTTCCCAGTGGAGATATGACCCCACAGAGTGGCCAGACATCACTTATTTTTGGCTTGTACCATTACCTGACCGATTTACCAGGTAGGCCAAGCTGGTCAATATGACCGTCTAGATAGCTAATTTTAGCTAACGTTGTGATCAAAATGCTCAGCCATAGCTGAATATTAGCACTACTATTATCAATATCCTGATCGATCAGCCCCTCCTTACCTAACGGCAATGGTCAAAACTCGAACTGTACCTCGAGCCCTTCAAACCTCAAGTACAGCTCGGCTCAACCCACCATCCTTCAAGGCGCACGGAAGACAAGCATCAAGACTTTTCTCTGTCCTGGAACCCAAGTGGTGGAACGAACTCCCACTGCCTGTCCGAACAGCAGTCTCTCGTGGTCTTCAAACGCAGACTGAACTCTAACCTCTTTGTAACTAGCAAAGAAACTTTCTCTGAGCAGACAAGTGAGCACTTTTGTACATTGCGCTGGATAAGAGTATCTGCTAAATCTAAATGTTCCACACAGGTCGTTGGAAAAACTGTTTTCCTGCACTTCCTTTTTCCAAGGTGGGTAAAGTCCATCACAGGCTGTCTCCATCTGCCCTGGACACAGCTCATGGTGACCTGCCTGCAGGCTCAGAGCCTCAGGTCACACTGAAACTGTAAATTAGACAGAAGGTTCATGTGGAAGCAGGCATAGTGCGCCAGGGACGAGGCTAGATTCCTGAGTTCCCTGAGAAAGTCTTACAAAATAGCACATAGTAATAGTAGTTGAATGGCAACTCCTATCCTTGCCATGTTCCAGGGATCTAGCTCTTGGCTCCTAATCGTTCAGGGCTTCATGGTGATCCCCTTATGATGCCCATGTTGTAAGTTATAGTAAAATAGGGGTGTCCAACTCCAATCCTGGTGGGCCTACACAGTTTGGTGGTTTACCTACTGAAACTCACCACAGGTTTAGCAGTGGGTCAACAGTAGGAAAAATCCCCAGACTGTGCTGTACCTTGGTCCTCCATGACCGTAGTTCCCCACCCCTGTTGTAGAACCACGTGGAGAAAACAAATGATGTGGGGAAAGAGTGGGTACTAGGGAATTTAACTCTTTTAATCTTGAATGCACCCTTACCAATACATTGGAATGTCCTTGGGTTGCTGTAAGAAATCACCCTTTTAGTTTGGATGGTTCTATAATGACGCTGTCCTTTGGTTTAGGGGGTTCTATAATGAAGTTGTCCTTTGGGGTAGGGGTTCTAGAATAGGCCCTTTTCACATTTCCACATTTTTTTTCTGCTGGAAGTAGTCATTCCAGGGTAACACTGCTTCCGCTAAAGCAACAACAATAACAACAATGACGAGTAGAGCGTGTACAGCTCACTCAACTGTTCGAGCTTGAAGCAAAAACAGCTTATTTCAGTTTCAGTGGTTGGTCAGCTGACCATGAGCAGAGGAAAACGAGTTTGTGTAGTTAATAAAGGAATAAACTTGGTCATACGGAGGAAAAGAACCTCTGTGTCAGCATTTCATCACTTAGAAAGTTGCTGCTTCAGCCGCTTTCAGAGGAACAGTTTTCATTTTCACCCTCAAAAACTGAGTATCTGAGAGAGCGAGTGTTCGGCAGGGAGCAGATGTTTGTAAAAGGGGGCTAACAAAGTATGCAGAGAAACAGATGGACTACAGTCTGTAATTGTAGAACTACAAAGTGCACCTATATAGTAAGTGGAGCTGATAAAATGGACAATGAGTGTAGAAACAAGGTCTTAATGTTATGCCTGATTGGCATATTTGGGGCTTCTGGAACACCTGCAGTTCTTTGGGGCTGAACACTGCAGTATGCATAATCATATTTATGCAATATTATGTATACACACATATATATGTATATACCAGGCTGCTCGAATAGAAGCGACTGGCCGCTCGCCCGTCTTTAAAGTGAATTTTAAACCGAGTCTTACAGAAAATGCTCTACACTTTCTGTCCATATTCCATGGAAACATATCAGACACATGCCACAGCTTTTAATGAAATAATAATTATACTTTAATCACACGGCTCATGTACATTTTTTATACATTCATATTGCATATTCACAACTGACAAAAAGGAACAGCATGAGAACATCAAGTTTCATAAATTAGTGAACACACTTTCACATCTGAGTCGCCTGGTGGTGCCTTTCATGTTCTGATCAGGGCGTTCGTCTCATTAAAGAAACACTCCAGTGTCTCTCAGAACAGCAGCCAGTGCTGCAGCAAGTGCCCAGTGGTTTGTGTGTTTTTACAGGGAAACGTGTTGAAACTGCTGTGTGTGGAGCTCGGCTGCACACTATGGATGCAACAGATAGAGATCAGACTGGCGTATTTCTTTAATGGTTAAACTGTCGTAGGAGAATCTCTTCTGCTCTCTTATTCAGGCGTTGTGTTTATGGCTGTGGAGGTTTGTCTTTGTGTATGTGGGTGTTGGAGTTGGGCATCTTTGCAAGCATTGTGTTTTTCATCTCCTTCGGTCCGGGTTTGATGCAAATCCCAGAAAATCCTGCTGTTCTAGATCCAAAAATCAGGTTCTGTCATCACGTTTCCTCCTGGAGGGAGTCTGCTTCGGCTTTCGGCACAGAAATAATGCATTATTCTGGATTTAGATATGTATGTAGATATCTGTTTGTTTTGTTTTTATTCTCTTCTTAAGGCGTAATAGTTACATGTGACTGCATAAACAAACAATTCACTGTAGCTGTGAGGAGGCTGGGTGTTTGTGTTTGGTCGTTTTATTTCACCAAGCTCTTTTATGTGTGTGGTCTGTTTGTATAAGTCAAGCGTGTTGGTGGTGATTTTGGCCATTTGGGTGTTGTTATAATAGCACAGTGTATAGCGCTGAATAGCGTGTATAGCGCTGTATAGCGCTATAGCGAGTACCAGTTAAGTTCAGACTGGTTTGGTGTGAAACGCTCTGCTCTAGAGAAACTTACTGAGTCAGAACTGTTCACAGTGGTGGTGATAGGAACCAGACGTCCACCTCTAAAAGCTCCCTCGCATAAACTTATGATGTCTGAGACACTGTTTTATGATAGTTTTGAGAAGATTTTAGCCTCAACATCCATTCATGGTGGAGGGATACATAACATGCAGGGCGCTGTGAGGCAAAAAAGTCCCCAAAGAAAACTTATTATTTCAGATTTATGACTATTTTCCCATCATCAACATTCCATATAAACTCAGAAGACTCGTGTAGGTTCACTGGTGGTTCTGGATAGTAAATAAAATGTCTATATTTGTGTTGTAGTCATGGCGACGCCTGGTTCCTATCACCACCACTGTAAACACATCTGTACCTTTTCTGAACTATGCAGAAATCTTTAAAGTTCAATCTACACCAGTGAAGTAGGTGTTTCTGGCCAATGAGTGTCAGTTCAGTGTCGGTGGACGTGAGCTGGACACTGTGTGTGTGCGTGTGTGTGTGTGCGTGTGTGTGTGTGCGCGTGTGTGTGTGTGTGCGCGTGTGTGTGTGTGTGTGTGTGTCTGTGTGTCTGTGTGTGTGCGTGCGTGTATCAGTTGTTGTCTGTGCAGCGGAAGCGCAGACACAGTTTGATCTTCTCCTGGAAGGTGCTGGTGGTGATGGTGTAGAGGATCGGATTCAGAGCGCTGTTTATCGGCAGGATGAAGATCACCACCCACAGAACTATAGTACCTAGAGAGAGAGAGAGAGAGAGAGAAAACAAAAGAGACAGAGAGAGAGAGAGAGAAAACAAGAGAGACAGAGAGGGAGAAAAATAAAGAGATAGAAAAAGAAATAATACGAGAGAGAGAAAAAGAAATGGAAAAGAGAGAGAGACAAAAAATAGAGAGAGAAACAGAGAGAAAGAAATAGAAAAAGGGAGAGAGCGAAAGAAATATGAGAGAGAAAAAAAGAGAGACAGCAAGAAAGACAGAAACAATAAAGAGAAAGAGAAAAAATAGAAAAAGAGAGATAGTGTGAGAAATTGGGACAGAAAAAGAAATAAAAAACAGGGAGAAAGAAAGAGAGGAAAAATCAAAAAACAAAGAGAGATAGAGAGAGAGAGAGGAAAGTAATAGAAAAACAGAAATGCAGCGAGAAAGAAAGATTGACAGAGAAAGAGAAAGAAATAGGGACAGAAGAAGAAATAGAAACAAACAGAGAGCAAGAAAGAAACAGACAGAGAGATACAGAGGGAAAAAGAAAGAAATTGAAAGAGAGTGAGAAACAAAAAAACAGAAATTAAGACAAGGTGGGAAAGAGGGAAAACAAAAAGAAAGAAAGAAACAAAGGAGAAAGAGAAGAGAAGTAGAGAAGATGGAGAGATATATGAAACAGCAGAAAGAGCAGAAGTAAAGATAAAATGAAGAAAAGAGATGGAGGAAAAAGAAAGAAGAGAAAGAAAAAAGAGAACATGGTGAGTATCTGATAGTACTGTATGTTCTCATATCACAGAGTGTAAAACACTCTCTCTCTCTCTCTCTCTCTCTCTCTCTCTCTCTCTCTCTCTCTCTCTCTCTCTCGGCTGGGCGGTGACCGGCGTCTTGCCAGGTGAGGATGACGAAGCGACTGCCTGAAGGACACTCAAGGCGAGCTGCAGCGTGACTGACAGGTGAGCGCTGCAGGACACTCAGCGTTCCTGAGTCTTCAGGACGAGCGTCTGTGCCGCGCATGTAAATGTGCGCATAAACAGCATCGGAGCTTCCATCACCCACAAAGACACAAACGCACGGCTTTCGTAGGAGGTCGGTTTTATAATTTAGAGAACAGGATTAATCAGATCAGACCAATCAGCTCTCGTCTGCTGCTGCTCGGACCCTCAGAGCGTTTTTACTCTTTTCCTCTTTTTAACACTCAGTAATCTGATCATAAGTGACTTTCTGCAGTTATCTAATTATTAAATGGTCATGTAAACGCTACACTCCGATCTGGAAATCTGATTAAGAAACCCGCTAAAGAGACTGGATTTTAGCTCAGTAATCGGATTTCTCAGCGCGTGTAAACTCTTACTCTGATTTCTTTCGGATTTCTCAGTCTGAGCGTGTGCGAGACGCAGCAAAACCAAAACACATTCTTGACAAAATGAAGGATTTAAATATTCTCGATCTTCTAGATGATGTTTGTTCTTCTTCTCAGGTAAAGTGTGACGTTTCTTTTTTTTAAAAAAAAGCATAAAGTTTCAGTTTTACGTTACGTTTACGTCACGTCTTCTTCTGTGAGTTTATTGGCTGGTTTCAAAGCAGAAATCTGATTACTGTCTGACTCATGTAGACCCAGAGTTTCCCCATTATCTGATTACTAAGTGCATGTAAACGTGTTGATCAGACTAGCGACAAAATCAGATTTTCTGCAGTTATCAGATTATTAAATGCATGTAAACACTCTCAATCAGATTTTTACTTCCGGATTGAAAAGCTGGTCCCTGAAGTCGGACTCGAACTCCTGCGTGTGGCCAGTTCTGGCTAATGTAAACAAAGATGTTCTGCCGTCAGGATTCATGTAGAGCAGCGATCCTGTTTCAGAGCCAGCAGCACGGTTTGTTCTAAAATCTCATATGGAGGCCCAGAATAACTGTAACTGTAATTCACACATATTTGAACACAAAGACGAGAAAAATTCCGGCAGATCTGTGTGAGATTCCAGAGTCATCATTTTCAAAGACTTTGGGAACATTTTCTTAGCATACAGGACTGTTTGCTTGGAATTCAGGATCCTTTTGTTAAAATTTAGGATAGTTTTCTCATATTATTTCCTCGATTTTCCCAGTAATTGTCTTGGAATTTTGCAATCTTCTATTTCCAGTTGTATGTTTAGAATCCTATTTCCAAGCCAGCAGTGACTGTAATTTATAATTTTACAAAAAATTGTCTTACTGGAAACTCATAGGCAGTTACTGTATGAGTATAATTCTGTTGCACCAAAGCAGCAGTTTGGATCCTAAGAAAATGGTCCTGAATTTCCTGGATTTGTGGTAAATGACCCTGAATTTCTTCAAAATGATTTTCTCTGAATTTATCATCATTTTTTTGGATTTTGGGATAATTTTCTCAGGACTGAGTATCATTTACCCTGATTTTGGAATCAATTTCTTGGTGAGAACATAATCAAGGAATTTGGGAATTGGTATTTATTGATTTATTCATCTGTCCCTTTCATTTATATGTGCCTTATATAGTGCCTTTTTCATACATAACGTCATTTTACAATTAAGTATATATGATTTGGGATCACTTTCTTGGAATTCAGGATCATGTTCTTGGAATTTTGGGTCACTTTCTTGGAATTCAGGATCATATTCTTGGAATCTGGGCTCATATTCTTGGCATTCAGGATTGTGTTCTTGGAATCTGGGGTCACTTTCTTGGAATGCAGGTTTATTTTTTGGGTATTTGGGAAAAAGTCTTGGAATTCAGGATCGTGTTCTTGGAATCTGGGGTCACATTCTTGGAATTCAGGGTCGTGTTCTTGGAATCTGGGGTCACATTCTTGGAATTCAGGATCATGTTCTTGGAATCTGGGGTCACATTCTTAGAATTCAGGATCATGTTCGTGAAATCTGTGGTCACTTTCTTGGAATTTGGGGTCATTTTCTTGGAATGCAGGTTTATTTTCTGGGTATTTCGGGGAAAATGTCTCGGCATTTGAATTTGCTTTTGAATTACGGAATCTAATTTTTAAAGCCAGTTGCAACTTTGATATATAAATCTCTGTGTTCACGCTCGTATACAGACGTGGAATAAATTTATGCAAAGTTAACAGGCCCAAAGTTTTAGCTTTTCCAAAATGGAAAGGCGCCTCTCCAAATTCACCACTTTTCCATTCTGTGAGCAGTAAAGGAAATATGATTTTCACTCAAAGACGTTGTGGCTGCTTGTTTTGTGCTTCATTCAAAAGCAGCTCAGACTGAGTCACGGAGATCCGAGCTGTGTCTTCTTTTCCGAAGTGTTTGTCTGTTTCATGAGAAGCAAAGGATATTTATTTGATAAATATTCTGCCCATTTATTCTTTTTGTAGCACAAACAACAGCGAGATAAGCGTCTGGTATGTATATTAATGTCTGATTTTTTTTTGGCACAATTTTGTTTATTCATGTTGGTTACATAATGGCCTTAAGAAAAAAAAAATATATATAAATATATAATTATAGATTTTTATTGGTTTGATTTTTAGCTTTTAGCATGTATGGATATTTGGAGGTTTCATTCGCGGCCTCAATTTTTGAGCCACGGTTCAGTTTATAACCAGTTTTTGTTTGTCTGTTTGTTTTGTTTTGTTGGGAAGGGGGGTAAATAAGGAAAAACAGGGGAAAAAAATAGTTTTTTATTAAATCACCAACAGTTTGGAACACTAAAGGGAGGAAACCTAAAGAACAGGGTCTACAGCTCGCCCTAACTTTAAATAGGATAGTAATTTTGTGACGTGTCACAGTGTTAACTGTGAAATAAAAAATGACTTTTGTATCGTGGTTTCAGTCTCGGTTTCAGAATCTTTCCCCCCTTAATGGACACAGCGGAAAGCTGTGCTACTACTTTACAGTGGATGAATTCAATAAATCAAGCTGAACAGCAGGAGTTTTGGTCAGCGGTCAGCAGCTTTCATCTTGAGATTGAGTCCCAGCTTGAAACAAGTACACCTAATCCAGCTCATCATGGTCGCTAATTTGCAGGATTAAGGCTGGACACCGAACTCTGTGGGAAGTTAAATCTCTAGACATAGGAGCAGGACCGAACTCTTCAAGGCAGAAGATGTCCAGGAGGTTCCGATGATGGTTGGTTTAATGGATAAAGGCCTGTTTGTTTTTTATTAATTCTCCATTGACTGGCTCCCTCAGCTAAGCTGTTAAAGGATAGTGCAGCGATAAAAATCGAACCCACGATTCTTTCCTTACCGCAAATGTGGCTGATCAGCTGAGATGTTTTGATTCTTTAGTTTTGCATCGGAGCTACAAGGCTAATGTAGCTAATTACCAAATAGCACTGTGCAAACTGCACATCTGTATCATTAGTCCATGTTTATAAATACAGTGTAAAAACTGACGTGACAAAAAATACCTCAATTTACTGGCAGCAGAATGAATATTCACGTCTTGCCTAAACTATCGCTTTAACACCAACTCACCTGCGATCTGCACTCGGAGGAGGGAGAGGATCTTAAGGAGGAAGATGGGTATCCAGCACATGGCGTCGGTGAAGACGATGAAGAAGAAGCGCTTGGCGATGGAGACCTCGTGGTCGAACGCCATCTGCCTGGCCGACTTGGCCGTTTTCTGTACCGAGTAGAACATGCTGGTGTAGGAGAACACGATCAGCACGAAGGCGAAGAGGTTCAAACCTGAGGAGGAACCAACAAAAGCGAACCAATCAGACCGACAGCAAACACAGTTCTCAAAGGGTTAGCTTAGTTTACAAAGCCCCCCAGTCCGGGCAAGACATGTCTGGTGTCTGAAGCCCGATTATAACTTAATATTAACTAAAATTTGGGAAACTCTGGACAAAACTCAGGCTTCAAGATGCTGCTGTACTGTTCTTAGCTATGCTAACACTCCATACTAACCAGTCCATGTTTACTGATAACAGTATATCCCTGATAGCAAAGGGTCAGTGGGCCACTGTTGCCCGCTGACTGGCATTTTGCTCAGCGTTTTCTGGGCAGCCCACTGGTGGTGGATTCCACTTCTCATCGCAGTCCAATTTACTTCATTTTTCTTCCTACTTTTCTTTAGTAATATTTCGTAAATTAGTTTAGCAAATAATTTTTATTTGGCACAGTGCCATTTTCTATAAAATCATTTTATATTAGGCTTAGCCATCATTTTTAATTTCTCAGATGTTTGTAATTTTTGTCTTAGTTTATTTTCTAAAATAAAAGTCTCTGTGTGAATTTAAAATCTGTTTGAGGAGATTAAAAACTAGTTAGAGCTTGTAAGCAGGACAGTAATCTGGGTGGCCAGACGGTGGACCAGCAGTGCCAGCGGGCCGATATATGCTCGCTGTCTGGGATCATGCAGTGTCAGACATTTTCTTGTTAGCTACATTAGCCTCAAAGTAGGAATGAGTCAGAATTTGGGAATATTTGGATAATTATGAAAATCAGTACATTGTATTAGGGTTGGGCTGATTGTTGGGACGTTGATCATCGATGGCGGACAGACATCATGATGTTGAGACAGCTTTATGATGCTATAACGGATAGCAACAGGACAGTGGGCCACTGTTGGCCCATCGATGGCAAAGCTGGTGGTCCACTGGCGTTTTGCTCAGCGTTTTCCAAGCAGCCCACCAGTGGTTAAGCAGAGTATTTGACAAAATTCCACTTATCATCACTCATTTTCCACTTAGGGTCCGAATTACTTATTTTTCCTATACTTACTAAATAAGTTTAGTGAATAATTTTAAATTTTAAATAAAGATTAAAACTAGTTCGTATGCAGGACAGTAATCTGGGTGGTCCGAGGGGGGACAAGCAGCGTCAAACAGTTAGCGGGAGGCCGATCTTATCAAGGCAGCAGACCGATGTGTGCTTGTTATCTGGGATCCCCCCTGCGCCCACCCCCACCGACAGAGAGGACACTTTTGTCAGAGGATCCTGTTTACAGCCTAATGTTACACCAATTATTCACACTAATAAGTCACTTCATTTAAACTTATTAATTGTGTTTAGGCTGAGATTCAAGAACAGACAGAGACATAAAGTGTCCCCTTTACAGCAGTGACTAATGTGGAAATCTGCCAGTGTTTCAGTAATGCTACTTGTATTTTCACCATGGTAGCTAGCTAAGTTATATTAGCGTCAGGCTAGCGGGGTTAGCTCAGCGCTATTTGGGATTTTTATGTCAGTTCTAGTTTAAATACAGACACTTTTAGCTCATAACAGGCATGGGAGTAACATTCTATACTGTGTATGTCTCAGTTTTTAAGTAACGCTTTATTTACAGGCCTAAGTCTGCATTTTATTATTGTAGCATTTGCCTGTTAGCCAGTTAGCTTTCTGCTACCTGCCCAGTCTGCTAGTGAGGGCAGAATATAGCCAGTTATAAAGAGAATATAACATGTAAAAAGGTAATGCGAGTCTGTTAGGAGCAAACAGTGATGTTTAACTGGCAGTTAATCATCTGGCTGCATTTTATACACACAGACTTGAAGTCTAACAAAATGGGCTTCTTCACTGAGTCACTTTGAAGCCACAGTCTGTGCAGTTTAGGCTTGTAGCTTTGCTGTTCTTGCTGTAGTTTCATCTGTACTGACAGCCACAAACAGCACGCTGTCCTAAAACGTCTCGGAGATGTTTAATGAGACAAAACAATAACTTAGGAACTGAGCACACTTTCTTCAACTTTGCTAAAAATGGCGACAAACAACACTTCGGTTCCTCACCTGAATATTTCAGCCATAATCGCAAAGCACAGTGATGTTATGTGAAAAATAAGGTGGATACGGAAGAAAAATGGAGGAAAAGTAAGGAAAGACCACGTGAGTAGGGGAGGATGGGCTGTGAATGGGCTCAAGTGTACAACCCCAATTCCAAAAAAGTTGGCACACTGTGTGAAATGTAAATAAATGTACATAAAAACAGAATGCAAATCTCATAGACCCATATTTTATTCACAATAGAACATAGAATACATATCATGATATCATTTTACCATTTCATGAAAAACATGAACTCGTTTAGAACTTGATGGCAGCGACTCATTTTACACAGCGTCCCAACTTTTTTTGGAATTGGGGTTGTAAATGCCCTGCTGAATAAACACCATTAGAACCATTAGGATTAAAACATGATGGCTTTGTTTCTAATGGGATTTGGCATAAAAGTTCCCATTGGCAACAATTCGTTTCCTGTGGGGCACCTTTAGTTCCCTTTAGGAAACTATCAAATGCATCTGGAATTGGTCCCAGAACACCTGTTGAACCATTAGAATCCGTCACACTGTGCTGTCAACCCATCAGGACAAACACAAAACACAATTACAGACTAACTTTTAATGGTTTCAGTGATTTTTCTCAGCAGAAATGACACTCCACCTCCCTAGAACCCGGATTATAATCAGATTTCTGCAGTTATCTGATTATTCAAATGGTTGTGTAAACAGCACACTCTGATTTCTTAGAGTGGAGTGAGGTCTAGAAATCCGATTAAGAAATCTGATAAAGAGGCTGGATTTTAGCTCAGTATTCAGATTTCTCAGTGTAAACTCTTACTCTGATTTCTTTCGGATTTCTCAGTCTGAGCATGTGCGAAAACAGACCGCAGTGCCGGAAATGAGTGAGCAGCTCAACTTTTGGAGCGACGCTGAAACCAAATACACACTTGACGAAATGAAGGATTTAAATATTCTTCATCTTCTAGATGATCTATGCTCATATTTTCAGGTAAAGAGATTTGATGTTTTTAAAAATAAGTCACAGCATGAAGTTTGAATTTTACATTACGTTTTCGTCACGTCTTCTTCTGTGAGTTTATTGGCTGGTTTCAAAGCAGAAATCTGATTACTGTCTGATTCATTGTGGACCCAGAGTTTCCCCATTATCTGATTCCTTAAGTGCATGTAAATGTGTTGATCAGCTTATTGACAAAATCAGATTTTCTGCAGTTATCGGATTATGAAGTGCATGTAATGTGCTCACTGTTATATGCCAGTTAGGTACACATCGCCCCCAACTGCATTGCTTCTCACTAATCTTCTACATTCTAATATTGAAGAACCTTGAGATGTCTGAACTCTATTATCCACAAGAGGGCAGTGTAGAGCCGGTGTCTTACATTCTGTTCTACTGCAGTCGGTTAAACGCTACTGCACACCAGAAAAGACGCTCCGCACAGCACATATTACAAAGAACAGCTACAGCAAGCTCAGATAAACTCACAATCATTCTACACGTTACTGATATGGAATTAACGGCAAAATACTTTCAACATCATTTCGTGAATTTATCTTGTTTGGTATCAACTAACTAACTCTTCACAAACTCAGTTTTCTAGCTAAAACGTAAGAGATGGCTGGGCTAGTGACATTAGCTCTGAGTGACAGTGAGTGCATTTAACATGCATCGATAACCTGATTATAATCAGATTTCTGCAGTTATCTGATTATTCAAACGATCATGCAAACAGCACAATCTGATTCAGAGTAAGGTCTAGAAATCCGATTAATTAATCTGATAAAGAGGCTGGATTTGAGCTCAGCAATCAGATTTCTCAGTGTAAACTCTTACTCCGATTTCTTTCGGATTTCTAAGTCTGAGCATGTGCAAAAACACACTGCTGTACTGGAAATAAGCGAGCAGCGTCGCTGCGAGACGCAGCAAAACACTTCTGGAGCAACACTGAAACCAAACACATGCTTGACAAAATGAAGGATTTAAATATTCTTCATCTTCTAGATGATTTATGTTCATATTTTCAGGTAAAGTGGCGCGATGTTTAAAAATAAGTCGCAGCATGAAGTTTGAGTTTTACGTTACGTTTACGTCACGTCTTCTTCTGTGAGTTTATTGGCTGGTTGTAAAGCAGAAATCTGATTACTGTCTGACTCATGTAGACCCAGAGTTTCCCCATTATCTGATTACTCAAATGCATGTAAATGTGT
Organism: Colossoma macropomum; assembly: GCF_904425465.1. Lineage (NCBI taxonomy): Eukaryota > Metazoa > Chordata > Actinopteri > Characiformes > Serrasalmidae > Colossoma > Colossoma macropomum. Next base: position 10,683,996 of record NW_023494794.1, on the reverse strand, counting down.
TGATCAGATTGACAAAATCAGATTTTCTGCAGTTATCAGATTATTAAGTGCATGTAAACACACTCAGTGCAATATCACTGCTTTGGGAGATTTTGTGAAAAACTTGTTTTCAATAATACTGTCTGTGTATCAAGGCTGCACAAAGTTTATGATCCCAAAAAAGTAGAGAAGTGCGTTCCGATCGATCCCCCCGCCTCTTTATTTGCCCCAAACCCGTCTAGTCTGATCAAATACATTTTTCAACATTTTCCCTCGTGTAGTCCTACGTCTCAGCCAATATTCTCTCTCTCTCTCTCTCTCTGTCTCTCTCTCCCTCTCTCTCTCCCTCTCTCTCTCTCTCTCTCTCTCTCTCTGTCTCTCTCTCCGTCTCTCTCTCCCTCTCTCTCTCTCTCGGATGAGCTTGTTGATTGATTTCTCTTTCTCCGCGGGGTTGCAGGTAAAGCCGAGCTGTAATTTGCAGCTTGTTTGTTTGGTAATGGACTCCACTCTCTTAGCAAATAATGAGAAGCTTTCTGATTCCCTACAGGACAGGAAAAACATCAGCACTGTGGCATTTATACAGCATTAAAAACACATTTTTTCACCCTGTCTGAGGATAATTTGTAGCTTTTGAGGACATTCGGCTCCTTAGAGGTTTTCATGTACACCCACGCTTTGAGATATGATAATTAAAGGGACATTTTGGGCAAAAAATGAAAAATATTACCATCGCTACATCTGAAAACACGCCTAACCACATCCTACAGTGGCGCCGCAGTGGTCTTTAGACTCAAAGTGTGACCAGCAGGCCAAAACTGGACTGAGAGAGTGTCTGCAGGAAAGTTACCTTAACTACCACAACTTGAGCCAGTGAATGAATAAACATATTTTTATGCTATACACCGATCAGGCATAACATTCTGACCACCTCCTTGTTTCTGCGCTCATTGTCCATTTTATCAGCTCCACTTACTATATAGGTACACTTTGTAGTTCTACAGTTACAGACTGTAGTCCATCTGTTTCTCTGATACTTTGTTAGCCCCCTTTTTACCCTGTTCTTCAGTGGTCAGGACCCCCATGGACCCTCACAGAGCAGGTACTATTTGGGTGGTGGATCATTCTCAGCACTGCAGTAACACTGACGTGGTGGTGGTGTGTTAGTGTGTGTTGTGCTGGTCTGAGTGGATCAGACACAGCAGTGCTGCTGGAGTTTTTAAACACCTCAGTGTCGTTGCTGGACTGAGAATAGTCCACCAACCAAAAATATCCAGCCAGCAGCGTCCTGTGACCACTGATGAAGGACTAGAGGATGACCAACACAAACAGCACAGCAGCAGATGAGCTATCGTCTCTGACTTTACATCTACAAGGTGGACCGACAAGGTAGGAGTGTCTAATAGAGTGGACAGTGAGTGGACACAATGTTTAAAAACTCCAGCAGCACTGCTGTGTCTGATGCACTCATACCAGCACAACACACACTAACACACCACCACCACGTCAGTGTTACTGCAGTGCTGAGAATGATCCACCACCCAAATAGTACCTGCTCTGTGAGGGTCCATGGGGGTCCTGACCACTGAAGAACAGGGTAAAAGGGGGCTAACAAAGTATCAGAGAAACAGATGGACTACAGTCTGTAACTGTAGAACTACAAAGTGCACCTATATAGTAAGTGGAGCTGATAAAATGGACAATGAGCGTAAAAACAAGGAGGTGGTCAGAATGTTATGCCTGATCGGTTCATAAAAGTAGTTAAATAATCTTATAATATTCTAACAGGAAATTGTAGATGTTTCTGACTAGATTTGAGATGTTTTCACTTTCTAAGATATCATTGTTTTTATCATTCAGTGTGTCCAATGCGAGAAGGAGTCATGAATCTTCCTATTAGAAAATCTTCACTTTCGGCTAAAGTTATCCACCTTAATTTGCAGACCTGCTTCTCAAACACCTCCTGGTACAAAAGCACACATCACATCTTCACCTTTTCTCTCTGTCTTACCCAGGAATATCCCTGTTGAGTAGCACCGCGCTCCGGGTTTTTCCGCCTGGTCCGAGTGCAGGGGGAAGCAGACGCCGTTTCGGCCATAGAAGTTTCCGAACGTCTGCTTGTCACAGAAGGGCACGAGGGCCAGGATGAAGCCCAGGGCCCAGATGGAGGTCAGGGAGCAGAGGGTCTGCTTCCGGCCGGCCCGGTAGTGCTGGAAGGGGAAGACGATGCACAGGTACTTCTCCAGCGTCATGTACGTCAGCATCATCACCGAAACCTCCGTGGACAGCATGGCCAGGGATCCAATCAGCTGGCAGGACAGACTCTCCATCCAAATCTGAGCATGGCGGTTGTACTCGCCGCAGTATTTGATGTCGAAGGCGCCGATGAAGAAGAGATACACACCCATCAAACAGTCTGCACCTATCAGAGAGAAGCAGTACAGGGATGTGCATATACCTGTATTAATAACTAAATGTAGGTATTGTGATATAAACTGAGTCTGTTCTACAGTTTCTCGTTAGGCTGAATGAATAACCGACTCTAAATGTAGGTATTGTGATATAAACTGAGTCTGTTCTACAGTTTCTCGTTAGGCTGAATGAATAACTGACTCTAAATGTAGGTATGGTGATATAAACTGAGTCAGTTCTACAGTTTCTCGTTAGGCTGAATGAATAACCGACTCTAAATGTAGGTATTGTGATATAAACTGAGTCTGTTCTACAGTTTCTCGTTAGGCTGAATGAATAACCGACTCTAAATGTAGGTATGGTGATATAAACTGAGTCAGTTCTACAGTTTCTCATTAGGCTGAATGAATAACTGACTCTAAATGTAGGTATTGTGATATAAACTGAGTCTGTTCTACAGTTTCTCATTAGGTTGAATGAATAACTGACTCTAAATGTAGGTATTGTGATATAAACTGAGTCTGTTCTACAGTTTCTCATTAGGTTGAATGAATAACTGACTCTAAATGTAGGTATTGTGATATAAACGGAGTCTGTTGTATAGTTTCTCATTAGGCTGAATGAATAACTGACTCTAAATGTAGGTATTGTGATATAAACCGAGTCTGTTCTACAGTTTCTCATTAGGTTGAATGAATAACTGACTCTAAATGTAGGTATTGTGATATAAACCGAGTCTGTTCTACAGTTTCTCATTAGGTTGAATGAATAACCGACTCTAAATGTAGGTATTGTGATATAAACCGAGTCTGTTCTACAGTTTCTCATTAGGCTGAATGAATAACTGACTCTAAATGTAGGTATTGTGATATAAACCGAGTCTGTTCTACAGTTTCTCATTAGGTCTGAATGAATAACTGACTTTAAATGTAGGTATTGTGATATAAACTGAGTCTGTTCTACAGTTTGAATGGGGTTATTTATCTAGCAATGTCTAAAGCTTGTCTAGAGAGCACATTTGTGGGTGGAGCCTGGATGCTGTAATTGTCTGTGATTGGTCAACTCATCAGTGGTGCTGCTTCTGCTTTAATTGCAGTGCAGTAGATGCATGATTGCACAGGATATGTCATCACAGCCTTTTGTAATGAACTAATTAGCCACTTATTGTCCAGCTCCACTTTAGTGCTATAAAAAGCCCAGAAAGAGGAAACGGCACAAAAGCTTTTTGCTGCCTACTTTAGATTCGGACTGTCACCTCTGGGTTACTGACCCAGTGGTGCTCTTGGTTCTGCTCTGTCTGCCTTTAAATGTCTGCCAGATGGAGATAAGCGATAAATACACATGCAGGTCATGGAAAAATAAAGTTTTCAAAAAGACAAAATGTAAAAATCTTATTTAAAAGGGCAAAATGTGCATTTTATATCTTAAGTATATTGAGTGTTATCACAGCTTTTAATGGCCTGTTCAGTTGTTAAACTGTGCTGGTCTGGTTGCTCCATCTGTCTGACTGGTTGCGCCACCTGACTTTTCGGACTAATTTCAAATTAAACAGGCATCTACTTAGACACCTCTAGAAACCTTTGTCCTTCAACTTGAGTTTATCCTTACATTTTATCGATTAAACATTATCATAATAATTCCACATTTTCATGGTCCTCCTGAGGTCAGAACACCTGACATGGTAAACTAAACCATTTTAACCACGACTAAATCATCACATTTTTTACTAAATTTGTGAAAAGGCTACTGACCTTGGCATTGCACCATGAAGGTCACTTGGGGTCTTTATGATGCAATACCCTGGCCCCTCCTTTTGTAAAAGCATATCAAAATAAAGGTCCTATGTTTTTGGTTGTGCCGCCTGACATTTGAGGAAGTAAGAATTTGCGGAGAAAAGTTTTTTCCAGTCAGTTAAGCACTTTTAAAGTTGCCTTATTATTTTGCAATTTTTAAAAAAGTTTTCAAACTTAAAATCACGCCAAACTATTTTCTTTAGAATTTTATATAACCAACTTGCCTTTTTTGACAGTTCAATCAACGTATACGGTTGGGCGGTTGCAACATCTGACATTTTTAGACTTTTGGAGGCAAAAAGAAGCTAAAATGAATTTTATATGGATGCACTGAAATCTGTCTACTACAAAAGAAGTGTTGATGAATAATTTGATGAATGCTATGTATTTATTAAATTCATTTTTTGAGGGAAAATAATGGACTTTGACACAAAACATGCACGTCATATCAATGAGCCATACACGTGTTTTGATATGTTTTGATTCTTATTTCCATTGACCTCTGATTGCCCCTTACTGTGGTTATGTAAACATACTACACCTAATCCAACCCCAATCTAAACCTCAAATGCAATAAAATGCAATAAAACACCAATTAAAGTTGCATTTCATTGTAATTGAGGTGTTTTTTCAGCACTTGCCACATTGGAACCAACCAGATGTCTGTAAAGTGTCAAACTGTTCCCAAAGTCATGTGTGAGACAGAGTCCTAATTGACACACACATAATAATTATGTCTGAGATAGAGTGCTAAATCTGTCCATCACACACTCAGCCTGTCCTATTAGAAATGCATTGAGTGTGGCAGAGAGATTATAATGAACAATCTCCCACTCATCATCTGGATCTGGACCAAACAGCTCTGACAGGAAACACTCGGGACTCTCACAGTCCGATAACTGAACCACTGAGAGCAGAAGCACCCAAAGAGATACACACATTTGTTTTGATACTCTGGACACAATACATATGTCATATATATACTTATATATACATATATGTGTGTGTGTGTGTGTGTGTGTGTGTGTGTGTGTAAAAGATGACTTTACAGGAGGCCATTTCTGTCAGTCTATTCACCATGAAAATTTGACATGACGTGAAGGGCGGCTGGTGATTTCAAATTGTGTAAAAAAAAGTAAGTGCCTACAATCATATGCAAAAGTGTGAACGAGTCAAGTGACAATAAGTGAACACATCCTCTACAAAAAACACACTGATCTGAACCCTTTTCTGAACACTTTTGTGCACATTTTCTGTTTATTCGCTGAGTTTAACATACTATAAAAAATAAAGTAAAATGTATGTATTATGTATAGGTGACATTGTATGTTGTAGATTTTCCCCTAATATTTTAAACCCATTGAATAAACATTAATTATGCGCTAAATTGTGCAGCCATGTGTTCAACAAAAATCAACTAAACGTTTAATTTGATCAGGGGTGCCCAAACTTTTATATCATGTATATAATATGTGTATGTATGTATATGCAAAGGGTGGCAACGTGGCAACTTTGCAGCAGTGATTATATATATATATATATATATATATATATAGATATATATAGATATATATAGATATCGATGCTCTCAGAACAAAACCTTGTATGTCCAAAATGGTAACTTTACAGGAGAAGCAAAAAACATACTTTACTTTTAATGTAAGTCAATGGAACCAGATGTTTTTCCAAGTAATTTCTGGGCTGTTTCTTTTAGTCCATTCATCATAAAATTTACACAAAGTGTAAAGTGCAACAGGCATTTTCAAATTATGCCAAAAACTGAAAAATGACAAAACTGGAGATATAATGTTTTCTTCCGACAGCAGTGATATATAAAACTTTACAGTACATTAGCATAGCCACAGTAATATAATCGGAGGTCAATGGAAAATCTATAAAAATAAGAATTGAAACATTTGTGTCTGGGTCACTGATATGACATACATCAATTACTCAACAGTCCCTATTTTATGATAAACAATTTTCAGTGAATCCATATAAAATTCATAATGTGTGTGTGATTGTGTATGTATATGTCCGTCTGTCTGGCCTGTGATGGACTGGCGACCTGTCCAGGGTGCATCCTGCCTTCTGCCCAATGACAGCTGAGATACGCACCTATATATATATATATATATATATATATACCTTTAAAATAAAGAACATGTTGCAAAATAAGGCAACTTTAAAAGTGCTCAACTCACTGCAAAACTTTATATATAGGTGTGTGTCTCAGCTGTCGTTGGGCAGAAGGCAGGATGCACGATGGACAGATCGCCAGTCCATCGCAGGGCATACAGACAGACATATACATTCACAGTGACACACACACATTCACACCTTGGGGCAGTTTAGCTGGTCCGCTATGTGAAAAAAAAAAAACATTTTCTAAACGTAATCCTAATCTGAACCTCAGGGAACCGAAACGAGGCGGTTTTGCTCGTTCAGATAAAAACTGAAACGTGGCGCTTCTGATGAAGCAGCTTCACAGAGTCAGCAGTGTGGTGTTGTTGGCTGTTTCAGTCCTGAGAATGTATGAAAACACACAGAGGTGTGACAGTCCAGTGGCTAAACTAGACACACACACACACACACACACACACACACACACGGGCACTGAGATGTTATTGTAGATGATGCAGTCGAGCAGGTGGGATTAGATGTCTGTCTGGCAGAGACATGATTGGAGACAGAGAGGATGTGATCTGACTAAAATCTTAGTAAACAGCTTTTCACTGTGTGTATGTGTGATCGTGATTGTGTGTGTGTGTGTGTGTGTGTGTGTGTGTGTGCGCGTGTGTGCGCGTGTGTGTGTGTGTGCGCGTGTGTGCGCGTGTGTGCGTGTGTGTGTGTGTGTGCGCGTGTGTGCGCGTGTGTGTGTGTGTGCTAATTTTCCTCTCAGCAGGTGTGAAGGGTGAGCATCTTTTGTGTTTTTAATGAGAGTTTGTGATAAAGGCTGATAGATGTAGAATTTATTCAGCGTTCATTCATGCAGGGGAAGTGTGTGTGTGTGTGTGTGTGTGTGTGTGTGTGTGTGTGTGTGTGTGTGTGTGTGTGTGCGTGTGTGTGTGCGTGCATAGGTATGTGTGTGTGTGTGCGTGTGTGTGTGTGTGTGTGCGCGCATCTGTCTGTATGTGCCTGCGTGTTTAATCTCATTACTCGTTTGTGTGCAGTGACGACATATAATTTACATCTGCAACAAATGTAAATAATATTTAACAGAATCATGAATATTTACTTCACTTTGTATTATTACACAAGAATTGTGCTCATAAATCAACAGTAGGAGATAATATGAGTGCCTTTACTGATGCATCTACAGTAGATATGTAGGTTGCAGTGTTGTGCACTGGGGTGGGGTCTTTGGGGGGGCACTGCTGGATCTGTTCATATCAGGACTGTTTTAAGTATATAGAAATACCATTATAGACTAATTTATTCTGATACTGTTGCATTATGGTAACTATACAATTATGGCTGTTTTTCCTGTTGCAAAAAAACAATGATAATCATATTCAGCTCATCAATAAAACACATTATTATTATTATTATCCAGAAACAGAAAACTATGCCCTCTACATTAGCTTTTTTTGTCTGTTTTTTTTTGCAGCCAGCCTGTTAAGTGTGCTGTAAATATCAACTTGACCGTAAATATTGAAAACTATTTCAATAAACATAAACATATCGCTGCTTTTAGAACAAAACCTTGTATCTCCAAAATGGTAACTTTACAGTAGAAGGAAAAAACATACTTTACTTTCAATGCAGGTCAATGAAACCATTTTCTCTGTAGCTTTTAATCATTTTTAAACTCTTTTGGCACTTTTGACTCCTTCATTATGCAAGTGCATTATCTTATGTCTTATCTCTTGAAAAATGAATACCTTAAGCTTAATGATCGTGTTGACAGGAAATAAAATGAATGAAGGGTGCTCTCTGACTTTTGCACAGTACCCTGGTGACAGTGCATTATATCATCAAGTCATCTATGTTTTCTGATTTTGTACAAACTCGGCTTTTCATTTGCCAGTTATTGAACGTAAACATTTAATAGAAGAGATGTGAACAAAAAGAAAAAGGGAAAACGGGGATGGCACAGTGCAGCATGGTGTTCCACAAGGCTTTGTTTTAGGGCCCTTATTGTTCTCCCTTTATTCACAACCCCAAGGACACATAATCCGTAAACGCAATGCTGACTTTCACTTTCATGCTGCAATACTCATTCAGAGGTGTCAGCTCTGCCAGATTCAGTGACACAGTCACACCTAATGAGAGGCCATGTTAAAGACATAAAAGCTTGGATGACCAGGAACGACGTCTGTAACACAAATGTGTTGCTGTTGCTCTCATGGTTGCAGATTTTATGCTTCACATCACTACATTACAGACCACAACATGAAGAAAAAGGGTGTTTACCACTTTTAGGCTTCGGGCGAACCAAAATATAACCAAAAACTGCAAAAATAACAATATCTTAGCAAATGAAATCATCTTAAATCTCGTCTAATTATCTAACATTTCTCATTTTGAGATGACTGTAGGATTATAAGATGATTTAAATTATTTCTAGATGTGTTTTACATGTTTTCAGTTTAAAATCTCATCGGTTTCAAGCATTTTTCTTACAACAAGTAAAATGATCTGCCAATATAGCACGATGATAGAATGATTTCACTTAATAAAATCACTTAAAACAAGAAAACATATCTAGAAATAAGTTAAATAGTCTTATTTTATTCCTACATCCATCTCAAAATGAGAAATATTATATATATTGAAGACATTTTGGATAATTTCATTTGTCAAGATATATATATATTTTTTTGCAGTGAACGCTCTTAAAAAATGATTCTTCAAGTTCAAGAACAAGCTCCACATTGAAACAATAGAACCCTTTTTGGTGCTATATAGAACCAAAATGGGTTCTTTACATGGTGAAATGGTTCTTTAGATTGAAGGAGAATGTGTTGTAAATGGTTCTATATAGCGCCTTTTTTGAAAAGGGTTCTATGTGGCACCAAAAAGGTGGTACTATAAGTACATGCTCCACATCGTAACAATAAAAGAACCCCTGTTGGTATATAGAACCCTTTTCAAAAAGGTGCTGTACAGAACCAAAAAGGGTTCTTTGCATGGTGAAATGGTTCTTTAGATTGAAGGAGAATGTGTTGTATATGGTTCTTTACAGCACCTTTTTTAAAAGAGTTCTATACAGCCCCAAAAAGACGGTTCTTCAAGTTCAAGTACAAGCTCCACATCGTAACAATAAAAGAACCCCTGTTGGTATAGAGAAGCCTTTTCATAAATGTGCTATATAGAACCAAAAAGGGTTCTTTGCATGGTGAAATGGTTCTTTGGATTAACAAAAAAAGTGTTGTATATGGTTCTATATAGCACCTTTATGAAAATGGGTCTATATAGCACCAAAAAGATGGTTCTTCAAGTGCAAGTACAAGCTCCACATCATAACAACAGAAGAACCCTTTTTAGTGCTATATAGACCCCTTTTTAAAAAGGTGCTATATAGAACTAAAGAGGGCTCTTTGCATGGTGAAATGGTTCTTTAGATTGAAGGAGAATGTGTTGTATATGGTTCTTTATAGCACCTTTTTGAAAAGCGTTCTATACAGCACCAAAAAGATGGTTCTAGTTCAAGTGCAAGCTCCGCATCGTGACAACGGAAGAGTGTAGGTGCTACATAGAACCCTTTTCAAAAGGTCCTATATAGAACCATATACAACACATTCTCCATCTAGAGCCATTCCACCATGCAGAAAAAAACTTAAGTCATGCAAATGGTTCTTTCAGTGTTCATGGTTCTATACAGAAACAGTTGAAGAACCATCTTTTTATAACTAAAACTGCTTAAACTGCTGCGTTTTCTCTCCCGTCTGATTTGAGTGTCAGAACCATCCATAAATAATCTGCCTGGCTTATGAATTTTAGATGAAACGTCAGGAAGTTTGGGTGAAGAACAGCTCAGAACTCACAGCAGAGGGATTTGATGGCCATGGTGTGGTGCTGGTTCTCCGAGGCGATGCAGGAGCGCAGGCAGATCACGAAGACGTTCCCGAAGCAGATGACGAACGCCACGACCCAGACGAACACCCGCAGGATGATGTTGGCCAGCAGGTTCTCGAAGGACGAGATGCCGTCGGTGTTGGGTTTGCAGCTCCGCACGTTCGGGGAGTAGCCGCAGTACTCGAACCGCTTAAAATAACTGACCAGAAACACAAACAGCTTTGAAGACAGATGAAAACATTCAGTGGCACTTTCAGACGTTTGATGATCCGTGTTGGGAATGTCTACTGGGGTCGTTCTCCATCTGGAGTGGGAATTCAGGTGGATACATTATTAAAAAATCAAAACTATACAAGTCCATAAACATCTCCTTTTATCATATCTGCAGTAAGGAGAGCTTAATTCACACATATTTACAGTCACTGGTGTTGTATGAATGTGGTGTAACACCAGTGACGGTGACTCCAGTGACGCTCTGGTTAAAACTGAGGATTCTGTAAAACAGCTGACTCGTTGGCCGTCAGGTGACCTTGTGTATTTAAAACCAGTAATAAAAATTATAATATGACATTATTTTGATAAATTTTAATTACCCAGCCATTAAAGCTCATAACACCGGTGACACATAAAAGTTCTGGGCTGCCTGATAAACTAAATTATTAATAAATTAATGAAAGTGAGCGAGTGTGACTCGCCTTCTCATGCTTTGAGACGCTTCCTCCCTGATGAGCCTCGACCCAAAGAAGCAGTTTAATAGAGCTGAAAATACTGTGTTAAAATGTAGAATAAGAGTCCTGAACAAAATCTCTGTGACAAATGAATTTTTAAAATAAAATCCTTTTTTTGTAGCAAAACGTTAATGATGTAAAACTAAACATGAATTTGTTTTATACAAATTCCTAAGTTAAATCTCTTAAAAATCTTGTTTTATATTAAAAATGTTGAAAGTTGGTTTAGTGACGAGCTGTTTTATAGATGCAGAGCGACTATGAAACAGGATAAAAAAAGAAAAATCAGAGAATCATGAGGGAAAAGTCTTATTTAATCTTAGCTCAACTGTGTAAATGTACATACTGACTTTTGGAGCTGAACCTGATATTTACAGCATCTTTTTAAGCTCTAAAACATTTGTGACATGGTTTCCCCTCCAAATGGAGAACGACCCAGTAGCATCATCCAGCATCTGATAAGCCCTCATTCAGCTATACATGTACTGTACTGTACAAGAGGCACTTAAACCAACTGTTTGAAGCCATTTATCTGGACAGTTAGTGTGTTTTTATTTGTTAAAACAACATTGTATATATTACAGTAAATACAAACAAACACTAATGCAGGGAAAAGTAATCCTTACTTTTAAAAATGTTGTGAGTTAATTAGAAGAGCACACTGCAAAAATAGTATCTTGTTAAGTGTAATGACCTTAAATCTCATCAATATATCTAATATTTCTCATTTTGAGATGGTTGTGCACTTATTATAAGGTTATTTTGTTTATTTCAAGACTTTTTTTTACTTATTTTATGTAATTTTGTTAATCTTTCCTGTTGAGATTTTGTTTTTAGCTTAATTTAAGATTATTTACTTTATCTCTAGACTTTTTTTACTTGATTTAAGTAATTTTTGCTCATATTTGAGTAAAATTGTCTCACTATACTGGCAGATAAAGCAGACAAGCAAAATTATGTGCCTGTACAGTGAAAAAATTGTACTTAAATATGAGATAAAATTACTTAAATCAAGTAAAAAAATGTCTAGTAATAAAGTAAATAATCTTAAATTAAGCTAAAAACAAAATCTCAACAGGAAAAATATTAGATATGTTGACTATATTTTGCAATTCAAAGTCATCCAAAAATAGAATGATTATCTCATTTATTTATTTCAGACTATTCATTTTGTAAAAATTCAAAACATTTTTTAAATGTTGTGATCTAGTTAAAAGATTAACGTTATTAAAGTTAAAGTTATGCAAAAATAGAAGTATTACATTACAGTTACATTAGAGTTATTAGAAAACATATAAATATTAGTTTTCTAGAACTTTCTGAACAGAAACTAAACTAAAAATATGTAATTTTTTTTATTATTTTTCAATTTGTTACAATTTATTTTTTCCTGATCCTTTAAGAATCGTTATTTATTTATTTTAGACTATTCATTTTTGTACTTTAACTGTAATTTTAAGTAGTACATAGCAGGTCATATGATGTGTTTGCCTGATTATAGAACCGTATTCAGAAGTTTGATGAAATTCCTTGCTTGGTAGATTTTCTAAGAGGACCTAAAGAGAACACACTTTAATGTTAATGCACCATTGATTGTAATTCAGATCCTGAAGCTGATACGGTGATGATCACCGTTCCTGCCCGACACGATCGTTTCTAGAAAGTCATCTTCTGAGAAAGGGGGGGTGGGGTGGGGGGTGGGGGCGTTCTCTGTCCTTGCGTAAGTGATGGGTTTTCATTTAGAAATCTCTCTGAAGACTGAAGCCTTTTCTGTTCTGTTTTTCTGCTCTTTCTTTTTTCTTTTCCCTGCAGGTGAACTCATCAATTCTGCAGCTATTATGTCTGACACACACAGCGAGAGGGTGAGAGAGAGAGAGAAGGAGAGAGAGAGAGAGAGAGAGAGCGATGGAGAGAGATGGACACTGTGTTTACAGTGAGTAAATCTGCTGCGATTGCCTGCGGAATAGCAACGTCGGCTTATGGCTTGATGGTTTATCAGTTTTATGCGAGCTGTGAGCTTCGCTTCTGTACTAAAACAATCACTCTCTATCTGAACTGCACCCAAACACGCTGCTCTCTTCTGACAACCTCGACTCTTCTCAGCGGTGAGGGCCAAAGCTCGGCCCGATGGCTCGGCCCTAATGCCTCCTTTTGGCCTGGCGAGCGCCCCGGCCTGTTTACGCCTGGCGCTGATAACTCGCCACGGCTGCATGTAAAATTAAATCGTTTCCAATTTTCAGATGCACAACACTTCCCCTCCTTTCCCCCAGAGATAGCACACCTTACTGAAACCGGATTTTGTTTTCCTCATAGCTGAGGGCGCCAGTCATGTTCAGTGGGAACGCCAGCCGCCGCCACTGAAAGGAAAGTTTGTTCGCTGCGGAGGAGCCGTGACTCAAAATAGCTCGATTTAAAACGTGAGAACCATCTAAACTGAAAGTTTGGGCTTCTGCAAACTCACAGCGTGTCAGACTAGCATAGCGATGCTAATGTTCTTGGCTTGTGCTCAAAAAAAAGGGAAGTTTGTGTTGCTCCTGGAATGAAGTACCTACGAAACCTCACTATTTAAAAAGGCAAATAAGCATCAAATTCAAGGTAAAACTGCACTAGAGATCTAAGTTTACAGTCATCATGCAGTTTCACTCGGGATGTGCAGCACTGCGCAAAAAAGTTTTTGGTGCAGTTAGAAAGTTGGCTAACTCATTAAACATAAACATAAAAAGAACCCCTAGAACCCCAACAGTGGGGGTACTGATGAGGCCACAGCACCTCCAGATTTCACAATAATAATAATAATATAAAAAATCTGGGGTATTGCTGTGACGGCCAGCTACATTGACTGGGTTCTGTATCTGTAGTGGAAAACAAAGTAGCTGGTACCAAAAACGAGTCGAGTCGGGTCGAGTCGGGTCGAGTTAAGTTGAGTCTATAACATGCAGTGGAAAGCGGCTTTAGATAAAGCCAGTACTACTGTTGTCCAAAGACGTGAATACTTGTCAAAACTCAGAATAGCTGAACTTGATGTGAAGTTTCACGCGCGAAGTTTATTTGCACAGCGATGCGAAACTGATCAGTGTAGCAAGTTACACTGAAATGAATGTAATTTGGCTCGTGACACACTTCTAGTGAGCTTTAGGCACCTGAATAAATTATATATAATACCATTTATTATGATTATTCTGTTTGTTTCATCTTAACCATTTCCAAATCTCTCCTGGAGGAAGTCCAGTATTATTAGTACAGTTGCCGTCCAATACCTGCTTTAATATGATCAATATATTTATTTAAATTCAATCAGGTGATGGAACTGAATAAATCCATGTGATGGCTGGAGAGCAGAGAAGTCAAGAACCAAGCCTGTGTTCTTCTATCCTGACAGCGAGCATTTATCAGCCCGCTGGCTTGATAAGGTCATCCTGCTGACTGTTTGCCACTGCTGGTCCACTCTCGGACCACCCAGAAGACTGTCCTGCATACAAAGTCTATCTAGGTATTTACCTTCTCAAACAGATTCTAAACTCAGCAAGACTTTTATTTAGGAAAATAAAGGAATGGTTTTGGACTTTATTTGGATAGTCCAGTATAGATTCTCTACAGACGTTCTAATTGTTGAAACTATCTGTTGAAACTCAGTTGATTCTAAACAGTAGTGGGGTTAGGATTAGGATTAGGACCAGGGTGAGGTTAGGTTTAGGTTTTGGGTTGAGGTTAAGGCTAGGATTAGGATGTGGACCAGGGTGAGGGTTGGGTTTAGGTTTTGGGTTGAGGTTAAGCTTAAGGTTAGGATGTGGACCAGGGTTAGAGTTAGGACCAGGCTAAGGGTTGGGTTTAGGTTTTGGGTTGAAGTTAAGGTTAGGATTAGGATTAGGACCGGGGTGAGGTTGGGTTTAGGTTTTGGGTTGAAGTTAGGTTAGGTAGGCTTGAGGTTTGGGTTTAGTTAGTAGGATCGGATTAGGACCAGGGTGAGGTTGGGTTTAGGTTTTGGGTTGAGGTTAAGGCTAGGGTTAGGATTAGGACCAGGGTGAGGGTTGGGTTTAGGTTTTGGGTTGAAGTTAAGGTTAGGATTAGGATGTGGACCTGGGTGAGGGTTGGGTTTAGGTTTTGGGTTGAGGTTAAGGTTAGGATTAGGATTAGGACCAGGGTGAGGGTTGGGTTTAGGTTTTGGGTTAAGGTTAGGGTTAGGATTTGGAACAGGGTTAGGGCTAGGACCAGGGTAAGGGTTGAGTTTAGGTTTTGGGTTGAGGTTAAGGTTAGGGTTAAGATTAGGGTCAGGTTTAGAGTTAAAGACAATTATGGTCAATTTAGTAGATATTTAGTTGAATGTAACTTGAAAGTAGATTAAGTAACTACAAAGCATCTAAAGTGGACAGTCCAAATGAAGTGTTACCAACGTTTTTGCTGACACTGCGAGATCACAGCTGTACAACTGACTTTTATTCATACATGAAGGAAAAATAAGTAAATTGGACTGTGAGTGGAAAATAAGCAATTAGAGGTGGCATTTTGTGTAATACTCAGTTTAACCAGCAGGAGGCCGCTCGAAAAACACTGAGCAAAAAGCCAGTGGGCCACCAGCTTTGCCCCCATTGTTTGTGTTTATCTGAATATCGTAAAGTGTTTTCTTGGCAAAAACACACTTATTGCTGCGCTTAACAGATTTTCGCATTGAAAATCAAAGACGTTACGGAGGCGGAGCTAAAGTTGATACATTTAGATGGAAGATTAAAGATAAAATGCAGCAACATGAACTAACAAGGTAGAAAAGAAGGTCAGTTTAGATTTCAGGTACACTTTGACATTGAATCCCAATGACTGGGGGTAATTCCAGGTTACTCACATGTGGGAGAGGTTGCTGAGGGATCGGAACATTCGGATGCTGATGTTCGGAATCTCCACCTCCTCCATGCTCCTGCACAACAACGGCATCCCATCATCCCATCAGTCCCATTTCGGAAAACATGGTAACATCCAAAGCCGGATTTAGTAAACGTAGCACTAATGCATTTTTCTGTTTTATCACCGTGCACAAGGGGGCGCCACTGAGCTGCATGCAAATGAACTGTTATGCAAACTAACAACCTGGAGCAACTGATTAATGTGAACTGAGCGGAAATGTTTTTCACAAGTACTTGAGAAGGACACATTTGTTATTAAATGCAAGCTTTTCTTTCATTTCTTCGCCTCAATAATAAGAGTGAAATTACTAAAGAGTGAAATTACTAAAGAAATAAGAGTTACTATAATTACTAATTCCTTAGAAAAGTTTCATTCATTGAGCTGTTTTATTGTTTCTTTTACTGGCCGTTAGCTCTGCCCATATGAAATAATATGCAAAGCATATCGCGGCTGTCGGAACGTTTTTCAGTTTTTGACGTAATTTGAAAATGCCTGTTGCCCTTTGCCCTGTAAATGTCATGATGAATGGACCAAAAGAAACGGCCCAAAAATTACTTGTAAAAACATTTGCTTCCATTGACTTCCATTAAAAGTGAAGTCGTTTTTTTCCTTCTCCTGTAACGTTACCATTTTGGAGATATGAGTTTTTCTTCCGACAACAGCGATGTTTATTAAATGCATGTGAAAATTTATAGAAAACACCAAAAATTCTCAGTCCATTTCCTTCTGTAACTGCTGTTTAAAACACTCTCTGAGTGGATCTGTATGTTGGCGCACGTCGTAGTAAATCTCACATACTTTTTTCTGAATTTGAACTCACTCTGAAGGCTTTGCTCTTTGCTTAGTAAATCTGGCGCAAAGTCTAGTACAAGTTAACGTAACTGAACTTTAAGATTAATGCAAAAAAGCTATAAAAAATCTATTTCTGCAGTTGAATCTTCTCCTTTAACAATGCATGCAAATGAACTGTTATGCAAATTAACAACCTGGAGCAACCAGTTAATATGAACTTTTAGTTCATATTAGTTTTTTTACAATTACTCAAAAAGGACAGATTTGTTATTAAATGCACGATTTTCCTTCATCAGTCACCTCAAAAAAAGAGTGTAATTACGAATTTCTCAGGAAATTTTCATTCATCAAGCAGTTTTCTTTTATTGTTTTTTTTTCACAGGGCGTTAGCTCTTCCCATATTGAATAATATGCAAAGTCTATTTAATAACCCCTTAAAATCCCAGGCTTATTACATACTAAGGCTTATTATTTAGTAACTACTATCTGTAAATTAACGTCTTAGTAAATCTGACGTAAACTAGAGGCAACTTTTTCTGAATTTTAATTTAACTCTCAAGGCTTTGAGCTTGGCTTAGTAAATCTGCCGCGAAGCACTTTTCTGTTTTATCACGTGCACATGGGGGCGCCGCTGAGCTGCATGCAAATGAACTGTTCTGCAAATTAACAGCCCGAAGCAGCCGATTAACGTGAACTGAGCAGAAATGTTTTTTGCGGTTACTTGTAAAGAACAGATTTATTATTAAATGCAAGCTTCAACCTCAAATTAAGAGTATAATTACTAATTTCGTAGGAAATTTTCTTTCATCGAGCCGTTTTCTTTTTCACTGGGCGTTAGCTCTTCCCATATTGAATAACATGCAAAGCACATTTATTAAATGTATGTGAAAATGTATAGAAACTGTAACTGCTGTTTGAAACACTCTCTGAGTGCATGTTAACTGCATGTTAGC
Source organism: Colossoma macropomum (assembly GCF_904425465.1). Lineage (NCBI taxonomy): Eukaryota > Metazoa > Chordata > Actinopteri > Characiformes > Serrasalmidae > Colossoma > Colossoma macropomum. The sequence goes on along the minus strand of NW_023494794.1, from coordinate 10,666,425 downwards.
GCACACTGTAGTAAATCTGACGTAATTTTTTCTGAATTTTAACGCGTTAAAGGCTTCGCGCTTTCCTTAGCAAATCTGGCGTAAAGGCTAGTGCAAGTAAACATAGCTTAACTTTAAGGTTGATGCAAAAAAGCATCTATTTCTCCTTTAATAACACAATTTTTCAATGCTGTTTTGTTATATAAAGAATGTGATCTGACATAAGCTGGAAATGTGAGCGCTTTTATTTTGTCTGAGTCCCGAACCCATAAACAGGAATATGCTTCACACCTCTGTGATCATTTATTGTTTTTTTATTCAAAACTTTGAAGTGTTCTATGCTGTCGTGTCACTTGAGCGACAGGGTAATAAATCAGAAGCTACATAAGTTTCAGAAACAGGCCTTCAGACTTAATTATGATGCAGCAAATTACTTTGCATACATTTCTTTATTTTCCAAGCGAGTGCGGAGCTGATAGCTTAATTTGACTTTTATAAATTCACGCTTGCAGTTACAAGTACCGGTAAATTGCATAAATTAGCATGAATATGTTTAGTAAAAAAACTGCATAATGTTATTCAAACAGAAAAGAGGGGTTTTTATGCATCTGGAAAAGGTCATTAGAAAAATACCTCAGACACAAACAGCAGCTAAAGTCGGATTTGAGTTTTTTTCATGCTTTTTTCACCATTTTCTACATTTTACAATATTAGACAAAAGTCAAAATAACACATACAGGCCAAAGAATCATTTTCAGCACCTTTACTTTTAAATAAAAGTGTATCTCAAGCATTTAAGCAAAAGCCTTTGGATCAATTTGTCTTTAAGTTCATGCTGAACAAATTCAATCCAGTAGTGACGCCACAGCACATCCACTTTCAGTTCCCTAAGCGTTTTTTCTTTTTGTATATGCGGAAAAAAACAACGTGACGTTGAAATCTGATGGGTATTCAGACATATGGCCTGCAGTGTGAAGGAAACTGGCGGCGAAGCTAAAGAAAAGGCTGAATAACACGTTTTTCCAGTGAGCTTCTGCGGTGCTTCATTATCTTGTCATGTCACGGTCAGGATTCCTCATTAACGTGGTGAATAGTCTAATCAATAGTTCGATCAGTCGGCTCTGAAAGATAAAAAGCAGAGGACGCAGCTCACTCACAGCGACTGGAGGTTGACGAAACTGTCGAACTGGTTTTCATAGACATGCGTCAGGGGGTTGTTGGAGATGTTCCTGAATAAACACACATACAGGCAGGTAGAAGAAAGTGCTCAGCAGTTAATGCCAGTGATTCATAACACCTGTCACGTCGTTTCAACATTGTTCACAGCCAATCAGTGCAGCGTCTGTGAGGCCAATGCGCTGAAAAAGTGTAGAAAAGTCAGAGATCTTTAAAGCCTGAGCTCAGTCAAGGTTATATATGTAGGGCTACAAAACAAAACTCTGACTCTTTTAACTTTTTCTGCACTTTAAGGCTCTCAGTGTGTAACAGAAGCCCGATTGGAGCTGGATTAGATTTCCCAGAGCTTCAGTTTGTGAGACTTGACTGGTGCGGGATAAAGTGCTTCTCTATTGGAGCATTTGTAAACTCTTAGGCCCAATTCCATTTCTACCCCTACCCCTTGTGTTCGAGTGTCACCCTCACCCCTTGGAACTGAGTTATAGGGTAGTGGTTGAAATCCTCCCTCTGAAATGGGACCCTCAAATAAAAAGAGCATCACTTCATTAACAGCTACCAGCGCTGCTCTGTAGGCGACCCTGCCAGTCTGCAGTGACAGCAGAGGAGGGTAAAGTTCAGCTCCTCACTGCTGGGCTTTAGTTACATTTAGGGCATCATATGCCTTCAAAGAGGGGGGCAATTATTTATTATCGCCCACCCCTAATTCTTCAGTGATATGAAGCTGAAGTCAGATATTCACCAGATTCTCGTTTGAATTTACCCGTTCCACCTTAAATAATACAGCAGCTCTGATGCCTGAGGTGCCAGAATGTAACTGCTGGACTATTTAAGGTGGAACAGGAACTTTAGCTACCAAGAAATCAACAAACTACTCGTGACTTTTATGCTTGTTATGAAGAAAAGGACCATAATATACTGAGACGGCATTAAACTAAGAGAATACGATGATTATTGTAATTTTCTAACTGAGAAAAGTCCCACATTTGTTGTTTTCTTTGGTCGGTTTTACTTTTATTCTCCTAACTCTCCACTTGGAGTGTGTCTCCAAAACCTCCGTTTGGAGGGCCATGTAGCCCCAACACTTCGCCCTACCCCTCTATCTTAACAAGGGACACCCTATCCCTAGATGTGAACCCTCAAAACGGAGGGCTAAGGGCTAAATGGTAGGGGCGAGGGGTGAAATTGGATTGGGCCACTAAGAAGTTGCACTTGAACCTCTTACAGATTTGCACGGACCACTGGTACATGTTCGCCAGTCAAAATATTCTCTGTTACCATGGAGACACACTAGACCAAGGCAAATAATGCCCCAATGGTAAACATATCAACAGTGCTTCAATTTATTTCTCATATAGGGTAAAAATAAATTATAACGATAAGTCTGTAGGGAATCTGTAGGGAATACATTCTCAGTTAGCAAACAACAATATATCATTTATTGTAGAAAAATAACTGGTAGTTACGATTTGGTGACATAATTTTTGATTGAACAAGGTAATAAAGATGATTAGATTCATACTAGATTCAAATCAGTAGTCCGAACAGTCTGGCAGAGATTTTAATCCAGTATGAATCTGCAGTGTGTGTAGTTTTACAGTCTGACAGTAATAATTGTGGAGTGATTTTAATCCAGTATGAATCTGCAGTGTGTGTAGTTTTACAGTCTGACAGTAATAATTGTGGAGTGATTTTAATCCAGTATGAATCTGCAGTGTGTGTAGTTTTACAGTCTGACAGTAATAATTGTGGAGTGATTTTAATCCAGTATGAATCTGCAGTGTGTGTAGTTTTACAGTCTGACTGTAATAATTGTGATTTTAATCCAGTATGAATCTGCAGTGTGTGTAGTTTTACAGTCTGACAGTAATAATTGTGGAGTGATTTTAATCCAGTATGAATCTGCAGTGTGTAGTTTTACAGTCTGACTATAATAATTGTGGAGTGATTTTAATCCAGTATGAATCTGCAGTGTGTGTAGTTTTACAGTCTGACAGTAATAATTGTGGAGTGATTTTAATCCAGTATGAATCTGCAGTGTGTGTAGTTTTACAGTCTGACTATAATAATTGTGGAGTGATTTTAATCCAGTATGAATCTGCAGTGTGACAGTAATAAAGGTAATAAAATGCATTGAGAGGAATGAGAAAAGCAGAAACTCACAGCTGCTTGAGGTTCTGGAGGTTCTGGAAAAGAGATGGAGGAAGATCCAGAATCTGATTGACAGACAGATCCCTAGAAAAGAGGGGAAGTGATAGAGCATTTTATTACAGTCAGATCTGCTGGATCATCATAAAAACCATAAAAACAAGCAGGACGACTGAAGAGGAGCTGTAAATGGGTGTCAGTGAAACTGAGTCACTGATAAAGCCTGAAGCTCTGTGTGCATTTAAAAGCTGCCGTTACTGATAGCTCATATCTCATAAAAGAAAAATATCAAAGCTTTATGAATTTATCTTTCTCCCTCTGTTTCAGTCTCGCTCTCTCTTTATCTCGCCCGCTCTCACTAAAGCAATATTACTGGAAGGAAATATTAAAGTCCTTAGTTTCCTGGTACAGGAACCTCTCGTCATAATGTATTCGTGAGTTCAGGGCTGTTTTATTATATGTGTCACATAATGTGGAGGGTTTTTGTGTGAATCTCTTTGTCTTTTCTTTCTCTCTCTCTTACTCTCCTTTTCATTCTCTCTCCTTTCTTTTACGCTGGCGTTTTCTGTCTCCTCTTGCTCTCTTTTTCTCTACCTCTCTCTGACTCTCCTCACTCTCTCACTTTCTCCTCTGTTTCCCTCTCTCTCTTTCCCTTTCATTCTCTTTTCCACCCCTCTCCTCACTCTCACTTTCTCTCTCTCTTTTATGTCCTTTTCCTTCTTTTCTGTCCTTCGCTTCCTTCTTTCTTTCTTGTTGTGTTACTCTCTCTCTCTCTCTCTCTCTCTCTCTCTCTCTCGCTCTCTCTCTCTATCTCACTCACTCACACTAAAGAAATATTATTAGAAAGTAATAATAGCAGTATTAAATGTTCTTGTACTGAAACTGTGTGTGTGTGTGTGTGTGTGTGTGTGTGTGTGTGTGTAAACACTCACAGGTCTATGAGTCGGTGCATATTGGAGAACGTTCCGTCCTCGATGGTGCTGATGCGGTTCCTCCTTAAAGCTCTGAAACACAAACATAGCCTACAGCTCAGTGTTTAACTTTAACTCTCTTCTGCTGGAGTAAAATACATATGAATCTATATGCAAATATATGCTAATAAAGCCCTTCAGTTCCTCTGGACCCTCTGATTGAGTCTGAGCTGCTGATTGAGTGCTGTAAGAGATCTACACACTCATGAATCAGACCAGCGCTGGGACACACACTCCACAACAGAGTGTCTCTTATAGAAGACGGGATTTCAAATGAAATATGTGCTCCCCGGCCACTTTATTAGAAACCCCTCTCTTCAATGTAATCCTGTTATCTTACACTGAAAGTTATGAATGTTTTTCCTTTTTCCTCTTCCTGTAAAGTTGTAGTACAAGGCTGCAAATGTGATTATACAACAGCTTGGTTTTCGATTTCAGAGGCTAGTGAGTGGAACTACACAGTGTTTCTAATAAAGTGGCCAGCGAGTGGAACCACAGTGTAGGTGTTTCTAATAAAATGGCCAGTTAGTGTAAGCGCAAGGTGGGTGCTTCTAATAAAGTGGCCAGAGAGTGGAACCACAAGGTGGGTGTTTCTAATAAAGTGGCCAGTGAGTGGAAGCATAGTGTAGGTGTTTCTAATAAAGTGGCCAGAGAGTGGAAGTACACAGTGGGAGTTTCTAATAAAGTGGCCAGTTAATGGAAGCACAAGGTAGTGTTTCCAATAAAGTGGTCAGTTAGTGAAAGGTGGGTGTTTCCAATAAAGTGGCCTGTTAATGGAAGCACAAGGTAGTGTTTCTAATAAAGTGGCCAGTTAGTGAAAGGTGGGTGTTTCTAATAAAGTGGCCAGTGAGTGGAAGCACAAGGTGGGTGTTTCTAATAAAGTGGCCAGTTAGTGAAAGGTGGTGTTTCTAATATAGTGGCCAGTTAATGGAAGCACAAGGTAGGTGTTTCTAATAAAGTGGCCAGTTAGTGAAAGGTGGTGTTTCTAATAAAGAGGCCAGCGAATGTAAGCACAAGGTAGGTGTTTCTAATAAATTGGCCAGTGAGCGTATATCTGTGTGTAATAGAAGTAAAGGTTTCTTTAGTCTGCGTTGGTGATGCAGCACACCTGAGCTGCTCTTGATGTTCCTTGAAAGTTCCCCCGTCTGATAGCTCGGCTTTTCTGCTGCATGACGTAAGATTGGATTTTGATATTCAGTGTGAATTTTGTCTGGGCTCCGTCTGAAATACCTGGCTACCCCCGGCTCTTACGCACCATCTGCTTCCATGATAAAATGATTCCACACAGGGATTTGAGTTTCCGCTGCGGATTCGATTTAAGGCACGTCCCGAATGTACGGTATGATTAGATTCGGAAGTCAATTGATTTTAAAGAGAGTTTGTAATAGATTTCTCTGAATCATGTTTGGTTTAAGGACACTCCACGTGTGCCAAACTCAAACTCAAACCCCGAGTCCACATGAATCTCTGTTGAACTCTGTTTTTTTTAAAAACTTTAAACATTTTTTTCCCAAAAACACTGCAAAAAAGAAACTCCCTCTGAGAGGTGGTTTAGGGGTGGTGTAGGAGATTCGGTGCAAAACTAAAAGTAAATATGTGGCATTTTAATATTATTATTACTATTATTATAATTATCAGTACTGGTTCATAGCAATTAGTGTTATTTAGATTATTATTCTGTTCTGAATTGTGTAATTTAGGTTCTAAAGCTGAAATTGTGCGACAGAAATGCTCCAAAATGATCATTTTTTTAAATTTTCAGTTCATAATGACTCATGATTTGAATTAATAATTGCTTTGCTCCCTTTTCCTGGTAGTGATCTGCTCATAATACTCTGAGACGCACAGCAATCACATCCTCTCCTTCATCTCCTGATCTGTCTGGTAGTTTGTACTCACTGTGTTTGCTGTGGGGGTTTGATTCACTCTGCTGTGGTGATAACAGAGTTTCTATGGTTGCTGTATTTGATCCCTAAAGTCGTCGACTTAAAGCGCCTTTTGTTTCCAAACTGATGAACTAAACTAAAAGCTTTTTTGACGAAAGCTCCACTGACCATATAGTTCTACAGTTACAGACTGCAGTCCATCTGTTTCTCTGCACACATTGTTGGCCTGTTCTTCAGTGGTCAGGACCCCCTCAAGACCCTCACAGAGCAGGTACTATTTGGGTGGTGGGTCATTCTCAGCACTGCAGTAACACTGACGTGGTGGTGGTGTGTTAGTGTGTGTTGCGCTGGTCTGAGTGGATCAGACACAGCAGTGCTGCTGGAGTTTTTAAACACCTCAGTGTCACTGCTGGACTGAGAATAGTCCACCAACCAAAAATATCCAGCCAACAGCGTCCTGTGGGCAGCGTCCTGTGGGCAGCATCCTGTGGGCAGCGCCCTGTGACCACTGATGAAGGACTAGAGGATGACCAACACAAACTGTGCAGCAGCAGATGTAGTGTGAGTACTATTTTCATTAGTGTGTAAATTTAGGGCTTAGTGTTCGGGACAGACGCCTCCCAATAGAAAGGGAAGATTCTGTATATATTCAGCTTGTTACTGTCTCTGTTAGTATCCTGGGTTTGAACAGATCACAGTATAATCCTCATAAATACAGTAACTACATCTATGTAACTCAGAGTCTTGGAAACAAAACCCTGGAAGAGCCTTGATACGTCTCAGTGCTCTCCTCCCTTCTGTGTTCTACATGAACGTTAGTGACTTAGGTAAGAGGATGTATTGATTTAGGCCTCATAATTAATTATTGATTTGTTTAATCATATTTATATATATTTAACTGTGAGACACTTTATTAGAAACACTCATCTTGTGCTTCCACTAACTGGCCACTTTATTAGAAACACCCACCCCGTGCTTCCACTCACTGGCCACTTTATTAGAAACACCCACCTTGTGCTTCCACTCAATGGCCACTTTATTAGAAACACCTACCTTGTGCTTCCACTCACTGGCCACTTTAATAGAAACACCCACCTTGTGTTTCCACTCACTGGCCACTTTATTAGAAACACCCACCTTGTGCTTCCACTCACTGGCCACTTTATTAGAAACACCTACCTTGTGCTTCCACTCACTAGCCACTTTAATAGAAACACCCACCTTGTGCTTCCACTCACTGGCCACTTTATTAGAAACACCCACCTTGTGCTTCCACTCACTGGCCACTTTATTAGAAACACCCACCTTGTGCTTCCACTCACTGGCCACTTTATTAGAAACACCCACCTTGTGCTTCCATTCACTGGCCACTATATTAGAAACACCCACCTTGTGCTTCCACTCACTGGCCACTTTATTAGAAACACCCACCTTGTGCTTCCACTCAGTGGCCACTTTAATAGAAACACCCACCTTGTGCTTCCACTCACTGGCCACTTTATTAGAAACACCCACCTTGTGCTTCCACTCACTGGCCACTTTAATAGAAACACCCACCTTGTGCTTCCACTCACTGGCCACTTTATTAGAAACACCCACCTTGTGCTTCCACTCACTGGCCACTTTAATAGAAACACCCACCTTGTGCTTCCACTCACTGGCCACTATATTAGAAACACCCACCCTGTGCTTCCACTCACTGGCCATTTTATTAGAAACACCCACCTTGTGCTTCCACTCACTGGCCACTTTAATAGAAACACCCACCTTGTGCTTCCACTCACTGGCCACTATATTAGAAACACCCACCTTGTGCTTCCACTCACTGGCCATTTTATTAGAAACACCCACCTTGTGCTTCCACACACTAGCCACTTTATTAGAAACACCCACCTTTTGCTTCCACTCACTGGCCACTATATTAGAAACACCCACCTTGTGCTTCCACTCAGTGGCCACTATATTAGAAACACCCACCCTGTGCTTCCATTAACTGGCCACTTTATTAGAAACACCCACCCTGTGCTTACACTCACTGGCCACTTTATTAGAAACACCCACCTTGTGCTTCCACTCACTGGCCACTATATTAGAAACACCCACCCTGTGCTTCCACTCAGTGGCCACTTTATTAGAAACACCCACCTTTTGCTTCCACTCACTGGCCACTTTATTAGAAACACCCACCTTGTGCTTCCACTCACTGGCCACTTTATTAGAAACACCCACCTTTTGCTTCCACTCACTGGCCACTATATTAGAAACACCCACCCTGTGCTTCCACTCAGTGGCCACTTTATTAGAAACACCCACCTTGTGCTTCCATCAACTGGCCACTATATTAGAAACACCCACCCTGTGCTTCCACTCAATGGCCACTTTATTAGAAACACCCACCTTGTGCTTCCACTCACTGGCCACTATATTAGAGATAATGTGTCCTCATTAGGCCAACATCTTTCACCTGTGTGAACGTGGAGCTTATAGAGGATTTTTCAGTGAGTAATTTTTCTCACAGAATGTTTTCTTACAATTTTCTTAGCAATTTCGCCTTGAAATAATTTGTTTTGAGGGTCATTCATTCATTCATTCATTCATCATCTTTAACCGCTTAATTAAGTAGCAATTGGGAGAGCAGAGAATCCCAGACCACTCTGTCCCCCGCACCTTCCTCCAGCTCATTCTGGGGGACGACTCCAGGAACTCCTTCCAGTAGGCTGTGCCTAGTAAACCCCCACCGGGAGGCGTCCAGGGGGCATTCTGATCAGATTCCTGAACCCCCTTATCTGGCTTCTCTCAATGTGGAGGAGTAGCGGCTCTACTCTGACCCCCTCCCGGATGACCGAGCCCCTCACCCTGTCAGTAGAGTGTAGCCCACCACCCTGTGAAGAAAGCTCATTTCCGCTGCTTGTATCTGTGATCTTATTCTTCCGGTCATTTCCCACAGCTCATGACCACAGGTGAGGGTTGAGATATAGACTGACCGGTAACCGGTAACCCTCTTCACCACTACAGTCTGGTACAGTGACCGCATTTCTGCTGCCGCCTATTCCAGCCTGTGGCTGATCTCACAAACCCTATTCCCATCACTTGTCAACAAGACCCTGAGATACTTAAACCCCCCCACCTGGGGCAGGTCCTCTCCCCTTAAATGAAATAAAATGTAACACATCACAAAATATCTTTGACCACTTTTAAGGAGGCCTAAAACATTTGCAAGGCGCCACGTCTGAACACTACAGTCTGAATACTTAGCTGTTTCGTAAACAGTGTTTCTTGACTATTTTGAGCGCTGCTAATTCATAAAACGCTCCTTGTGGACTGTAGGGGTGAAACTTCAACTGAGCAATGTTCGCACACGACGCCAAACCTTTATTTCTTTTAGAAAGTGAAGAAAATTGGGTTTTACTTAAAACTGTCTATAGTGAACGTGCAGCTTTCTGACCGCTCATTAGCACAGGTAGCCGCTAGGCTGACAGCGTCTTTCTCTTTGATGTGTGAGTTAAGTTGTGGAGCTGTGAGTGTAACAGCCTGAAGGGAACATCCAGGGTACACCCACCCCCCCCCAGTCACCCACACCTGAAAGCAGCGGCGCTCCCACACACACACACACACCACACACACACACACACACACACACACACACCCACACCTGCAGCTGCTATCAAAGCCTGGTCCTCATTCAGCGCGAGACGGAAACGCTGATACTCGCGATGAATATGTACGACACGAATTCTGATTTATTTATTCCATCCGCCTTTAATCTTCTGGGAGTTCTGCTCAGGCTTAAATAATTCAGCTCAGACTCAAATCTCCATTTACATCTCATTTCATCCTGTAGATCCGCCCGAGGAACCCAAAACAGGACCTTCACTTCAGACTGACGTCTCCTCGGCTCACGGACAAAGTGCCTTTCTTACACTCCTGAAAGAGATGGTTCTTTAAGGGTTCTTTAGTAAAGTATAGAACCATGAACACTCAAAGAACACTTTGCACGATTAAAAGGTTCTTTGCATCATAAAAGGGTTCTTCAGATTGATGGAGAATGTGCTGCAGGTGGTTCTATATAGACCTTTTTGAAAAGGGTTGTTTACGGCACCAAACAGGGTTCTTCTGTAGTTACGATGTCAAGTTTGAATAATAGCAGAACTCCTTGTGCTTTTATATAGAACCATATACAACACATTCTCCGTCAATCTGAAGAACAATTTTACCAAGGAAAGAACCATTTAAGAATGTGTTGTACATGGTTCTATGCAGAACCTAGGTTCTATGTAGCACCAAAAAGGGTCCTGCTATTGTTGCCATGTACGGATAGAAGAACCCTTTTTGGGTGCTATATAGAACCATCTACAGCACATTCTCCATCAATCTGAAGAACGCTTTCACGATGCAAAGAACGCTTTGGTCATGCAAAAGGTTCTTTGAGTGTTCGTGGTTCCATGTAGAACCATTTTCGTTACTAAAGAACTCTTGGAGAACCTTCTTTGTTAAGTGTGCACTTTCTTACATGCTGCATGATCTCGTATCTAAAGCCGATCAATCATTTTAATGATGACGTACTAATTTATTTGTTTATTAATTTTTATTTTATATATTTATTTTTTATGTTTACATTCACTCCACAACCCAGGCGGATGAGCAGGTTTTAATGATGAATGAATGAATGAATGAATGAATGAATCTTAGATTTATATTTTTTATTATATATTTTATTTATAGTTATTCATACAGATATTTCCCTGTTAAAACTTGCTTGTCTTCATCTTCCTCCAAACTACTTTGTAAACTTGTATCTACTAAAATTTTTTTGTTTAATTTTTTATTCTTTATTTATGTAGAATTAAAAATCAAATTTCTCTAAAAATACTAGGGAATTTCAGGAATCGTGCATTTTTTAAGGTGGTTTTTTTAACGGTTTGTTATTGGTGGGGTCGGTAATTGATGTTTAGGGTCAGTCTGTGATTGGTCAGGGCAGTAATGAATGCGTAAGGTTTGTACGGTTGAGACTGTCGGATATTTAATGTTTTTAAGGATGAATTTTTGACTCGTCCATCCTTTTTTTTTTAATTCTTCATGTCTGGTCTGTAAAAGGTGGAGTCAGTAATGAATTCTTTTGGTCAGGTTTGTGTTTGTTGGGGTCAGTAATACATTTGTAACATCAAGTATGTGATTGGTGGGTTACTTAATGAATTCTTCTCATCTAGTTTGTGATTGGTGGGGTCAGTAATGGATTCTTTAGGTCATGTTTGTGATTGGTGGGGTCAGTGAAGAAGTCGTCGGGTCATGTTTAGGATTGGTGGGGTCATTAATGAATTCTTTAGGCCATATTTATTGGTCAAGTATTTAATAAATTGGTTGGGAATGAATTTGTAAGGTCAATTTGAGATTTTTAACAAATTTTGAAAGTTTTGTGATCATTTGTTCCAGTTTTTTTTGTTTCATTTTAATATAACCTAAAATATCTACAGCTTTGGGAATTTTGTCAGGTACACTCTGATTGGCTGTCCACACTGCTGCGTGTTTGTCGTTAGTAACTAGTAAATAATTGCGGCTTTACAGATGAATATACCATTTTGTTTCCTGCAGGTGTGTTTTTGTTGAAGCACCACCTTTACCCCTGCCTTCCCAAACTATGGGATGTGATTGGTCAGTTTGCATGTCATTCTAATGGTCTTTTCCTGCTAATGTATGCAGTTCTAAGCCATGCTGAGCAATGAAACCAGAGACGACTGGTTTCTTAGCAATTATGCCAGTCATGCTCACTGTTCACAGCATGACTCTGCATGTCTTCCTTGTTGTCTTTTGGTCAATTACTAGCGATTTTGGCCATTGCAAACTGCTCTTCATTGCTTTGGGTATTCAAAATTGGCATCATACATGAACATATTATTATTTATTATTGTAAATCATTTCACTCTCAGCCTCCTCTAACGAAGCCTCTATGGGGAAAGGCATGGAGAGGACGAGAGGAACTGTGTGTGGGGTCTGTAATGGAGGCTGGTTGGCCTCATTATCCACTGAGTCAGAGAGGTAATGACTGAGTATGTGTTTGTGAGCACTCAGTCGGGGTGATGACATTAATTCTGCGTGTCTCCACTCTATTAAGGAAGCTGGAGTTCATCCTGATTTGCGTACACACTCCAACGCTGGGGTTATTTTCTCTTCGGCACCTCGATGTGTTTGTGTTTGTTTGTTTTCGTGCATTTTTAGGAACAGAAATGTGACCTACACTGTGCATATGGGGCATAATATTATTATTTTGTATGCTGCTCGGTGACCTCTCTCTCTTTTCGAAGTGAAAAGAAAGAAAACACAATCTCTGCAGCAAAGTTTATTAAATAAAGATGCTAATTTTCACTATTCAGAAAAATAATCTCCAAAATGGCAACTTTACAGGAGAGGGGAAAAATTGTCTTCCCTTTAATGTAAGTTAATGTGAAGAGGTTTTATTCTAAGCATAAAAATTGAGTTTTTTTGGACAACAACCTTTGCTTTCTATCTGATTCATGCACCAAAAATGTGAAAAAATAAAATAGTAATTGAGGCAAGTGCAAAAAAACCCTACTAAGTCAGTACTTTAACCCTCTTTGGCTGATATCACAGCCTGCAAAGGCTTTTTGTATCCATCTAGAAGTCTTTCTATTCCTGTTTCAGGAATTTTCACCCACTCTTTCTTACAGAATGCTTATGCAATATTCTTGAGCCACCTTATACAACAGGTTTAGGATCTACTACAGATTTTCAGTGATTTTCAGTCAGGGAACTGTGACGAACATTCCGAACGCTGTAGCAGGAGTTTCTTTAAGTAGTTCATGGGGAATTTTGAAGTATATTGTAGCTTATTGTCCTGTTGTCGAAAGCAGGAACAGGATGACTCCCAGCTGCCTACAAAAAGCATTTACATGCTGTAATATCTACCTAGGGCAGGCATGTCAATCTGGGGACCTTCCGGGCCAAAGTGCTGCTGAGATCAGTGTTTACCCTCATCTACCGCTCTGAATACAGTTCATTAGCCTTGCTAAGTAGCTGATGAGCTGAATCAGGTGTGTTTAATGCAGTGTGCTGAAGTACGCAGTGTTTTGGCCCCCAAGGACTGGAGCTTTGACACATGTGACCTAGAGTGTCTAAGCTTTTGCATATGCTACAATTACTTTCTCATTTTTATTTTTTTTTATCAAATATAAAATAACTGTGCATTGATATTTGTAAAGAATGTTATTTCTTTTATATAGTTTGCTGCTGAAGTTTTCAGCACCTAAATATGTAACTTGGCCTGTGATGGAGAAATTATACACAAACCCCATTTCTGCAAAAGCTGGGACATTTTCTAAAATGCAATAAAAGCAAGAATGTGATTTGTTAATTCTCTTGAAACTTTATTTAACTTACAAAAGTACAAAGAAAAGATTTCCAATGTTGTCACCGACCAACTTAATTGTATTTTGAAAATATGCACCAATTTAGAATTTGATGCCAGCAATACACTCAAAAAAATTTGGGTTACCACTGTGTTATGTCACTTTTCCGTTTACTTACACTTTTTAATCGTTTGGGAATTGAGCATACAAATTGTCGCAGTTCTGCAAGTGGATTTTCGCCCATTCTTGCTGACACAAGACTTCAGCTGCTCAACAGTTCGTAGTTATTATTGTCTGATTCTCCCCTTCATGGTGCGCAATTCATTTTCAATAGGAGACACAAGCTGTTGTAACACTTGCAGAATGAGACCTGGCATTGTCTTGCTGAAATAACCATGGACATCTTGGGAAAAGACGTTGTCTTGATGGCTGCATATGTCTCTCTAAAATTCCAATATATGCCTCCGTGTCAATGATACCTTCATACATATGTAAGTCATCCATGCCGTGAGCGCTGATGCACCTCGAAACAATTGTTCGCTTTTGCATCTTTTGCTGATGTCTGGATGGTCCATTTTCTCTTTGGTATAGAGAACCTGACATCCATTTTTCCCAAAAACAAGCTGAAACATGGACTCATCTGACCACAGCACACATTTCCACAGTCTTTCAGAAAATCTGAGATGAGCTCGGGCCCAGAGAACTTGGCGGCGTTTCTGCACAGAATTGAGGTATGGCTTTCTCCTTGCGTAATAGAGTTTGATCCTTGATGCAGCGGCAGACTATGTTAAGTGATAACGCTTTTCGGAAGTTCTCAAAAAAACCTTATCACTTATTTAACACAGTAGCAAGACGGTTTCTCATGCTATGCCATCTGTGGGCTTGAAGGTCACACACATTCAACAGTGGTTTCTGCCCTTGCCCTACACGGATTGAGATTTCTCCATCTTTTGAAACATTCCTGCTTACTGTGGAATGTTTCAAAACATGAATAGGCTCTAAACTTTTCATTCTATTTTGCTCTGTTTCAACTAGGTTTGAGCATGTAGCGGGCACCAAATTAAGAATTTGTTTATATTTACAAAATACAATCAAGTAAAAACAAGTTGCATAGTCACAACAATTTTTGTACTTTTGACAGCTAAATAAAGTTCAAGACATATATATATATATATATATATATGTATTGTGTGTGTGTTGGTGTGTGTATGTGTATAGAGAGAGAGAGAAAAGTGGCTCCATGTCTTGCTAATATATATAAACTTGTGTATGTGGGGGTGCACTCAGTCTTTGCCCTTCAAAAATCATTTTAAACTGATTTGGCAGTGAACCTGCTGCTGAGTTGGTCTTTCTGAACCCAAAATCCAAAAACGGAGCCACAAAGATTTGATGAGGAGCACAGCCAAGTGTGAACACCTGGGGTAACAGCAGGATAGAGGACAGAGACGATAATGATGATGATGATGATGATGATGATGCTGGTGGTGATGACATCTTGGATCTTGCCTAAAAGCCACGGTAATTTAGCTTAGCCTGATTAAAAAGTCAGTAACCCGACACCATTAAAATGTGTTACTTAACAATTTTTGTCAAATGATAATATTTTTATTTTACTCAAGTCCATCGGTGAGTAAGGCCATCTGTTTGTTCCATTTCAGTCACTGACGTTTAGTTCCTAATTCTCTTTTTTAATTTCATTCTGTTGTGTTGGTTCAGCTCCTGTTCTTCTTTACCGCTGATCACTCCTCTCACTTTAGCACTTTATTTTTGTCTACATGGATCCATATTTAAGTCTGAGTGGATCCAAAAGGAGACAAAATTCAGTTTCTATGAGGCTTCTTATCTTATTTGCAGCTTCTTATTAAAATTACAAATTATAAATCACAAGTTACATTCTGGTGCCTGACTCTGGGTTCATTTTAACTGTAGCGATCAGTCAGTTCCCACAGAAGCAGGTGATTTGTGCCCAGAATTTAGGAACAGACTGAGTTAAGATTTTTGCAACTTTATGCAAATTAACCTGTGCAGGTCAACAATGTTATACATGACATCAAAGGATGGTGTACATCAAAGAATAAATTTCAGGACCGCTGCATGCTAGAGAATTGCTTTTATTTTTTCCTTTGTAATCCAGCCTTGATCTGCAGTCTTGTTGGAGACTGTAAAATAAATCCATAATGAGAAATCCAACACTGAATGTCTTCTGTAGTTATTTATCCATTTCTCCATGTTGAAATGAGTTAGTGATGTTGTTAGCATGGCTATCAGCCATCAACTGATGCCTTGAATCGAGTCTGTCGACGAGTCAGAGGCTGTGTTCCTGATTTGTCAACCAATCAGATGCTGTGTTCCTGACCTGGTGACCAATCAGAGGCTGCTTTCCTGACTTGTCTACCAATCAGAAGCTGTGTTCCTGACTTGTCGACCAATTAGAGGCTGTATTACTGACTTGTCGACCACACAGAGGCTGTATTCCTGACTTGTCGACCAATCCATGGCTGTGTCCCCAACTTGTCGACCTATCAGAGGACGGGTTCCTGACTTCTCAACCAATTAGATACTGTGTTCCTGACTTGCTGACCAATCTGAGGATGTGTTCCTGACTCGTTGACCAATCAGAGGCTGTGTCCCCAACTTGTCGATCAGATGCTGTGTTCCTGACTTGTCGACCAATCAGAGGCTGGGTTCCTGACTTGTTGACCAAACAGAGATTGTGTTCCTGACTTGTTGACCAATCAGAGGCTGTGTCCTCAACTTGTCAGTTGATCAGAAGCTGTGTTCCTGACTTGTCAACCAATCAGAGGCTGGGTTCCTGACTTGTTGACCAAACAGAGATTGTGTTCCTGACTTGTTGACCAATCAGAGGCTGTGTCCTCAACTTGTCAACTGATCAGAAGCTGTGTTCCTGACTTTTCGACCAATCACAAGCTGTGTTCCTGACTTGTCAACCAATCAGAGGCTGGGTTACTGATTTGTTGACCAAACAGAGACTGTGTTCCTGACTTGTCGACCAATCAGATGCTGTGTTCCTGACTCGTTGACCAATCAGAGGCTGGGTTACTGACTTGTCGACCAAAAAGAAGCTGTGTTCCCAACTTGTTGACCAATCAGACGCTGTGTCCCCAACTTGTCGACCAATCAGATGCTGTGTTTCTGCCTTGTCAACCATTTAGAAGCTGTGTTCCTGACTTGTCAACCAATCAGAGGCTGGGTTACTGACTTGTCAGCAAAACAACCCTTCCAGGCAAAATAAAAGTAAGTCTCTAGCAACTTTCCTGAGATATTTATTCTTTTATCTGTGACGTCCTTTGATGTTGCACACGACGTCATCAACCTGAGAGGGTTAAGTAGGAATATGCTTGAAAAGATTAGCTCAAACTGACTGCTGGCCCAGTCATAGGCACAGGGTGCGGTGGGCTCCTATTTCTGTACTGAAGGATGGGTTTAGGATACTTGGCAAAACTCTGCTTGTAGTTCTAGTCTGTAAAGTTTTTGTCTTTATTTGATCTTTGTTAGAAGCTACTGATAAAAAACAGACCCCGTTTGAGTCCAAATGTTTGACTGCTGTAGTCATCCATCTCAGTGCTGGGGCAGGAGTGGGTTGTACTTACAGGACTTTATAGATTTTTCTTCTGCTCCAGCATCCAGCACACCTGAGTCAGGTGATCTAGTCTGACAGCACTTAATGACCTGATTCAGCTGGAGCTCCAACAGAACAAAATACCGACCAGCACTGACCAGGACTAGAGTGGGAAACACTAGCATGTGGTCAGTTTGTGTAGAAAACATTTGCTATGCATAACAGATTTATGACATTATTTTAAATATTCGCCAGAGCCTGTGTTCCTGACTTGGCGACCAATCAGATGCTGTGTTCCTGACTTGTTGACCAATCAGAGGCTGAGTTCCTGGCTTGTCAACCAATTGGATGCTGTGTTCATGACTTGTCAACCAATCAGAGGCTGTGATCCTCACTTGTTAACCAATCAGAGGCTATGTTCCTGACTTGCTAACCAGACAGAGGCTGTGTTCCTGACTTGTCAACCAGTCAGAGGCTGTGTTCATGACTTGTCGACCAATCAGATGCTGCATACCTGATTTGTCGACCAATCAGTGGCTGTGTCCCCAGCTTGTTGACTGATCAGAGGCTGTGTTTCCTGACTCGTCAACCAATCAATTGCTTTTAAATGCACTTACTTATTTATTTTATTTACTTGTGGAAAACATCACCGTACAGCAGTTTAGCCCCACCCATTCAGCCAGCAGGAGTTTTGTCCTACCTATTCATCCTACAGCAGTTTAGTCCAACTCTCACATTGAGATTTTTGGTCTGGGCTGCTTTTTGAGTGAAGGCAGCCAATCAGAACAGTGCTCATTTACATATATAAGTCTTAAAGGCGCAGTTACGAAAACAACCTGTTTAATTTTTTGCTATATGTAAAATTACACAAACACCATAAATGGACCTCATTAGTCATTTTGGAGATCATCTTTAGAACATTTTGTGCATGTTTGCATCCATATTACTTACAGTACAGTGAGAGAGGAGCAGTTTTTAAAACTAGACGACCACAATGACGAAATCCGGTTCCCTTCCAAATCCCTGTGAACACACATACAAAACATAGTACTATCAAAAAATAATGTGAAAGAAAAATGAGTGTAATTAAAATTTGAACAGGTGATTAATTATCCACCCCGTATTCTTAAGGCTAATGATATTTTACTGAAATGAAAACACAGCCCCAGCCCTGTGCCTTAACGGCAAGTTTTTACAAGATTTTCCCACAGAAGGTGCCTTGTCACACTTTCTCAGCAGAACTTCTGCAACTGCAGCGACTGGACGGTCCTCATAAACTCACAAGGTCACGGCAATCTGAGTTTACTCTGAGGAAGTTGCACCGGAACGTCTGACAAAGTCGATAATGCTAGTCTTCCAGTGATTCCTCTAGGATTGTTCTCAGCAAAAAATAAATAAATAAATAACGTCATTTGGCAGTTATTTTACTGACATCTATTGAAGTAACATTAACGGTACTTTGAGTCACTGAGTTTGCTAACGTTAATGTTAGGTTAGCTGGGCCCTTATTTCACGATATACAGGGTGATTCAAAAAGATTCATCCGATTTCAAAATGATTTATTTCTCTTGTAAATCATTACAGATCAATGCAGTAAACTGTAAATGGTTTAAATGAGCATAAAGTTTATTATGTAATTGTACAAGGTCTCAGTATGAACCTCCTCCAGCTGTACAGACAACATCAACATCATAGTCAAACTCATCCCATACTGGATTGAGGCTGTCGGGTGTCGCTGCACTCACGGCTCTTTCAGTGCGATTTCGGGGATCATCCAGTGTTGTGGAACCAGCGACGAACGCTCTGAGCTGTTGGAGCTTCACTGCCCACGAAAATCACACTGCACAGTTATGACGGATTCACTCTTATTGAAGTGGAGAACGCAGAACGCTTTCTGCTCAGGGGTCTCATCTCCTCTCAGACTGAAGGGAGCCATCTTCCACTGACAGTCAGAAACTCTATGACCCCCTCTTTCAGTTGGATTGTGATTGGTTCCTCGGCACCTCACGATTGTAAAAATATGGTGCTTTGAAATCGGATTAATCTTTTTGAATCACCCTGTATTACTACTACTAATAACTACTATTATTAACAATAATAATAATAATAATTGGTTGACCATGAAGATCAGTTGAGAATAACGCTACACTATAAATGTTATTGTAAACTGTAAAATCTTAATGTTAGCTAGTTTAATCTATTTTTCTTTCTCCTTTGTCGGGCGCATAGATGTAGGAACAGTAGGTTGGGTGTTGCCACATGTCTCCACTTCCTGTATCTGTCTTTTCAAATTAAAAGCCCTCTGCAGAGTTTGTAATTGTGACTTCAGAACATTTTCTAAACAGCGGTGACAATAAATTTGCCATGGCGGGCCTACACTGCAAAACATGTATAGTGGAAACACTGTGTTCAACTCCTTAATGACACTTAAAATGTTATTTAAAAGGTATTCAATTGCCTGCAGACGGGGGTCTCAAACTACCAACCTCATAAGGCATCAGTTTGTACCTTTGAGCCCACAAAACATTTATTTCAATTTCTGTGGCTACATTTTCCATCTGACAGTTAAATTGGCTTCAGTCTCCAGACACTGTGTCTGATTCTTCAACGTAAGTTCTATTAAATCAGCTCAGACTGACAATTACAATGTTAAAAGCACAAACAGAGCATTGTGTGCAAAAGGAAACATTCAAACACAAACTGGACGCAGCATAGACGCTTCACACTGACTGCAATTTAGCTACAACTTACTCAGCTATTACTCTAATTTAGATAGTTAGTTAAATCTGCTTTTGTGGATTCATTTAAATATACAGTGCCTCGCAATTAAGAAATTAATGGAATTATCAAACTAACTACTGTTAAATATAAGTATCCTTGATTTAATGATACACTGCATGATTTTACCTCATATATAGTTACATTTGATTCTCGAGAACAAATTATAAAACACTTTTTCCATATTTTAATTTAAAAATGTTAAAAAATTCTGCAGTTAAAATGGAAATTCCACCGATTTTCCCAAATTTAAAATAATTCAGTGTTTGAGATGTAAACAGAGAGATTCAGAGTGGTTTGGTGTGAAATGATTCAGATGTGTTTACAGTGGTGGTGATAGGAACCAGGGGTCGCCATGAGTACAACACAAATATAGACATTTTTTTTCTTATGCAGAACCACCAGTGAACCTACACGAGTCTTCTGAGTTTATATGGAATGTTGATGATGGAAAATAGTGGAAAATCTGAAAATAATAAGTTTTCTTTGGGGACTATTTTGCCTCACAACACCCTTCTTGTATCCCTCCACCATGAATTGATTTAATTAATTGATTAAAGTGATTTTAGATCAAAAAATAAAACAGTGTCTCAGTCATCAGGCAGTGAATTCATAACCATTTCATGTAGTAACTGTCTGTGAGGGAGCTTTTAGAGGTGGACGTCTGGTTCCTATCAGCACCACTGTGAACAGTTCTGACTCTGTAAGTTTCTCTAAAACAGAGCGTTTCACACCAGACCACTCTGAACGACTCTGTTTACATCTTGACTACTGAATTAAGCAGATATTTTGAAAAACCATATTGAAAAAAATTGTCCATGTTACCCAAGTTTACAACAGCCAGATCATTCTTTGTTACCACGGCAACATAGTAGCCCGAGCTGGTAAACAACGTGATCTACCAGCATAACAATTTGAGTGAAAAGTAGAGTCGCTGAAATTTTAACATGAATTTCAGGGTTTGTTAGTATTTGGTGGTGTGCAAAAGTCTCTGATCAACAGACCTAATCCACCTGAAAGTCATCTGACCATGAGCTTCACTGGAAGAGATCAGACTAAATACAGTCTGACCTTTTAGCATAAAGACCTCAACATGGTCAATTTCACAAATTTGCTGAAATTTGAATGGTGAGCTGGAAAAAGTGCAGAAATTTTGAACATTTCTTCTTCATTTGAATCATCATAATTTCTTTTGTTTCAAATTTTTTAAAATGCTAAAATGTTCTGGTTGTTTTGAGGTTTTAATAAAAAATTTCCCAGATTTTTAATATGCTCTCAGACCCCCCTTATTTCTCCACTCATTGTCCATCTTTTCAGCTCCACTGACCATATAGTTTCACTGTGTAGTTCTACAGTTACAGACTGTAGTCCATCTGTTACTCTGCATACTTTGTTACCCTGTTCTTCAGTGGTCAGGACTCCCATGGACCCCCACAGAGCAGGTACTATTTGGGTGGTGGATCATTTTCAGCACTGCAGTAACACTGACGTGGTGGTGGTGTGTTAGTGTGTGTTGCACTGGTATGAGTGGATCAGACACAGCAGTGCTGCTGGAGTTTTTAAACACTTCAGTGTCGCTGCTGGACTGAGAATAGTCCACCAACCAAAAACATCCAGCCAACAGCGTCCTGTGGGCAGCGTCCTGCTACCTGCTCTGTGGGGGTCCTGACCATTGAAGGACAGGGTAACAAAGTATACAGAGAAACAGATGGACTACATATATATATATATATATATATATATATCAGCCACTATATTTTTTCAGGTATAAAACCCTTCAAAATCATAAGTTTAAAGAAGAAAAGAAAATCTCTGAATAACTTTGAATACATTTAGCGTAACTTCGGACTGTTGGTTGGTCTGCTCCTCATTAAAAATGTGACTCAGTGTTATCACTCACAGCCAGTTGAGGCGCGGCATCTCATAGCAGAGCGACGTCTTGGGCATCTGTTCCACCGAATTGTTTAACAGAGACCTACAAACACACACACACACACACACACAGAGCCGGGTTTGAGTTTGTTGAGTTTGATGCGTTCGGTGTGCAGAGGTTGGTGGAGAATAAGGCACTCACAGGAAGAATAAAGACTTCAGGCCCTCAAAAGACTTCTGACGCAGAGAAGAGATTCTGTTCTCGTCCAGGATCCTGTAAAAAAACATAAACATAAACACACACCAAATGAAATCGCATGCCTTCACAGTGTGAGTCTTAGAAGAGTGAATATCAGCAGCCGCAGAGCTCCTGTCTGCAGGATAAACACCTTCCTGCCGGACCAAATCGGGATATTTGTAAACATGAAGGCCAGCAGTTCCTCTGGGTGAATAATTCGCCTCCGAGCAGCTCAATTTACGCCACAATTTACAGTAAACACAAACAGAACAGCCCGAGCGTCGGCCATGACGTTAACATATAATGTCAAATGTAGCTCAGTATGTAATGAATTTTATTCATGCTTTTCCTTTATTCCAGCTGTCCAAAGCAGGTAGAGCTGCTTTTAGCAGTATTAACTCCACTGAGGATCACGACACGCCGAAACGACAATTTAATGAATTCTTTATTATTCTTACATTATTATTACATCACCAATAAGAGCACCAGAAGGTAAAGCAGAACTGTGTTTTGGTGTGTCTTTTTTTTTTTTTTAATGACATCGGCAAAATTAGCTAGATAGGAAGATAATGCTATTAGCATTTACGCCCGCCTCTACAGAAACAGTGTTTTAGCTCATATTTTCACATTTCACAAAAAAATAAATAACTATCTCGCTGAAAAAAACGCACAGATAAGCAAACGTTTTATTTCTAAGCTGGTCTCTGCCGGTAGTTCTGGTCTGGTTCTGGTGTAGCTGGTCACCCCAGCATGGTCATGTTGGTTGACCAGCATACCAGCATCCAAAACACACAACATATGCTGGCTTTGCTGGTGATGGTCAATGCTAGTCTATGCTGGTTTTTCTAGGAGAGTAATTAAATAAAGCAACTTGACTCTGTACACACAGACAGTACAGTGCATTGTTATCAGCCAAATAATTGAGCTAACTAGCAAGCGAGGAGGCTAGTTAACCAAAGTGGACGCTTTAGAGTCACCTAAAATGACCTAAAAGACTACTAATTGGAAAATTATGTTTATTATAATTAGTTTCAGTTGCTATTAAAGAAGGTAGAAACAATTAACCAGATATACACAGCAAATAATGTATCTTAGCAAGTGAGAACATCTTAAACGTAGTCATTATATCTAATATTTCTCATTCTGAGACGGTTGGAAGAATACTGTAAGATTATTACACTTATTTTTAGATGTTTGTACTTATTTTAAAGGAAGATTGTTTACTTGTCTTATGCATTGTTTCATAGAAATAAGTAAAAATGTCCAGAAATAAGGTGAATCATCTTAAAATATTCTTACAAGTGTCATAATGAGAAACAGTAGAATTATTGGGGACCCGACTTTGACTTCAGTACCAGTGACTCCGGCTTGGACTCTGACTCGGACTTGAGTGTCATGATTAGAAACGACTCTCAAAGCAGAAGAAACGTGGAGAGTCTGACTGCAGATATAGCTGATTTTTTCATGTGAATAAATTCGTTTCCTGCTGTAAACTGAATAAACAGCAACATGGTCAGATGTCTGTTTCTGTTCTTATGCTTGATTTATTTTATTTCAGAAGACAAGAGCAGCGATAGAGCTCAAATTCGCCTCCATAAGCTGGAAACAAGCAACGCATCAACAACTCCACTCTTACTGGAGAAACTCACCAGGCGGACTGACCAACAAAAGAAACACGGCGTCTCTGTTTGACCGACTTTAACAGCTTCTGCAGGTAAAACAAGCGCAACATTCACCACAAGGCTAAAATAGACTTTTTATTCACTAACTTCTGATTGGAATTTGCCGTTCCACCTTAAATGGTGCAGCAGTGAGCCTCCGGAACGTAACTGCTGCACCATTTAAGGTGGAACGGCAAATTCCAATAAGAAGTTGGTGAATAAAAGGTCACACAGCTTCATACGTTCGTCATCATTTTGCTGTCTTTTCTGTAAAATTTGTCCAGTTTGGTCATTTTGGTTTCTGTTGTCATCTAAATTCAATTCAAACTAGCTGTTGGTTTTAGTTGGCTGAACTAGTGTTTCCAAAAATTCCAAAAAAAGTTCAGTAGTACTTTTAAAATTCTTTTCATGTGTAGTTTCACTACTCTGCGTATACCAGTTTGCCTGTCATGGTTATCTGTGTACCATGGATTTAGTATTTTAGTGGGAAGGGTAAAACAATAATAATAATAATAATAATAATAATAATATACAGCCATAAGCTGCTAACCTGCTGTCATGTAAAGGCTACAGTACTGTTACTACTATTCAGTGTTTGGCTTTAAATTAGCTGAAGAATGCAGACTGACTTGTTTAGGACTCAAAGATCAGGACTATTGACTCGAGACTCACCTGTACTGACTCAGGACTTGAATCGAGACTCGACTATCTTGACTCAGGACTTGAGTATCAAGACTTGCGACTTGTTCCCACCTCTGTGAAACACCTTTATAGACTGAATGCTTTTTAATTAAACCCTGCAGTAAAATGTGTGGCTGGTGTGAGTTTATGGTTATATATGAGGTTATATATATATGGTTATATGTGACAGAAGGTTATTGGCCTGTGAATATATGTGTATTCTAGGTCTTAGTTGAATAACTCTCTGAATTACTACATGGTACCTCGCAGTACTACTGACTTTCTCCACCTGGATTACTGATGTGACGTAGCAGTGATTCGCCACATGATTACACTCTCCAGGCTCCGCCCACAAACGTTATTTCCACTCTACAGTTGTGTGGCTTGACAAGCTTCACAGAAAGCTGGTAAAAATCTGCTTCACCCTCACTGAACTTATGCTGGAGTTCAGTTTACAGTCACTAAATACTGTTGAGTCCAGTTTATAATGCTAAGATGCTAAGCTGCTAAGCTGGGCTGTAGGCCTGTTCCAGATGGTGCTGTTATGTGAGGATCAAGAGGAGGTCAGGTGTCCAGTTCTTCTTGTCTATTCTGAATTTTTACCCCGTCTCCAAAGGAGAAAACAAATTTTATTGTTGTGCTCCATAAAACATACAAAGTAGCTGCGTAAAGCAAAAACATCTGAATCAAAATGGAATAAAAAAATGAGAAAAAGTCTAGCAAAAAAATAAAAAACTTATATGTAAATATATATTTTATTATCATGATATCATGAATGATAGCAAGCGACTGAAATGTTTGTTCGGTTGTGTTCAAATTTACTCCACTTTCAGTAGTGAACTCTGGTAAAAAGCTGCTGCCGCTGTTTTCCATTTCCAACGACCCACTGATTGGGCTGCCACTCATATTCACAATTTATCTAGAACTTCCAGAAGGTATAGAGAGACATTTTTCTTACATCTACTGGAAACAAAGCGTGATTGGTTAACTCCTCTGTCACTGCGTGATTGTGCTGACAGTTAATCTGTTGTGTTAGGACTTCTCTTCAGCTCCTGAAGTCCTAACCAATAGGAGAGCTTGTTTAGCTATGTCTACCTAGATACCACAGAGACAAACAACTCCTGATTGGCCCATTTTCTGCTTAGTGTTTCAAGAATTTAACCCTTTTGTTTCCGTCCAAAACTTTGGATTGGAACAACAGTAGAGCTGTAATACTTGCAGAGTTTAAATACGAGCCTGATTTCACTGAATAACAATTACAGACGTCCATTTTTCAGTTTTCAGAAATCATTAGGTTTCCTCTAAAGGCCTGGAAGACTCTGAGGGATCCCCTCTGTCGATAGTCTTTTTTACTGGACATTATTTGTTCTTTAAAAGTGAGTTTCAGCGTGAGGTTTAAAGAGGATTCCCTGGAGAAGCATATGATGTAGTTCGGTTCTTGAAAAGCACAAAAATTAGATTTTATAGTGGTTATCAAATTCCCAGCAACGCCGACGGAGGCACAGTGTGTAATTTTCTGCAATTGTGCTCAAAAAAAAAAAAAAATGAACAAGAAAAAGCCGAAATAACTAAAGGAGCCAATATGATCCCTGAAGAGACACAACATCTCTGCCATGGCTAACAGAGCGAGAAACAATCAGCAGAGACAGGGAGAGAGAGAGAAACAGGACAAGAGAGAGAAAATTGGCTCTTGACTCCAAACAGGCAAAGTCCAATCAGCTCCAACAGCATGATTGACATAAACATCTCTTTATCCATCGTCTCGCTGTCTCTGTCTGTGTCTGTATGAACACAAGCCAGACGCATCCAGACGGCCCTAATAAGTGAATTCAGCTACTTCAAACTCCACCTGTCATTATCATCACATTTATTTAAGCTGACAGCTGTGATTTTCTGTTGTTGTTTGTTTTCACAATCATTTGTTTACACCACAGCAAACACAATGTCAGGTGGGTGCATTTTTATTTATTGCATTGAGTCACATGTTTGTAAATAAAACAAAGGGTTACATTTGTTGAAACACATCAAGTGTCTTATAAAGACAAAAATGCATAAACGCCATAACTCCTTCAGAGGGCGGCGGTGAGTGACGTTTGTTTATTTGATGTTTGTTAATGACGCCTTTAGAGGGCGGCAGCAGCGATATCAAAACCGATCAGGCATAACATGAAGACCACCTCCTTGTTTCTACGCTTTGTTATCCCCCTTTTACCCTGTTCTTCAGTGGTCAGGACCCCCATGGACCCTCACAGAGCAGGTACTGTTTGGGTGGTGGATCATTCTCAGCACTGCAGTAACACTGATGTGGTGGTGGTGTGTTAGTGTGTGTTGCGCTGGTCTGAGTGGATCAGACACAGCAGTGCTGCTGGAGTTTTTAAAGACCTCAGTGTCACTGCTGGACTGAGAATAGTCCACCAACCAAAAATATCCAGCCAACAGCGTCCTGTGGGCAGCGTCCTGTGGGCAGCGTCCTGTGGGCAGCGTCCTGTGACCACTGATGAAGGACTAGAGGATGACCAACACAAACTGTGCAGCAGCAGATGAGCTATCATCCCTGACTTTACATCTACAAGATGGACTGACAAGTTAGGAGTGTCAGAGTGGACAGTGAGTGGACACAGTTTTTAAAAAATCCAGCAACACTGCTGTGTCTGATCCACTCGTACCAGTGCAACACACACTAACACCACCACCACGTCAGTGTTACTGCAGTGCTGAGAATGATCCACCACCCAAATAGTACCTGCTCTGCGAGGGTCCATGGGGGTCCTGACCACTGAAGAACAGGGTAAAAGGGGGCTAACAAAGTATCAGAGAAACAGATGGACTACAGTCTGTAACTGTAGAACTACAAAGTGCACCTATATAGTAAGTGGAGCTGATAAAATGGACAGTGAGCACAGAAACAAGGAGGTGGTCATAATATTATAATAATATATATTATATATTATAATATATATATATATATACACACTGAAAGAATGAATGAATGAATAAATAAATAAATAAATAGATGGGTGTGTGTGCATTATGTACTCACAGCCACTCCAGACTGTTGAGGTCAGTGAAAATTCCTGCTTTCAGAGACGAGATTCTGTTCTGACTCAAAAACCTGAGAGAGAGAGAGAGAGAGAGAGACACAGAGAGAGAGAGGGCGAGAAAGAGAGGGAGAGATGGGGGAATGAATGATGGATAAGTAGGATCGAAAGCTGTGATTAATATGAAATTGGAGCTTAAGTAAGCATTTGGGAGAGTTTCAATTCCACTACAGTCAAATTGCCCATCTGCACTGAGAGAGAGAGCGTGAGTATGCATAATATACCCTTACTGTCTCTCTCTCTCTCTCTCTCCCTCTCTCTCTATCCCTCTCTCTCTCAAACTCTAATAGTGTTGTTCCCATACATTATAACTAGCTGTTGCCAAAGCAATGAATCACATAGTGTATTTCAAGTGATCAGCTTCATATTGATGTAAAAACAGAAACAATAATAATATTATTTTCACAAATGAAACATTTGTATGTGTGCATATGTAACATCAGACTCTCTTTCAGTCTCTCTATTTGTAAGTTAGTTTCCTGTTAAAATAAATAATAGTATTAATAATATTTGATATGAAACATTAATAACAGTAAACTTTATGTTCTGTCTGTAAAAATATAAGCACACAATAAAGGTTAATGTAATGTAATCTAATCTAGACCTAGACATTGACCTCTTAACTGGCCAGGACTCACCGGTGGGTCCAAAGTTTTACTACATGCTGCCACAACCTAAGAATAACTCAGTCCCTCACTGAAAAATAAGCCTTAGTATGTTATACTAGTATGTAACAGTATGTCATTTTTAAGGGTTAAATTAATCTAATCTAATCTAATCTAATCTAATTTAATTTAATCTAATTTAGTCTAGATACACAAGTATATTGATATCAATATAGTGGCAAATAAAATGAATGTAATCTAATGTAGATTTACATATAGTGGACAATAAAGTTAATCTAATCTAATCCATTGTAATCTAATCTAATCTAATTTAATCTGATCTAATTTAGTCTAGATACATAGATATATTGATATGCATATAGTGGCAAATAAAGTTAATATAATATAATCTAGTTTACATATAGTTAAGAATAACGTTAATCTAATCTAATCCATTGTAATATAATCTAATCTAGTCTAATTTAATCTAATCTAATGTAGTCTAGATACATAGATATATTGATATCAATATTGTGGCAAATAAAATCAATGTAATCTAATCTAGATTTACATATAGTGGACAATAACATTAATTGAATCTATTTGCTTGTAATCTAATCTAATTTAATCTAATCTAATTTAATCTAATCTAATTTAGTCTAGATACATAGATATATTGATGTTGATATAGTGGCAAATAAAACTAATTTGCAATCTAATCTAGATTTACATATAGTGGACGATAAGGTTGATTTAATCTAATCCACTGTAATCTAACCTAATCTTATCTAATCTAATTTAATCTGATCTAATTTAGTCTAGATATGTAGCTATATTGATATTGATATAGTGGCAAATAAAATGAATGTAATATAATGTAATCTAATCTACATATGGAGACAGTGGTAAACAAAGTTAATCCAATCTTATCTAATCTAGATATAGATATAGGGGACAATATAGTTAATCCAATCTAATCCATTGTAATTTAATCTAATTTAACATAATTTAATCTAATTTAGTCTAGATACATAGATATATTGATATCGATATGGTGGCAAATAAATTTAATGTAATCTAATCTACCTATGGATACAGTGGAAAATTAATTAAAAAGTTAATCCAATTTGATCTAATCTGGATTTAGATATAGGGAACAATATAGTTAATCCAATATAATCCATTGTAATCTAAACTAATCTAATCTAATTTAATCTAATTATTCTAGGTACATAAATATAGTGATATCAATATAGTTAATATAATCTAATCTAAATTCACATATAATGGACAAT
>NW_023494794.1:10612099-10632099 GCF_904425465.1 Colossoma macropomum | reverse complement strand
TTCCATCTTAAATGGTGTCTGAGGGGCCAGAATATAATTGCTGCAAACATTTAAGGTGGAGCGGGAGAATTCAAACAAGAAGCTGGCGAATGAGAAACTGACTTCATGAGAAATGCAAATAAGTCCATTCGTCTCCAAATTATCAATGTTCATCTTAAATCTCTCTCTTAGCCTTTTTGTTATCTACTAGCTAGGCGAGATTGTTGTCTGCGTTGCTATGGTGACCAGCAGTCTGTGCTGATCTTCAGGGTTAAAGGGTGAATTAGCAGTTCTACATTAACTCCAGAGTTTAAGACCATTTATTGTTAAACTGTGTTGAACGATCAGCAGAGCTTTATTTTACTGTAAAGGAGGATTATTTTATTTTTACCTACAAATCTAATTCTGCTGTGGAGCCACAACAGGACAGTAAAAGACGTGCATGTTGCTCCAGAGCCACATGTTGCCGACCCCTGACTTAGATGGTTGCACTACTTGGGAGCCAAACATCCCTTTTTTTAAATTGTGCAGCTAATTGGCTTTTACCCACACTGAGACTTTGACCAGCCTGTGAACTGTTCTGCGGCTGGACCACAAATCCTGCTGCTGCGACGTGCCAGAATACACATCAATACTAGATCAAACATGAAGAACGGCTCTAAAACACCAGCTAGAACTCTGAAGAGCAGCTTCAATCTGGCTACAAGAGCACTTCACAAAAAGCCTGCAGATTAGCCCATGCTATCTTATCTTATGCTATCTTCTGGTTCGGTTTTTCTGTTTTGTTGCTGCAGCAGCCTCTTTATCTCCAGATTTCTAAGAGCATCTATGGCACAATATCACCTGCAACGGACACGCTCTCGAATGAGCTGCCCCACAATCAGATCGCATCCTCTAAGTGCCAGAAGCCATCAGTTCAGAGTGCATCACTGTAGAAAACATACACAAGAGAAAGCTGGCAAAAATGTCCGTGTTTACTGTCTCCTATTAGCTTCCTCCCAAAGTGGCAACAGCCCAGGAATGAACAAACGCAGAGTGTTGGGGATCGTCTTTTATAGACACACTGAAACGACGCTCTCGTTTCAGCAGGAAATAAATACACGAGGAAGAAAAGGCCTCTCATGAGGAACAATGCAGCCGAGATCAGCACTTATTCTCTCTAATTAAACTCAAACAAAGCACAACGCAGGTCTGACCCCAGTGAGCTCAGCATTTAATAACAAAACCAATAACAATAAAACTACTAACAGCTCAATCCAGCTGATAAGAACACTGAGAGCTCCGCTGAGAGACAAACACTGGATGACGGAGAGTCCTGGACTAATGTATACAAAAAGAAGAAAGAAAACAAAAAGTAAAGCGGAAAAGAGGTAAGAAAAAGGAAAAAAAAGAAGACAGGAAGAGGAAAGATGAAAGAAAAGGAAAGAGTAAAGAAAAGAGAAAAACAAATGAAGAGATAAGAGGAAAAATGAAGAAAAATAGAAATGAAAAGAGGAAAACAAATGAAGTGAGAGGAAAAGAGAGAAAAGGGGAAACAAATGAAGAGATAAGAGGAAAGAGTGAAGAAAATGGAGAAGAAAGGAGGGAAACAAATGAGGTTAGCGTGAAAGAGTGAAGAAAGGACAGAAGGAAAATAAAATGAGAACAGAGGAATGAAAAGAAGAAAAACGAATAACTGCTGCTGAAGAGAGGTCAGACAGTCAGAGTCAGTCCATCTGTTACTGAAAATGAGAGAAAGAGAGAATAAGAGAAAGAGAGTGAGGGATCGTGAAGGAGGATGAGTGTGAGGATGGAGGGATGAAGGAAAGCTGCGTCACTCACAGTCTCTCCAGTCGTCTGTAGCGGATGAACAGATCAGCAGGAAGAGAGACGAGACCGTTACTGTTCAGCTCTCTGTGACGGAGAGGAGAGAGAAAGAAAAGGAAAGAAAGACAGGCAGAGAAGAAATGAGGAAAGAGAAAAAGGAAAGGGAGAAAAGGAAAAAAAGGCAAAGCAAAGACAAATTTAAAGAGCAAAGAAAATAAAAAGGGATGAAAGGAAAAAGGGGCAAAAGAAGGAAAGAAAAGAGGAAAAAAGAAGGGAGAAAGAAAAGAAAGTAAAAGGGCAAAGAAAACAAAAAGAGGAAAAAAAAGGGGAAGATGTGATGCAAAGAAAAGAGTAAGGAAGTGAGTTCAGGAAAAGAATATGGATTAAAAGAAAAGGAAAAAAGGAGGGAAATGAGAAAGAAATTATGACAAGAAAGGGGTAAAAAGAAAAGTGAAAAAGAGGAAAGGGAACAGGCAAGAGAAAACAAAGAAAAGATGAAAGGATGAAGGAAAAAAGAAAGAAAGAGTAAAGGAGGAAGGTTAGTGTTAGTGCAGCAGGACTGTATTAATATAGACTGTGTGCTTCTGCCTGTTGATTTAAAGCTGCAGTAACACATTTCCACCAGAGGGGTCTCCAAATCCCCAAAGCTTATGCAGTGCAGCTTTAAATGAGCTGAATGAGATACGAGACTCACAGTGCAGTAACGTTGGAGGACACAGCTGGAACCTGCTGCAGATGTTTACCATTACAGTTCACCTTCCAGCCCGCGCAGAAACACACATCAGGATACACATCCAGCACTGAAACACACACACACACACACAGTCGTTAGCGCTGACCCAGGAGACTCTGGGTATTGAATATATTGCTGAATGTTAATTACTGAGTGATTAATGTAAATTATTTATACAGTTCAACTGCTGTTAATTACATTATTGACCTGTACAGTCTTCTGGGGGGCATTGCGGGACCTCAGGAGGCCCTAGGCAGATATGTATCTATATACATATACTGTATGACCAAAAGAATCTGGACACCTGGTCATTACACCTATATGAGCTCGTTGGACGTCCCATTCCAAAACCACAGGCATTAATATGGAGTTTCCCTGCTTTGCGGCTCCAACAGCTTCCACTCTTCTGGAAATCTTTCCAAGATTTCGGGGTGTGTCTGTGGGAATTTGAGCCCATTTAGTCAAAAGAGCGTTTGTGAGGTCAGACACTGATGTTGGACGAGAGGGTCTGGCTCACAATCAGTGTTCGGGTTCATTTCTAAGGTGTTCAATGGGGTTGAGGTCAGGGCTCTGTGGAGGCCACTGGAGTTCCTCCACACCAGATTCGTCACACCATGTCTTTATGGAGCTCACTTTGTGCACTGGGGCTCAGTCATGCTGGAACAGACTGTTTATTTGTATTATTATATTGTACAGCTAGTTTTAGCATTAGGCTAGGCTCTAGTTCTTAAGTTATCATCAGGCTAGTGTGCCATGCACTTGTCCCCTGGACCCTGATGACAGTTGGGAGAGAAAGTGGGATGGCGGGGCCCGAATCCTGAATACCGCTGAGGGACACGAGCTGCCAAAGTGGTGAGGGGTGTTTACGAGAGGCACGAAGGCGGGACACCCAGGCCCCGCCTACTGTCCTGCAGCAAGGCTGCCAGACTACACCTCATGTTCGATCCAGGCCTACGAGCTGCGGCGCAGAGGCGGTGACGGGGAGGCGGAGCAACGAGCTTTCTGTCCCTCTCGGCTCAGGTGCTCACGCTCCCCCTAAAAAGGCCAGCTGATGCTGATCTGGTAACGGCAGCATGAGTGCCTTTAAAAAAAGAGCTGAGAGGGACGAGCAGCAGTGGCCAGCTTTGGTTTTGATTTGGTGCAATTTGTTTGTGTTTGTGAGCAATAGAACCCGAGAGGGAGTGTGTCATCACGAAATAACATCACGGCTGTGATTTGGTCGCCGTAGATCATCACAGCCATGATGTTATTGGCGATAACACACTCCTCGAGTGTTCTATTGCTTTTACACAACAGTTAAATAAATAAAGTAGTAAATTAATAAACTGGGCCGTGAACGCGGCGTTTAATATGTTTTAATGTTCACAGTTCCTTCACCAAATTATAGTTCCTTAACAAGCAGCTTGTTGCTACGTCAGAGTAACAAGCTCCGCCCACTCGCTGCACAGCCGGCAGTTCGTTCTCCAGCTCCTTACACTAAACTCCCAAACTGTCATCACCACTGAGCAGCTTTTCAGTCGGCAGCTGTGACAGAAGAACAGCTAAACAACCTGGAATCAGCCAGAAATAACCCAAAACCATTCGCCAAACGTGTAGTCTGATCTTCAGAGTCTGACCAAATCAGACTGAGCCATAAAACTGACGCAATATCAAGTTCAGCTCAGTTTTGTCGTTTTTTGCCAGATCAGTATTAATGTTGTTTTGTTCCAGCCAGTCTGTAAAGCATCTTACAGCCCATTTAGTTTGGTGAATGGTGTTGGGTTCATTTCTGGCTGATTCCAGGTTGTTTAGCTGTTCTTCTGTCACAGCTGCCGACTGAAAAGCTCCTCAGTGGTGATGACAGTTTGGGAATTTAGTGTCGTCTCATCTTCAGAGTCTGACCAAATCGGCTGTCGGTCAAATGTGATCTTAAAAGTGTCCGTTTTCTGTTTGTGGCAAAGTAAGAAGTAAAAATGTTCAAATGGCTTGAGCGTCTCCTACAGCTGTCAAAGTCATTGCTTAGCAGCGGCGTCTTAGTGGAGTGATACAGTGTTTGCGCTTCTCAACCAATCAGCTTGCATGGCCAGAACTAACTGTTCTTAAAATGGCTGCTGCGACCTTCAGCCCTGCCTCCAGGATCCTTCCTGAGCCCAGGGTAGCACAGGCTGTGCTACAGCTAAGGTCTTCTGTTAGCTAGTTCTTATGTTAATGTTAGACTTGGCTCTTAGGTTAAATTGTTCTAATGTTGACATTAGACTGATCACTTATGATAATATTTTCTCATGTTATATGCCAGAATGGCTACTCATCCCACTGTCCACTTATGATCAGATCATTCAAAATGGATGTCAATACCGAGTAGGGGTCTGTGCCCACTCCTGCAGAAAATCAGAATCATTTGTCTCGCTTCCACCCGCAACCGAAACGTTTAGTCCCGCTCCCACCTGCCTATCAACATCCAATATCTGACACAGTCGATTCACAAACACATTATTCTCCGCTGAAATAACACAGCAGTTGTGGTCATCAGGCTCACTGTGAAGTAACTACACAAAAAGCAGGAATTAAACCACAGAGCGGTTATTGTTGGTGTTTTGCTGGGCAGCTGTGGCCGTCGGACTGAAGGCTCCGCTGTCTCTGTAAGCCTCGCAACTCTTTAGAACGACTTCATTCATTTTAATTGTTTTACTGTTATCATTTTACACTGTTTGTATAAACATTTTAGTGATTGTTCTACTTTATTTAGGCTGTTCATTAACTTGTGGGACTTTTCTTCATGCATGTTTTGTCCCGCCCCTGCCTGCAGTGGGCTGGTTTCCCGCCCGCTCCTGCACACAGCACTGAAAATGGGTCCTACTACGCAAGACGACTGTGGTGGGTCTGATGGGTCCAGCGAGAATCCCACAGGAGTGCAGACCTCTAATACCCAGAGTGAACAGGGCCGAGGTACTTGCTGGATGTAGTTTAATTTTCTGCTGCGTTGGTTTTGTTATTTCTTTGTGTTTTTGCTGCTGATCTCCTTTATTTCCCTGTCTACTTTGAGGTCTGTGCTTGCAGTTGTTGCACTGTCATGCTGTACCCTTCACTGTTGATGCTGTAGATTGTTATTATTATTTTTTTTTGTAAAGAATTTAAATCCGCTGTTCTTCTGCACCCTAAAGTGCACTTTATCAAGAAAATTTGAGCGCACAGAGTGCGGAGTGTCACTCAGGGGAATCGGTCTGTACAGACTAACACTGAAACTGTAGAATATAAAACAGGACAGAATTTTAACTCACTGTATAAACCCATTATTTTTATCTCGCGAGATAAGTCGGATTCTCTCAGTGTAACATCAGACTGGTAAACAACAGCGCTGCGCTTTACTGTCCTCTCTCTCTCTCTCTCTCTCTTCTCTCTCTCTCTCTCTCTCTTATTCTGTCTCTGTCTTCTTTCTTTTCTTTTTCTCCCTCTCTCCTGTGTCCCTTTCTCTGTTCTACTCTATTCCCCCTCTTCTAACTCTTTTTCTATCTCTCAACATCTTTCTTTCTTTCTTTCTTTCTTTCTTTCTCATCCTCTCCTTTTCTCTCTCTCTTTCCATCACTCTCACCTCTCTATCTCTTTCTCTCTCTTTCTGTCCCTCTCCTCTTTATCTCTTTTTCACTCTAATCTATATCTGCCTCTCCCTTGTCTCTCTCTATCCCACATTCATCTTTATCTCTCTACCTCTCCCCCTCTCTTCTATTTATCTGTTTCTCTCTTTCCTCCTTTTTCCACCTCTTCCTTTCTTTCTATCTCTCTCTCCACTTTTTATCAGACTTTTTCTTTTTTCTTTCTTTCTTTCTTCTTTCTTTCTTTCTTACTCTTCCTCTATTTCTTTCGTTCTTTCTTTCCCTGTCTCTCTCTCCCTTCTCTTTGTCTATGTATCCATCTCTTTTTCCAGGTAGTGTTTTTATTGGCCTCGTTTTTCTCTGCTTTTCCTCTTTACTCTTTTCTTTCCTCATCTGTCCGTCTCTGTCTCTGATGTGTTTCAGTGCATGTTTGTGTTCTGTTGCATCAAATTATTAACATTAATAACACATTAACTATCCATTAATAACACAACAACTACCCACTAATAAAACCCTAACAGAGCGTTCCCATATAACTGTGATCTTCCAGTAGAGCAGCTGAAGGAAGCATCCTGTCTAGCGGTCACTGTGAGGTCAGTTCATTATGTTTTGCTGAAAATATTTGACTCGCTTCACAAAACAACATCTGAACTTCAATCTTCCTTTGAAAATTACACAGAAAACACTGTTTACATCAGAGAGGAAACAGCCTTTAATCAGAGACCGAACTCAGAGAGAGATAGAGAGATAGAGAGAGAGAGAGAGAGAGAGAGAGAAAGATAGAAAGGAGAGAGAAAAAAGGAAAGAGATAAAGAGATAGAAAGGAGAGAGAGATGAGAGAGAGATAAAAAGAGACAGAGTAAAAGAAAAAGATAGGAGAGAAAGAGAAAAAGAGAGGAGAGAGAAAAACAAAGAGAGAGGAGAAAGAGAAAGAGAGAGAGAGAAGGGGGCTGAGAGAGAGAGAAAAGAGATAGAGAGGACAGAGAGAGGGGGGGACTGAGAGAGACAGACAGAGAGGAGGAGAGAGGGAGATAGGTAGAGAGAAAAGATAGAGATAAAGAGAGAAAGGACAGAGTGAGGAGAGAAAGGAGAGAGAGAGAAAAAAGGAGATAAAGAGATAGAAAGGAGAGAGAGAGAGAGGAAAAGAGACAGAGAAGAGAGATAGTAAAAAAAAGAGAGAGGAGAGAAAGAGAGGAGAGAGGAAGAGAAGGAGACAGATAGAGAGGAGAGAGAGAGGGGCGAGACGGAGAGAGACAGACAGAGAGGAGGAGAGAGGGAAATAGGGAGAGAGAAAAGAGAGATAAAGAGATAGAAAGGACAAAGAGAGGAGAGACAGAGGAGAGAGAGAGACAGAGAGAAAGAATGGGAGAGGCAGAGAAGGGGGAACTGAGAGAGAGAGAGCAAAAGAAATAGAGACAGAGAGGAGAGAGGGAGAGAAAGAAAGAGAAAAATAGAAGAGAGAGAAAGAAAGAGATAAAGCGATAGAAAGGAGAGAGAGAGAGATAGGAGAGAAAAAGAAACAGAGGAGAGAGAGAGTGAGAGGGAGGGAGACAGAGAGAGAGAGAGAGAGAGAGAGAGAGAGAGAGAGAGAGAGAGAGAGAGACTCACTGCATTCCTCTGGCTCCTGAACTCTGGTCTTCATGAAGGCATCAAACAGGTGGGGCCATCCGCTGTTATCCACTGAAACACGCAGTGAGAACAGACGGTCAGAATAAACGAGAATAAACTAGTAAACAAGATGTTTTTGGTGGAAAAATGTAAATACTGAATTTGCAAAACTTGTTTTTTAATTAAAGGGCTGAAATACTGCACCACTGTTTTTACTCATGCTGTTTGTGTGTTTTGGCTCATAAATTAAACCACACAGACGTTCTGAGTGACCTCAGATAGAAAATACAACACAGTGGAGGGTATCGGCCCTTTAACCGCACTCACCGCAGTTCTCCTCGTCCGCTCCGTTTGGACAGTCCTGGTGACCATTGCAGTGTTTGAGCTGCGGTAAACAGACCGACAGATTCCCGCAGGGGAACTGACCCAGAGGGCACACGTCTACACCCGGAGAGTCTACACACAGACACAGCACTCACATCATCACTCACTCACTCCTCACATCTCAGAGTGATCTGAAAGGGGAACCCCACCAATATTTCGAAAATGTTGTGTGATTAAATAGTTTTGATGTAAACAGAGACGTTCAGAGTGGTTTGGTGTGAAACGCTCCATTCTAGAGAGTCAGAACTGTTCACAGTGGTGGTGATAGGAACCAGACGTCCGCCTCTAAAAGCTCCCTCACAGAAAGTTACTACATGAAATGGTTATGAATTCACTGCCTGATGACTGAGACACTGTTTTATGATTGTTTTGAGAACATTTTGGCTTTAAACTCCATTCATGGTGGAGGGATATATAATATGCTGGGTGCTGTGAGGCAAAATAGTCCCTAAAGAAAACTTATTATTTCAGATTTTCCACTACTTTCCATCATCAACATTCCATATAAACTCAGAAGACTCGTGTAGGTTCACTGGTGGTTTTGGATAGTAAATAAAATGTCTATATCTGTGTTGTAGTCATGGCGACGCCTTGTTCCTATCACCACCACTGTAAAGACCCTGAACCATTTCACACCAAACCACTCTGAATCACTCTGTTTACATCTCAAACAGGAAATAATGGGGGAATTTTGATAAATCGGTGAAATTGCCCTTTGAGCAGTGACACTATCAAACACAGATTGAGGGTTAGTTAATTAAACTCAGATAACATAAACAAACAACAAACAGACACCAGTTGCTACGGAAACAGTTTCTGTATTCTGTTGCCGTGGTGATTTCTGGAGGTCAGAGTTCGTGATGCCGGTAGGTCACATGACTGATGGAAGTCGTTTTTGTTTGTCGCCTCCCTGCCACCACTCACGTGACCTCCCGGCCTCACGACCGCATCACTTCCTGTGTGGGGTCAAGGCAGCTTGTCCCTTATGAAGTCACTTCCTGCAAATTTTGTGATGTCACTTTCTGCAAGGTGACATCACTTCCTTTAAAGTATCGTTTCTTTGTGACATCACTTTCTGAAAGGTATTTCTTTTGTGAGGTCATTTCCTGAAAGGTATCAGTGCTTTTGTGAGGTCACTTTCAACAAGATGTGAGTCCGTAAACATCTAGGAAACTTTTCAGTTTTCAGAAAACTGAAACCCCGCCCTCCCAGATCAGAGGCGCCGAGGGTTGCCAGGTATTCCTGACAGAACCCAGACAAAATTCAACGTGGAACTCAGAATCCAGTCTCACGTCAACAGAGATAAACCCAGCGTCTGAAAGAGCGAACGGTCCTCGAGAAAAGCAGAGCCGACCGAAACTCTGCGCTGCTCTGATTACCGGCCGAGCAGCGGAGAACTTTAAAGAACTTCAAAGGGGGCTCAGGTGTGGTGCAGCATCACCGTCTGAAGAACCACCGCTAGAAGATCAGAAAGAACACTTTATACACACCACGCGCAAACACACACTCACTGCCCGCTCTGTGAGACACGGCCGCTCTGTAGATCCACTGTATGGAGTGTTTTACACAGATAAAGAAACAATTAGTGCACAGCAGTGTCCCGTTAGAGTTCATTACGGCTCACAATTCAGCTACGTTCAGTCTCTCTCTCTCTCTGTATCTCTCTACCTCTCTCTACCACTCTGTCTGTATCTCTCTACCTCCCTCTACCACTCTCTCTCTCTGTATCTCTTTACCTCTCTCTCTCTCTCTCTCTGTATCTCTCTACCTCTCTCAACCACTCTCTCTGTATCTTTCTACCACTCTCTCTCTGTATCTCTCTACCTCTCTCTCGCTCTGTGGGTTTTCCTTTGGGCTGTTGAAGCAGACTTCTGTTGAAGAAAAACATACGCACACACACACACACACACACACACACACACACACACACACACACAGACAGGGAAACTTCGAAAGACTTTTAAAAGCATCCCCACACACTGTAGATGGAAATGACTGAAACTCATACAGCTAATACTGAGAGAGAGAGAGAGAGAGAGAGAGAGAGAGAGAGAGAGAGAGAGAGATTGGGAGAGAGGGAGGGAGAAAGAGATTCCAGTATTTGTGTTGTGTGTCTGCCTGCATGGCTTTAGGGCTCACTTGTCTGTTCACACAGAAACACACACATAAATATGACACAGTCTATCTAAATATGACACAGTCTATCTAAATATAACACAGTCTATCTAAATATGACACAGTCTATCTAAATATAACACAGTCTATCTAAATGTAACACAGTCTATCTAAATATACGAGTCTATCTATAACACAGTCTATCTAAATATGACACAGTTTATCTAAATATAACACAGTCTATCTAAATATGACACAGTCTATCTAAATATAACACAGTCTATCTAAATATGACACAGTCTATCTAAATATAACACAGTCTATCTAAATGTAACACAGTCTATCTAAATATGACAGAGTCTATCTAAATATAACACAGTCTATCTAAATATGACAGTCTATCTAAATATAACACAGTCTATCTAAATATGACAGTCTATCTAAATATAACACAGTCTATCTAAATATGACAGTCTATCTAAATATGACAGTCTATCTAAATATAACACAGTCTATCTAAATATGACAGTCTATCTAAATATAACACAGTCTATCTAAATATGACACAGTCTATCTAAATATAACACAGTCTATCTAAATATAACACAGTCTATCTAAATATGACACAGTCTATCTAAATCTAACACAGTCTATCTAAATATGACACAGTCTATCTAAATATAACACAGTCTATCTAAATATGACACAGTCTATCTAAATCTAACACAGTCTATCTAAATATAACAGTCTATCGAAATATAACACAGTCTATCTAAATATAACAGTCCATCTAAATATAACACAGTCTATCTAAATCTAACACAGTCTATCTAAATATGACAGTCTATCTAAATATAACAGTCTATCTAAATATGACAGTCTATCTAAATATGACAGTCTATCTAAATATAACACAGTCTGTCTAAATATAACACTATCTAATATGACACAGTTTGGGCCATAAATGTCAAAATTTATTAAAAAAAAATGTTTTCTTCTAGCGCCCCTAGGGGACTCTATAGCAGGTTAGCACTGAGCTAACAGCATTTCACACTAACATTGATTTGCCAATCGACTGCACGTCAATAGCTGGGGACGACATCACTTCCTGAAAGGTATCATTTCTTTTGTGACGTCACTTCCTGAAAGGTATCATTTCTTTTGTGACGTCACTTCCTGAAAGCTGTCTTTTTTTGTGAAATTTGTCACTTAAGGAGACGACAGTGTGGACAGTAGTAAGAATGTGATGCTGTGATAAAAGATAGAAAAGAAATCAGTCAAAATGCTCTCCTTGGGTATTTTTTAATTATGTGGTGTAATTACAGTACTTTATGTAATTTGATTACAGCTTTACTATATCTTAAATAAGTTTATGGTACAGACTAAAATTAATTAAATTAGCTTGTTTTATAGGTAGCAGCTCTAAAAGTGGACAAGCTAATTTGTTTATCTGGTACAATTTGTACGAATTTTAGTTCAAAACATTTCAAAATTATCTAAAACGATCAAACAACCATTTTGACGTTATGTCAAAGACGTCTGTGCATCGTGTTGCAGAGATATCTACTGAAGTTAGCACAGTAACCAGCTAGCCCTGACCCGACATCTCGTATTACCACTTTGCACCTCAAGAGGCGATAGTGAGTCAATGTAGCGTAGAGTCTACATCAGTCTAACATGAGAGGATGAAGAAGCAGCACTGCCCCGAGGGCGTTTTCTAGTCTTGCCAATCATGTTGAAGGTCCCGCCCCCATTTAGATCATTTAAGGACAGGTAGCCAATGAAAGGAACAGTAAACAGCGATGATGGCTGAAACTCTTGATGACCATTATTACCACTGCCGCCCACTCCCGGCAAGAAACCACGTTCAGCAGGAAAAAGATGAAGTGACATAGAATAACCAGAAGCAAAACGAGAGTTAGCACTGACGCTGCTTTCCAACGCTGAAGCTCCTGGTGAGTAAAGGGATGAAGTTTAATGCTGAACTCGCAACGTTTCTTCTAGACTGGTAAGGAAAATTTGAGGAAGAAGCTGGCAAATGAGAAGCGACTTCAGCCTCGGAAAAAGTCGAAAGTTGAGAGACATTTTACAAGAAACTGTTCTACTTTTGAGGAAAAGTTTCCTGCTGGAGATGTGAGAAAAGCAGCTATAGCTGAGCTAAAGCTTAAAGCAGAGCAAAGTAAGTCTGTGTTTTCATCTATATTATATTTTTTATCCTATACTGGTACGTCAGCATATACTGAGACACATTTACAGCCAAGATGGTAAAACGTTATTTCAATAAAATGGACACAATATTTTGTGGCTCTCAGGGTGGTTTGATGAAAGGACAAAATTGCTCTTCTTAACATTTGGGTTGCGACCCCTGACCGTGGATCTTCCTGCTGTCCAGTGCAGAAAGCCTCACCTGCATGAACTGACCCTCCTGCTTATGCTGCTGTATTCAGACTTGAACTATTTCATCACAGAAATTGCTTCACCTGCCTCACAATACACTGAGCTCCTCTCTTATTCATATTATCAAACCATCATTACAGGCTTTTAA
Source organism: Colossoma macropomum (assembly GCF_904425465.1). Classification (NCBI taxonomy): domain Eukaryota; kingdom Metazoa; phylum Chordata; class Actinopteri; order Characiformes; family Serrasalmidae; genus Colossoma; species Colossoma macropomum. The sequence goes on along the minus strand of NW_023494794.1, from coordinate 10,619,360 downwards.
CTGCAGTCATTGACATTCATGGATTTAACTCTCAAGGTTTCTTCCTCTTGCTTTTGAGAGATTTTCTTGCCACTGTCGCCCTTGGCGATGCTCACTGGGGATTGGACTCAGATTTTCTGTAAAGCTGCTCTTTGACAACGACTGTTGTAAAAAGTGCTAGATAAATAAAATTTGACTTGACCTGACCTGATTGGAAAAAGCTCACATTAATGTTAAATATTTAATTAATGAAGCTGCTCACTAACTTTAATGTTCCATTGTAACATGAGCTCAGTAATTGTTGGCCATAAGATGCATAAGTTAGCAGTAATGCTAACCAATAAGTGCTCAGTAGCAGTAATGCTTACCATTCAGCACTCAGTAGCAGTAATGCTGACCAATCAGCACTCAGTAGCAGTAATGCCACCCAATCAGCACTCAGTAGCAGTGATGCCAACCAATCAGCAACTCAGTAGCAGTAATGCCAATCAATCAGCATTCAGTAGCAGTAATGTCAGCCAACCAATCAGTGCTCAGTAGCAGTAATGCCACCCAATCAGCACTCAGTAGCAGTGATGCCAACCAATCAACACTCAGTAGCAGTGATGCCAACCAATCAGCACTCAGTAGCAGTAATACTTACCATTCAGCACTCAGTAGCAGTGATGCCAATCAATCAGCGCTCAGTGGCAGTAATGCTGACCAATCAGCGCTCAGTGGCAGTAATGCTAACCAATCAGTGCTCAGTAGCAGTAATGCTAACCAATCAGCACTCAGTAGCAATAATGTTAACCAATCAGCACTTAGTAGCAATAATGCCACCCAATCAGTGCTCAGTAGCAATAATGCTAACCAATCAGCACTTAGTAGCAGTAATGCCACCCAATCAGTGCTCAGTAGCGATAATGCTAACCAATCAGTGGTCAGTAGCAATAATGCTAACCAATCAGCACTCAGTAGCAGTAATGCCACCCAATCAGCACTCAGTAGCAGTGATGCCAACCAATCAGCGCTCAGTAGCAGTAATGCCACCCAATCAGCACTCAGTAGCAGTAATGCCACCCAATCAGCGCTCAGTAGCAATAATGCTAACCAATCAGTGCTCAGTAGCAGTAATGCTAACCAATCAGTGCTCAGTAGCAATAATGCTAACCAATCAGTGGTCAGTAGCAGTAATGCCAAACAGTGAGGTAGAGGGGGAGGGTGAAGTGTTGGGGCTACACGGCCCTCCAAACGGAGTCTTATGAGAAAAAATGCCGACCAGGCAGCTGAACAAGAGACCAAAGAAACCCACAAATGTAAATATTTTCTCAGTTTAAAATTCAGATAATCATCATATTATATTAGTTTCATGTTGTTTCAGTGCATTATGGTCCTTTTCTTCATAACAGACATTAAAATCGTTAGAGGTACCTGACGTCTTGGTAGCTAGCTAACTAAATTTGAACGAGAATCTGGCGAATATCTGACTTCAGCTTCATATCACTGAAGAATTAGGGGTGGGTGATAATAAATAATTGCCCCCCTCTTTGAAGGCATATGATGCCCTAAATGTAACTAAAGCCCAGCAGTGAGGAGCTGAACTTTACCCTCCTCTGCTGTCACTGCAGACTGGCAGGGTCGCCTACAGAGCAGCGCTGGTAGCTGTTAATGAAGTGATGCTCTTTTTATTTGAGGGTCCCGTTTCAGAGGGAGGATTTCAACCACTACCCTATAACTCAGTTCTAAGGAACAAGGAGACACTCGAAAACAAGGGGTAGGGGTAAAAATGAGAAATGGGACTGGGCCTAACTGTCACGGCCTGTATGATGCTTGTTAGTCATGTACTCGAGTGAGTTATTAGTTTGTAGCTGCTGTGATCATCACTCAGCCCTCAGCCCTCAGCATTTTGTTTATGTTTTAAGCGTAAAATGCTGAGCGGAGGACGTTACTGTGATATATGAGATCCTTGGCTTCGGGTTGGTGAACATTTTGTTACTCGCTGTTCATTCAACAGCCGCAGACTCACAAGTGTGTCCCCTCATATTGATGCTGCAGCCTTTATGATTACAGAGTAAGATAGTTCAGTCCTCTGCCTCTCTGAGCTCTGACAGGAGCTCCACACGGACCCACACCTACAATACAGCAGCACAGAAACATCCCTAACCTTTTTTATTAACTAGTGATGGTGTGCCTGTGTACAGCTTTTTGATCTGACATACAGTTTTCGTACAATCTTCGTTAAATTACAATTTTTTTCCCCATAGGAATGAATGAGGTAAAAAATTGCTTCTGCTTGACCGAAAGACACTCTTTCGAATATACTGTCTCAGTGCAGGCCCCCGAGCACGAATCCAATGTTGTTCTCACCTGCATTCATCTGTTTGTCATTTTTTTCTTTCCTCGTTCCTCCCATAGAGTCCCATTCATTTTGGCCCTCACCCAAGCAGGACAGGTCCCCAAGCTCTAACTAGACTCCCATTCATTTTCAACAACACATAGCTACCACTTGGCAACCACCTAAAAACCACCCAGTAAACAATCCATACATCATAGCAACTGCCTAGCAACACCTTAGCAACTGTGCAATCACTCTGCATTTTCTTCAGGAAATGCACTATTCTAGTTCAGTACAGGGTGATTCAAAAAGATTCATCCGATTTCAAAGCGGCATATTTTTACAGCCGTTAGGTGCCGAGGAACCAATCACAATCCAATTGAAAGAGGGGCTCATAGAGTTTCTGACTGTCAGTGGAAGATGGCTCCCTTCAGTCTGAGGGGAGATGAGACCCCTGAGCAGAAAGCGTTCTGCGTTCTCCACTTCAATAAGAGTGAATCAGTCATAACTGTGCAGTGTGATTTTCGTGGACAGTGAAGCTCCAACAGCTCAGAGCGTTCGTCGCTGGTTCCACAACACTGGATGATCCCCGAAATCGCACTGAAAGAGCCGTGAGTGCAGCGACACCCGACATGCTCAATCCAGTATGGGATGAATTTGACTATGGTGTTGATGTTGTCTGTACAGCTGGAGGAGGTTCATACTGAGACCTTGTACAATTACAGAATAAACATTATGCTCATTTAAACCATTTACAGTTTACTGCATTGATCTGTAATGATTTAAGAGTGAAATTGAATGAATCTTTTTGAATCACTCTGTATTTTACATTTTAAGGTGAATATTAACAAAAATGTCTGTTGTTGTTAGAAAAAAGGTTCAGCGTATGAACATTTTTGTGCACCAAAGGGACAAATGATGTAAATTCACCCTTAAAGGTGCGGTAACGGTCTTCAGGCTTGATCATGTTTCCTAACATACCCTTGTTGTCATTACACCACGTTCATATTGCGGCATCAACAGTAAAAGAAGCACAGTGGAGGCCATGATTCCGTTACAAGAAGTGCTCCTTATTGAACAAGGCGTGAAAGATATATTCTCTCGTTTCCTGTGACGTCACACTGTATAGTCGCCTCCATGTTGAGGACCGAATCAGGGGGTGACTGCGCTGCGCGACGCCCTCAATCTGCTGTGCTTTGTGAATGATTCACCTGTGAGACTCGACAGAAGCCGAGAGACGAGAGACACACAGACCTTTAATTCAGTGTTTTCACTCCAGGTTTGGAGCCGCTGGACTGTACAGTTTAGTGTCTCTCTCTGCTGTTCACACCTCGTTCAGCTCAAGAAGGGATTAATTAGCTAATAATATCAGGTATTTTAACCAGGAAACCACAGTTATGCAGTGCAGGGGTTTCAGGACTGGAGCTGAACTCTGAACTAACTGCACTAGCAAACTTACAGAATCACGTCTGTCGAAACACGACGTCATTTTCCGACCCACGACATTCAGTCTGATATTTAACGCTTATGTTTCTCCATTCAAACCTCATTTAAATCAGAAACAGAGAGTAAAGTTATACCGGCTGTCTGCAGCTCCGTTAGGGGGACGACTGTTCATCTCTCTGATAACATCAGCTAAAGTGATCTAAAGGCCAGCATTGTTCACATCTGTGTTAATTAGCTGATGTCGTTTCCCTCCTATGATGACGGAGTTTATCTCCTCTTTATTCAACACCATGGGATCCTTTACCCACCCTGACGTGAAGAGCCGGTGGGCTTCTGTGCTTTTAAATGCTTTGAGAGACCCTCCAGAATAGGGAGAGGGGCTGAGTATGAGATAAATGTCAGGAAAACACGGATTTGGTAGCTTTTCCACCAGTTTAAGTGGAACCAGGAGTTCAGAGGAAACTGTATGAGGATCACAGCCTATTTAGTTTCCTGCTGGAGATGCGAGAAAAGCAGCTATAGCTGAGCTAAAGCTTAAAGCAGAGCAAAGTAAGTCTGCGTTTCCATTTATATTATATGTTTTATCCTAAATTTATCCTTAGTACATCAGCACATACTGAGACATATTTACAGCCAAGATGGTGAAATGGACATAAAATGTTGTGGCTCTCAGGGTGGTTTGATTTTTGTTGAAAGGACAAAATGGCTCTTCGTAACATTTGGGTTGCGGCCCCTGACCATGGATCTTCCTGCTGTCCAGTGCAGAAAGCCTCACCTGCATGAACTGACCCTCCTGATGATACTGCAAGAGTGGACATGTTCGTGCAGAGCAGCAAAGCCAGATTCGGTCCCAAATATGGCACCACAACAGAAAAACCACTGGGATACAAAACATCTAACTCACATGGTCACCTCTAGCTACACACCTCACCCCTCCAGTGACCCCCAAAGTGCCTTCCGGGGTTATTAGACCTCAGGATTTTAATTAATCTTATTGTGTCTGATTAACACAAACACTGAGTACTCGAGAAGCTGCAGTACAACGTTTTATTTGTTGTAGTTTCCATTGACGTAACATCCAGTTTGGATAACGTAAATATATGACTGACATACACTCTTAAAAAGATGGTTCTTCAAGGGTTCTTTAGTAATGACAGTGGTTCTATATAGAACCATGAGCGCTCAAAGAACCATATGCATGTTTAAAGTTTTTTTTTTTATCATGAAATCATTCTTCAGATTGACGGAGAATATGTTGTTTATGATTCTATATAGAACTTTTTGAAGAGGGTTCTATATAGAACCAGAAAGGGTTCTGTTATTGTTAAGATGTCAAGGTTGTAACAATAGAAGAACCCCTTTTTGCCACTATATAGAACCATGTACAACATATTCTACATCAAGAATGATTTTGAGATGCAAAAAAAACCCTTTAAACATGCAAAGGGTTCTTTAAGTGTTTATGGATCAATATAGAACCACTTTCTTAACTAAAGAACCCTAGAAGAACCATCTTTTTTAAGACTGTAAATAAGGCACTGACATAAAATCCCAACACTGAACTCAAAAAGGGTTATAAAAGTGTGTCTGCAGGGTTGAGATTCTCTTTATGTACTTCTGTTTTGATTAAAGGGGATTTTCAGTAAATTCTTTGTACAAACAGTCTTGTGTAAAAGCTCCATTGGGCCCCATTCATTTTGAATTGTCTCCCAGGCGCCCTCTAGTGGACAATAAACACATAACAGTCAGAGAGTCCACATCAAAGAATTCTCTGAATGTGAAATGTTAATAAACAGGAGAGAACATCTTTTAAAAAATCCTCTAATCTATCTAATGTTTGCTGTAGTGCCCCCTGGTGGAGAGGACGTATAACGTCAATGCAAGAGTGGATAGTGGAGGAATAAACAAATATCTACATGTTTTTCAACTGAGACATAATACACTTTAAACTCTTCAAAAACCATTTAAGAAGTAAAAAAAAGTATGTATGAGCAAGTACTGATTCAAATATTTGTTATTGTTTTAGTTTCAATTTTTATTAGTTTAAATAATTCTGTCATTACATTATTCGGTCACTTTATTGCTCAATAAATTATTTCACTATTCTTTCACATTGCATTAGAAAACCAAGAAGACTATTATTATTATCATTGTTATTATTATTATTATTATTATTATTATTAAAGGGTCTCCACCAATTTTGCCAAATTACTTAATCATTTAAGGGTTTAGATGTAAACAAAATCATTCAGAGTGGTTTCGGTGTAAAACGCGCCTTTCCAGAAGGATTCAGAGTCAGAACTGTTCACTATTACTGTACTAGGAACCAGACGACCAAAGCATTTAATGGCTCTCACAGCTAAATCCCATTAGTTATTACACAAAATGGTTATGAATGTGTTGCTTGATACCTGAGACAGGATCACTGCAGTGTTTCCTCTCAAAACCACATCCTCAACTGACATCAATGCGCAGGCTAACGTGCTTTTGTTGTTACTAGCCTGTAGCTACAGCCGTTCAACACGGCGAACGTTGACTTCAGCTTTTGTTTACAGTTTATTTTTACAGTTTTCTGACCTATTTTGGAAGATGTCAGAGTATGTGGAGGACTTTGAGGAGGTCTGTTTCCAAAATGCTGTAAAAACCGAATCAGTTTGAACCACAATACACAAAGGAGTTGCAGCGGTTTCAGGAAGACAGAGCCAAAAGCGAGAGAGAGACTAAACCTGTCGGCGCCGAAGCAGAGCAACCTAGAGCGAATGGGAAGTGCTGGTCTCAACAACAAACTACTTGCTACCCTGCTTACCAGTTTAGGTCAATTTAGCACTATTTCACCATTGTTACCTTGACTTATAAAATTTCACAATGAAGGGTCCAAAAAAAACGGCCCAAAATTACTTGGAGAAATGTCTGGTTCCATTGACTTACATTACAAGTGAAGTAAGTTTTCTCCTTCTCCTGTAAAGTCACCCTTTTGGAGATGTGAGGTTTTGTTCCGACAGCAGCGATAAGTATCTTTAATTAAGGGACATAACTGGACCTCATTCCACTGCAGGTATAGATAGTAAGTTGGCTCCAAACAGTCATATTTTAATGGTCTATTTTAAAACATTAGGCTGTGATGAGGAGTAAATGTGCTTCTGCTCTGATCAAGTGAAGGTAGTGAACCTCATTTAAGGTGCATTAGACCTTAAGAACCGTGTTGTGCCTTCACAGGTACATTTACACTGTTTGTATCTGTACAGCATCTTTTTTCTGACTGTGTATAACATTCCTGTGTTCGACTGGAACCATGGTTCTAGACGGTTCTACACGTATGGCTGAAAAGGAGCAAACAAGTGTGTGTGTGTGTGTGTGTGTGTATGTGCGCATGTCCGTCATCCTCCAGGCTTCATTTATAATTCAGCACACACAGTCGTATCCAGCGGGCAGCGAAAACGTCACTCCCTAAAGAAGGCCATGTACTACAGGAACACGCTGGACATTCCGCTGGACATTACACTGGACATTACTGTCCGA
>NW_023494794.1:10567099-10609599 GCF_904425465.1 Colossoma macropomum | reverse complement strand
GCTTTTTGTTTCTTTTGATATGTTTTTTGATTTGTATAAAACCTTTCCTCACTGGTTGGGGAGTTATTCCACTATTCATGAAGAACTGAAAGAAGGTCTGTAAGACTTTGAACTGCTGCAATAGTGCTTGACTGGGCCACAGGCTGGGAGGTTCTTCACCACAGTAGCACAATTTGACTGGGCTGTGAGCTGGGAGACTTTACACCACAAAAGCAGAGTTTGACAGGACAACTAAGAGGGGGACGGTTCACTGCTGTAGCCGAGTTTGACTGGGCCAAGAGCCAGGAGACTTTTTACTGTGGTAGCAGAGTTTGACTGGGCCATGAGCAGGGGCGCCTTTTACCACAAGAGCAGAATTTGACAGAGCAAAAAGCAGGGAGACTTTTCATGGCAGTAGCAGAGTTTGACTGGTTTGCGAACAGGGGGATTTTTCACTGCAACAACAGAGTGTGACTGGGCCACTATTGGGGAGAATTTTCACAGCAGTAGCAAAGTTTCACTGTGTCATGAGCTGGGAGACTTTGCACTACTGTAGCAGAGTTTAATTAGGACACGAGCAGGGAGACTTTTCACCGTGAAAACAGAGTTTGACTGGGCCATGAGCTGGGAGACTTTTCACTGTGAAAACAAAATTTGACTGGAATGTGAACTGGTAGACTTTTCACTGCAGTAGCAGAGTTTCACTGTGCTGTGAGCTGGGGGACTTTTCACTGTGGAATCAGAGTTTGACTGGGCCACAAGCAGGAAGACTTGTCTCTGCAGAAGTAGAGTTTGACTGGGCCACAAGTGAAAGACTTTTCATGGCAGTAGCAGAATTTGACTGGTCTATGAGTGGGGAGACTTTTCACTGCAGTAGCAGAGTTTGACTGGGCTGTGAGCGGGGAGACTTTTTATGGTAGTAGTAGGTTTTGACTGGGTCACAAGCAGAGAGTTTTCACCGCAGTACCACAGTTTAACTGGACCATGGGTAGGCAGACTTTCCACTGCAGTAGCAGAGTTCAACTGGAGCAAGAGCCAGGGACTTTTCACTGCAGTAGCAGTATTTGACTGGTCCACGAGCTGGGACACTTTCAGTGGAGAAGCAGAATTTGACTGGGTCATGAGCTGGAAGACTTTTCACTAATGCAGTTTGATTAGGCCAAGAGCTGGGAGACTTTTCATGGGAGTAGCAGAGTTTAACTGGGCCTGATGCAAGTAACCTTTTTACTGCAGTAGCAGAGTTTGACCGGGCTGTGAGCCAGGAGACTTTTCCACTGTGGTAGCAGATTTTGACTAGTCCACAAGCTTGGAGACTCACCACTGAAGCAGAGTTTGACTGGTCTACAAGTCAGGGTGCTTTTCACCATGGAAGCAGAGTCTGGCCGGGCCACAAGCCAGAAGATCTTTTATTTTGGCAGCAGAGGTTGACTAGGCCACAAGCAGGTAGACTTTTCACCATGGAAGAATAGTTTTACTGGTCCACAAGCTGGGATGCTTTTCACCACGGAAGCAGATTCTGGTTGGGCCACTAGCCAGGAGACTTTTCTTTGCGGTAGCAGAGTTTGAATGGGCCATGAGCCAAGAGATATTTCACTGCAGCAGCAGAGTTTGACTGGGCCAAGAGCCCGGAGACTTTTCATAGCAGTCACAGAGTTTGACTGAGCTGTGAGCTGGGAGACTTTTTACTGTTGTAGCAAAATTTGATTGGGCCACGAGCCAGGAGACTTTTCACAGCAGTCACAGAGTTTGACTGGGCCAAGAGCCAGGAGACTTTTCATAGCAGTCACAGAGTTTGACTGAGCTGTGAGCTGGGAGACTTTTTACTGTTGTAGCAAAATTTGACTGGGCCATAAACTGAAAGACTTTTCATTGCAAAAGCAGAGATTGACTTGGCCACAAGTTTGGAGACTTTTCACCACAGAAGCAGAGTTTGACTGGGCTGTGAGCAGGTAGACTCCATGAAAGCATAGTTTGATTGGTCCGCAAGCCAGGATGCTTGTCACCACGGAAGCAGAGTCTGGCTGGGCCATGAGTCAGAAGACCTTTCATTGTGGTAGCAGAGTTTGACCGGGCCACAAGCTGGGAGGCATTGTACTGCAGCAGGAGAGTTTGTCTGAGCTGTGAGCTGGGCAGTTTTTCTGAATGTTCCACCTCTGCATGGTGGAGGATAGCATTTTCTGCTAGAAAAGCTTGAGACCAGTTTTTATGTTTCATTTGCTGTTGATTGGTAGAGCTGTTATTGTAAAGCATCCTTGGTTTTGAGAAAGGCGCTATTTAAATTCAACTAATTAATATATTTTTATTATTATAACAATTTCAGGAATGTTCTGTTGATGTCAGAACATGAAAGCAGAACGTTAAAATACAGTTCAGTGCTTTTATTCTGTTTCTGTGTTCTGGGATGGAATGACCAATGATTTCTCAAAGGAACTATGTGCATCTGTATTTCCATATTTTCAATTATTGCATGATTTCTAATGCTGTCCATTCTTTGTTCCTGTCAGATTGGCATATAATAAAAGTCTTTTCTGCTTTCTGTTGCTTTTTTGTCTCAGTCTGAAGTGGAAACCTTTCTGCTCACCATTATCCTTTGTGAAATGTTCGACAGTACGAATGACCTTCGCTTTCTAAAGCATGTCATATCACTGTATTGTAAAAGTATTATTGCATTGCTACTGGTGGATCTGCATGTGTACTGGATTACAGCCAGGTTTCACTGTGTGGGGGTGAAAGATAGCACAGTATGAATAGCAGTGGTGAACTGTGACTATTAGAGCTTGGCCTTCGGTTTGGACCATAAATGGCAAAACACTGCTATAATGCTAATTTTTGCTCACTATTTTCGTTTTAGTTTTTGGCTGATCTGAATTAAACCTGGACATTTAAAGCTTGTAAACACCTTCTATAATTTGTATTGTTTAGCTTGTAACAGACAATAACATACACTATATGGACAAAAGTATTAGGACACACCTCTTAATCATTGAATTCAGGTGTTTCATAGTCAGTCTCATTGCCACAGGTGTATAAAATCAAGCAGCCAGCCATGCAGCCTGCCTTTACACACATTAGTGCAAGAATGTGTCATTCTAAAGAGTTCACTGTTCATGAGTGTGGTGCTGTAATAGGTGCCACCATTGCGACAAGTCAGTTTGTGAAATTTCTTCCCTCCTAGATTTTCTATGATCAACTGTGAGTGGTATTATTAAAAAGTGGAAGCATTTAGGAACCACGGCAACTCAGACATGAAAAGTCAGACCACGTAAAGTTACAGAGCAGGTCGCTGAGTTCTGAGGAGCATAGAGCATAAAAGTCTCCAACACTCTGCTGATCAATAACCGCAGAGTTCAAACCTCTTCTGGCATCAACATCAACACAAAAACTGCACTGGGAGCTTCAGGGCTGGAGGTTAGGGAACCATCCTTGTGACCGGAAGGTCGCCGATTCAATCCCCTCAGCTGACAGTATGTCACTGAAATGCCCTTGAGCAAGGCACCTAACCCCCAATTGCTCCCCAGGTGCTGTGGATAGGGCTGACAACCACTCCCGGCAAGTGTGCTCAGTGCCCCTTAGTATGTGTGTTCACTAGTGTGCATGTATGTGGGTGTTTCACTGCACGGATGGGTCAAATGCAGAGGTCTAATTCCTCTATGTGCAAACACAGTAGGCTAATGGTTCTGAATTCCATGGCTGAGCAGCTGCATACAAGCGATACATCGCCAAGCGTCGGATGTAATGGAGTAAAGCGCCGCCACTGGACTCAGTGGAGCAGTGGAAACATATTCTGTGAAGTGACGAATCAGCTTCTCTTTCTGTCAGTCTGATGGACGAGTCTGGGTTTGGCGAATGCCAGGAGAACGTTACCTGCCTGACTGCACTGTGCCAGCTGTAGAGTTTGGTGGAGGAGGGATGATGATATGGGGATGTTTTTCAGGGGTTGGTCTAGAACCCTTAGTTCCAGTGAATGGAAACCTTAATGCTTCAGCACCAAGACATTTTTGACAATTGTACACTTCCAACTTTGTGGGAACAAAAGAACCTTTCCTGTTCCAGCATGACTGAGCCCCAGTGCACAAAGCAGCTCCATAAAGGCCTAACTGGGTGAGTTTGGTGTGGAAGAACTTGACTGGCCCTCACAGAGCCCTGACCTCAACCCCATCAACACCTTTGGGATGAACTAGAATGGAGATTGTGAGCCAGACCCTCTCGTCCAGCATCAGTGTCTGACCTCACAAATGCTCTTCTGGATGAATGGGTGAAAAATTCCCACAGACACTCCAACATCTTATAGAAAGCTTCCCAGAAGAGTGGAAGCTGTTAGAGCTACAAAGGGGGACCAACTCCATATTAATGCCTCTGGACGTGTAGGTGTCCCAAATACTTTTGTCCATAGTGTATATATAAGCCTGTATGCATTAGTTTTGCAGTGACTCTTTCGTAAAGAATCCTGGCATAAAGCTGCTGCCGCTGTTTTCCATTCCTAACAACCGAAAACTGTGATGACTCATATATATACCAAAGTACCCACCTAGCAACCACATAGCAGTGCCCTAGCAACCACCTGGAATAACATATGAACCACTTCAACAATACCGTAGCAACTATCTAAGGTACCATAGCAACAACCTAGCAACTACTAAGCAAGCCCCTGATAATGTACCAACACCTTGTAACACCATAGCAACCATCTGGTAACACTTTAGCAACCACCTATCAATACCATCGCACTGACTTAGCAACCAGCATGAATTCCACGGCAACCGCATAGCATCACCATAGCAACTACTTGGAATATAGAAGTAGCGAAACGTATAATATTGAAAAATTTGTGAATTAATTTTTCACAATATTTATTTATTTTTTCACACTTCTGATCATTTATTCAGTATTTGGCACTAAATCCAGTTAAACTGGGCTAATTTTGTTCTCTTTATAATGAATCGGTGTTTTAAGTTACGAGTATTGACGATTTCCACGACAGTGGGTGAAATACCCCCTGGTTTTCGGGGGGGGTCCCATGTTGGCTGGCCACTCCAGCATTGGCTTACTGCTAACTCATTCACCATAGTGGCACTGATGTTTCAATGGCAGCAAAGTGTCTCGTTTATCAGTTGTTCTCCTGTAAAGTCTCTGTTCTAGTGTGGTTCTGCGCTCTTCCTCACGTTAACTGAGATCTTCCTCGTCTCCTCTTCTGTCTTCAGTGTGAGAAATGAGGAACAGTCACTCTTCACTCCAAACTCTTGGGAAACTGGGCGAGTTTTCAGATTTGCAGATCTGCTGCAGCTCATTGTGAAGTTTTTCAAAGGAATCCGGGCAGAGTTACAGTTTCTAGGCTACGAAGGACCAACTGGGTGAGCCGGTCTGCTACAGCGCCACCCTGAGGCAGAGCAGTGCTGCAGCTCTAGTTAGTTAAGAACACCAAAGACAGAAGCTGACTGTGGGAGAAGCAGGTAAACAGTGAGCTTCACTGAATCTGGATTTAAGTGTCTATTTTCCCCAAACGGACATTCAGGAGGTCCAAGACGTTAATTAGGGGGTCCCAGATCCCCCAGGACCCACTGTATTTCATACCTAGATCCATGATAAGCTCAGAAAGGTATACTGTGTTGTATTGTGACATAATTTATCACAGTATCGTGTCGTATATTGTCATATTGTGCAGCTCTACTGGAATATCATAGTGACTGCCTGGAATTACCGAATAATCCCAATTAATTTATCAAAAACAGTCAATAATCATCAACAACTACTTTAAAAAAGATACTTGGCTAAAATTATGTTTATTAACTTTTCCCTTCTAGTTATTATTGTCATTGTTTGACAGACTGACTTCCTGCTTGGGCTGGTGACTCTAACTGGAACAATTCTGTACACCTGCCTCACACACTGTACTGAGCCCCTTAACGTGTCCTCAAGGCAGTCAAGGGCTGTCAAACCATTCAAGCTCATGAAATGTTGCAGATTCCTGCAATGAAACTGAGATGCTGCTTCCTGGTTTTGTACTCCGAATATCCAGAGTTCTTCACTTATTCTGGTTTTGCTGACAAATCAAAACTTATTTATGCACTTCGGCCTTTAAGGAGTTTTTTCTTTTCATTGTTCTTCGGTTTGTGTTTGTTCTCTCTGTGTACTTTGTGAGGTACTTTGAGAGCTTGGAAAGCTGCAGCGCCGATAAAGTTATTATTAATATTATACATTAAACAGCTTATCATAATCCGCTGTAATAATCGAGATGTGTAATAGCTTCATTACTGAGAGTCGTGCGCTGAGAGGAGCTTATTAGTCTGCAGGTGTTTGAGGTCGAAAGGTCAATTAGGCCCAGCGTGCACAAAGCAGGATCAGTTAGCCAGATAATTTAAGCCCAAACTGGAGCCTGTCCAGTGTCTGTGCTCAGTTTTTGCTGAAATTATCCAGCTAAACTGAGAAATCATGCAAGCAAACAAATAAACAAACAAACAAACAAAATAAAACTACTACTACTAATAAAAATAATGATACTGTACTTATTATTATTATTATTATTATTATTATTACACATCAACTGATAATACATATAACTGCACAAATAGAACAATTATTAATGACAATAAACCGATAAAAACCGCTTGAAAGTGAATAAATATACTTTTAACTTATTCATATTCAGCAGCTTTGTTTATTATTGCCACAGATCCTGTTCTTATTGGTCTAAAGTGATCAAATTTTTATAGTTATACCCTTGATATTTACTATTTTATTATATTTTTTTTTACTATACGTAGTTTTCATACTTTTATGCTCCTTCAGATGTTTATTTTTATTGTTTTGATAAAAATCTGAAGTCCCAGGAGACCAGCAGACTGAATTTAATGACAAATAAAGCAATAAATATCACCTCTTAGCCACAAAATTCGAAACATTTCAGGAAATGAAACATCTGACAGAGGAATCTGGAAAGAATCTCTAAAAAAATTTATTTTTGTCTGTATAAAATCTGAAAGTTATGGTCGAGTTTTAGTTCTGCTGCAGCAGCGCCCTCTGGCGGCTTTCCTGCGGGAACGCAGCGGCTGCGGTGCTACACTGCGTCATCTTTAGGCGCCCGCAGCAGCGTTTCCTCGGCGTTGGTGTTTACTTTGGAGCGAGACTCTGTTTTTAATCCTAATAAAGGTAATAAATCTGATTAATAATGCCGAAGGTGGTCTCCCGCAGTGTGGTGTGCTCCGACACGCGGGACAGAGAGGAGTACGACGACGGAGAGAAGCCTCTGCATGTTTACTACTGCCTGTGCGGGCAGATGGTTCTGGTTCTGGGTGAGTTTAAACTCGTTTATCTTTCATTTTATCATTTACTATCTTATCAGAGGCGGCTAGAATAATCTAAACCACCCTGAAGTGAACGTTTGGTCACTTTAATGAAGGTAGAAACCGAGTAACAGTAAAAGTAGCCCGAGTTTATCGAACTCTCCGTTCCACCTTAAATGGTGCGGCAGCTACAGCTGGAGCTGCCGGCGCCACAATGGAACTGCTGCGGCGTTTAAGGTGGAACGGATAATTGTAAAAAAAGCTTAGGCCTGGTACGAAAAACAGCGTTCAGAGGGGTCTAGTAACGAGCCTTATTTCCTTATCTGTTGGAACTACAGCTGCTCTGGTTGCTGGAAACAATTCTGAGTAAAAATTTAGTTAATAAAAGTGGGCAAAGTTTCAGATCAGGCTTGTTTACAGTTCCAGACTGTAGCTGATCAGCTGTTATCTTGACTAGAGGGTCTACAAAATGCTGTTAAACTGGACAAACTGCTGGGCTGAAGCTCAAATGGATCACTGCTCCCTACATAGTGCACAGTGCACAGTGCAGGTCTTGCATCCTAAATCTGTATTTTCTTTTTAAGTGAAGTTATACCTGTGCAGCACACGGTCCCTTTGGAGTTATGAGGTTCTATCTGACATTTCTGATTTATGTTTTCTTATTCTTTGACAACTTCTTAACATTAAGTGAGGGTTTTTTTAAATTGTGCATTTTTGGAGTCTTTATCTAGAAAACAAGGTTTTATCTCCGAAGTAAAACTCTAGTTTAGTTTAGTTTAGTTTAGTTCTAAAAGGTTCTATCTGTGAGCCAGTCAGCAGTTCGAATACACACAAGAGAACCAATCAGGTTCTGCTCCTTTATTATGTCGCCGCTCTGCTCAGCGACTGCGGGAAAAGTTTATAAAACTTTGTGAAACATGAAAACATGTTGCTGAAACTCTGCCTGTCGTCTCACAGCTCTTTAAAAAGGTCTTACGGTCTTAAATTGTGTACATATTAAGCCTTGGAGGTCATTAAAGAGTAAACATTTGAACGGATGGGCTCTTAATTACAACACAAATATGAATTTCATTAATTTATCCATATTTTCTTTTTCTTCTTTCTTCCAAAATAAGACATTTTGGTGCATTAGAGTCGCATTTCTGATATAAAACAAGACCTCATACGGCCTTTAGGCTGACCTGCTACACCGACCTGCTGGGATGGTTTATTACAGTAGCTGGTTTCTGTCTGGCCTTTTAGTAAACAGCAGTGCTTCATTGGATAAGAAAAAGATGGTTTGTCCTAAAACAAGAAATAAATGTCGTGAAAAATAAATAAATAATAGAAATAAGTGTCGTAAAAATTTCATATAAAGCGTTAAAATTTAACTTTCTGGTCATGTTGACACTAATTTTATGTTTTAAAAGGAATTGTGAGTAAACCGTTTGTGTTCCTTGCTAAAATCGTTGCTTATTTTCATGTTTTGCCAGATAGAACCTTTTAACTCCAAGCTGAAAGTGGGTTTCTAGGATTAGAAGGTTCTTGTCTGTTATTTGACCTGAAAAAAACTCATTTATAAATTTAATAGGATTTTGATATTATACATATAGAATAAATTCATCATATCAGTTTTGCTATTTAGAATGCAAAATCTTTGAAGCTCAGTGTCTCAGAGCTGCTCAGAGGGCAGGTAGGACCTTATTCTAATAATTAGCCTAATTCTGAGGGGACAGTGTGTCTTATGAATGACTGTCCAACACCACTAAACCGGGCCTAACTGTTGGTCATGCATATGTAAGAAGTACCCCCACCAATCAGAAGGCTGATGTGGTTTGTCCCGCCCACACAGCTTTAACGACCCTGATGATGACTTTTCACAATACAGCCCATAAAAATTTAGATATTTTCACCATATTTGGACATCAGTTCACATATCTGGTCTTCATTTGAACAGTGTTGATAGATAAAGGTGACACACCCCAATCAGGCATAACGTTATGACCACCTCCTTGTTTCTACGCTCATTGTCCATTTTATCAGCTCCACTTACTATATAGGTGCACTTTGTAGTTCTACAGTTACAGACTGTAGTCCATCTGTTTCTCTGATACTTTGTTAGCCCCCTTTTACCCTGTTCTTCAGTGGTCAGGACCCCCATGGACCCTCACAGAGCAGGTACTATTTGGGTGGTGGATCATTCTCAGCACTGCAGTAACACTGACGTGGTGGTGGTGTGTTAGTGTGTGTTGTGCTGGTCTGAGTGGATCAGACACAGCAGTGCTGCTGGAATTTTTAAACACCTCAGTGTCACTGCTGGACTGAGAATAGTCCACCAACCAAAAATATCCAGCCAACAGCGTCCTGTGGGCAGCGTCCTGTGACCACTGATGAAGGACTAGAGGATGACCAACACAAACTGTGCAGCAGCAGATGAGCTATCGTCTCTGACTTTACATCTACAAGGTGGACTGACAAGGTAGGAGTGTCTAATAGAGTGGACAGTGAGTGGACACAGTGTTTAAAAACTCCAGCAGCACTGCTGTGTCTGATCCACTCAGACCAGCACAACACACACTAACACACCACCACCACGTCAGTGTTACTGCAGTGCTGAGAATGATCCACCACCCAAATAGTACCTGCTCTGTGAGGGTCCATGGGGGTCCTGACCACTGAAGAACAGGGTAAAAGGGGGCTAACAAAGTATCAGAGAAACAGATGGACTACAGTCTGTAACTGTAGAACTACAAAGTGCACCTATATAGTAAGTGGAGCTGATAAAGTGGACAATGAGCGTAGAAACAAGGGTCGGTGTGTCTGTGTGTATTATAATAGTATACTATTAGTGTCCACATATGTCAAAAAAAGGAAATACTTCATGGGGTTTACTTGCTTCTTCACATGACTGTATACAGTAGGGAGTGGGGAGCTGTTGGAGATTCAGTCTTGCATGGCTTCTTTGAATTGTTTAAAGTAATAAATACATTCTGATGATGATTGTTTTGACCAATCATATAGGTATGACAAAATGCATCCCTTTACAAATGCTAACACATCCGTCTTCAGGGTGCTGCACAAAAGAATGCTTGGTTTATGGGAGACTGACAAACGTTTTTAGCTTTAATGTAAAGTTGTAGGCAAACAGTTTAGCCAAATAACACTTTTTATAGATTTTTGAATCAAAATTTATCATTACTGTCTTAATTTGAAGGTAAAAACTGAGAAAGTGGGGAAAAGAAGTGAACACAACCCCTGCAAATATTAAAAAAGTTACATTTTTCTGCAGATCATTTAAAAATGATGGTCCGTTCCGCATTAAATATTCACACAGTGTGAAGGAGACATTTATAAACGGTATCAAGACAACGGACAGTGACGGTTTGTATAATAGGTAGACAGACAGACAGAAGCACCTCCTACAGCAGTCAGAAGCAGTTTGCATTACTCCTAGAGCCTGCTGTCCTACACTACTGTATATATAAATATATTTATGTAAATAAGTATATCTGCTGCGGTACTGCAGTGTTAACACCGTACCAGCCTCCGTCTCCGAGCATACCGGACACGGAAAGTTCTTTAAAAGTGAAGAAAAGGACACAGAAAAGCTTTTAGAGCTGATTCACACGTTTCCCTGACCGCTCGCTCGGCTACTGATCAGACCTGCGAGATCTTACACCTTTCATTAAATATTGAACGTTATTTGCGAGTATGAAGCCGTATGGAGATGTGACTCATGGCGTATGTGACCGGATAGATTTTCTGAAAGGACACGCGAGCGGCGGAGCGTGAAGATCACGTTAAATACAGAGAACGAAGACCTGCTCTCGGAGAGTCTTACGTAAAGCCCGGGAGGTGATGGTCAGATATAAGATAATCTTCTTGCATGAGGAAAGAGAAGGTCGAAGGAAAACAAGTGAGTTTCCAAAACTGGAGTTCAAAAAAGTTTAAAAAAGGGGAGAATGAGGTTCCTAACAACCACCTGGGAGACCAGGTGGACCACCAAAGCTGCCCCCCAATCAGATAAACAGCACTCAAAGAGTTGTAATATCACAAAACACTCTGAGAAATAAAGGTAGTAAACTGTCACTGGGTCAGTTCCTCTCTTGTCACTGGGGTGGGACCCTCAAGGGTCCATCTCAGTACCTTTAGTCAGGGAACATAACTGAACCATAATCCACTGAAATGATATGTTCTAAGCTGTACTGACTCCACACACCCCGTCTCGTCTCCAGGCTTTTATTTTACTGTTCTGTTTTACAACATTCGGTTATGAAAAGGTACAAATACGAACTTTTCACCTGGAAAAACTTATTTAAGGTTCACAATCAGACCTTAAAACCACTGTTGGAGCTTTGAGGGAACATTTACACTGTTTGTACATTGATGAACGAAAAATGTACCTGAACAGAACCTTTATTTATAACAGCGTACATAACGATATTATATATCGCTGTTGTTGAAGGAGAACGTTGTATCTCCAAGATCATAACTTTACAGGAGAAGGAAAAAACATACTGTCCTTTTAATGTAAGTCAATGGAACCAGATTTTTTTCTAAGTCATTTTGGGTCGTTTCTTTTAGTCCATTCAACATGAAATTTACACACAATGTAAATGGAAACAGGTATTTTAAAATATGTCAAAAAACTCAAAAAACATCAAAAATGGAGATGCAAGGTTTTCATTCCGACAACAGCAACAAGTAGTACCTGCTCTGTGAGGGTCCATGGGGGTCCTGACCACTGAAGGGGGCTAACAAAGTATGCAGAGAAACAGATGGAGAGTATGCAGAGAAACAGATGGACTACAGTCTGTAACTGTAGAACTACTAAGTGCACCTATATAGTAAGTGGAGCTGATAAAATGGACAATGAGCATAGAAACAAGGACATAATGTTATGCATGGTCAGTGTATGTACTGATATTTGTTAAGTTGGAAAAGACATTCAGCATTTCGCACACCATGCTGCACTACATCCAATTAAACAGGACTAATTTTGCTCTCTTTGTAATTAAACATGCAGTATTGACGTTTTTTTTAAATATGGATTTTTTAAAAATATCTACAGTATGCTCAGAAAAGGAGAATGTTATGTAATTGATCATAATAATGATAAACACTGTCGCTGCTTAGTTCTCCATCCTTCATTCCAGCTTCCACTCTTTTCAGGAGACTCACTTTCAGTTCCTCAAAGAATCTGCAGACACACCTCCAAAGTTCAGTCTCAGAAGCTGGTTGATCATTTTCTGAAGTAATCAAACACATTCAGTGGTGTTGAGGTCTGTACTCTGGGGTGGTCAGTCCATCGTTCAGCTTCTTTGTTTGATGTGTCCGTCTCCTTTTCTCAGTGAGGTTCTTCTTGATCAGCTACACATCCTTTCAGACCCACAGCGCTGAGTCGTCTTCTCACAGTGGAAGGATGGACAGAAACACCTGTGGATGTTTTCAGATCTGAAGCAGCTTGATTTTCTCCTCTCTCTCAGAGATGAAAGCTTTAAGTGCTGTTTCATCTGATGGGGGGCAGTTTTGGTGTCTGCCAGCTCTTCCAGGTGGTTGTTAGGAGACACATTTTCTCTGTAGCTTTTAGTCTTTTTTTGAACTTCTGGAAACTTCAGTTATTTTTACTTTGACTTTCTCCCTCATTATGCAAGTGGACTGTCTTACAGCTGATCTCCTCACAAATATATCTGTGTGAGTTGTGCTTAATGACTGTTTTGACTGGAAATTAAAGAAAGTGAGTCTGACTTTTGTGCAGTACTGTAAAACTAGAGGTTCTGTGTTTACAGTTACCATCCAGTACCTGGTTTATCCGATCAATAATTCATTGAATTAACTCAGGAGATGGAACTGGCAAGTCCATCTGATGGCAACAGTGCTGCAAGAAGTCAGGAACCAAATCTGTGTTCTTCCTACCAACATATTCATAATTTTAATGAAAATACCACATTCAGACTACTGACAGCTGCATTTAGGTTTATTTGTGTTTATTCTAATGTTATAGAGTGTTTTCATTGGTAAGTGCACACTTACTGCTGAGATGTGTGATGTTTTAATGTCACAGTGGCCTCATTCAGAGTTCACTTAGTTTGTTTGTTTGTTTGTTTATTTAATGTTTCCTCTCAGACTGCCAGCTGGAGAAATTACCCATGAGGCCCAGGGACAAGGCGCGAGTGATTGACGCAGCAAAACACGCCCACAAGTTCTGTAACGTGGAGGAGGACGAGAGCGTGTACCTGAAAAGGTGAATAGTCTGCTATAAATAATAATAATGATTATTAATGATAATTAAACGATTAATGATAAGTAAATCTGTTTGTATGAACCCACACGCAGAAATACATCAGTAAAGCTGTAAAATGTTTTGCAGGCCGGAGGGGATCGAGCGGCAGTATCGCAAGAAGTGTGGAAAGTAAGAAAAATTGTATCCAAATAACATTAAAAATACACTGCTTATAACTTCAGTGTGAATGGGCGGAGCTAAACTGCTGTAGGCTAAATAGGCGGATATATGTAAATAAGTATGTGTGTGGATTGTATGGCCCAGTGTGTTTTTAAACTTAAACAATGTTCACGTAGCGCTGCAGTTATTTAAAAAAAGAGGCTTTTCCATGATGTGGGCCATTTAATATATTGTTTATCTTGTTTGTTATTGGAACAAAAGTTGTATCTCCTTTTTTAACATAATTTGAAAATGAACAAATGAACATTGTGGCAAAAATGACCATCAAAGTTTTATGATGAACAGATTAAAAATGGTCCAAAATGATTTCGAATAAAATCCTGTTCCATTAATATACATTGTAAGTTAAGATTTTTTTATTTTTTATTTTATAGTTATGTCATTTTTTTGCAAATATGACCGTAAAAATATACAAACCTAGTTTCAAAAAACTAAAAGACAGTAGGTAAAATGCAAATACAAACAGAAAGTAGTGGGTTGTATATCTACTTTGAGCTGTATTTGGATAAAACAGTAAAAATACAAGATATTTAATGTTTATCTTTGTAACTTCATTGTTTTTTATTAATATATGCTCATTCTAAAACTGATGCCAGCAACATCTTCCAAAACAGTTGGGACAGGAGCAATTTAAGACTAGAAATGTTGTGGGAAAAAAAACATCTTTAACAGGTGATGCAATCATGCTTGGCTATAATAGGAGCATCCCGAAAAAGCCGACTCCTTAATGAGCAAGGATGGGTCGAGGCTACTTTTCCCAAAAGATGCATCAACAAATAATCCAACATTTTAAAAATAACATTCCTTAGGGAGCGACTGCAAGGATTTTAGGTATTTCACCCTCTACAGTGTAGAATATCATCAAACGATTTAGGGAATCCAAAGAAATCTTGCATAAAAGGAAAAGGCTGAAAACCACAACTGGGTGTCCATGACTTTTGACCCCTCAGACAGCACTGTACCAACATGTTTCTGTGATGGGTATCACCACATGGGCTCAGGAGTACTTTGACAAATCGTAAACACTTTTCGTCATTACATCCACAAAAGCAAGTTAAGACTGGACTGTGCACAGTGGAAGTAATATATCAACAACATCCAGAAACACCGCCGATTTCTCTGGGCTCGAGCTCATCCGAAATGGACTGATGCACAGGGGAAAAATGTATTGTGGTCTGACGAGTCAACCTTACCAGCGTAAAGTTAGAAATCCAGCGTCTGTCATGGTCTAGGGGGGTATTGGCTAACCTGCACATGTGTGAAAGCCCCATTAACACTGAACGCATTTTGGAGCAACATATGCTGCCTTTTGGACGCCGTCTTTTTAGGGACGTCCATGATTATTTCATCATGACGACAGCAAGGTTTGTGTACAATTTAAACTCCTCAGCTTGAAGCCACACAAACTTACAGACTTCAGTGCAACTTAAAAACTTTAATACAGCTTCACTGTAAACGTCTCTCAGTGTTCTTTCTGCTGTCTTAATTCACTGAACTGATTCAGGTTGTGATGAGTTGTGGCTTGTGTGTGTTTGTGTTAGGTGTGGTCTCCTGCTGTTCTATCAGCACCAGATGAAGAACACTCCAGTGACGTTTATAGTGGACGGAGCTGTGGTCAAGTTTGGTGAAGGTTTCGGTAACACCAGCGTCTACAGCCAGAAACAAGAAGCTCCGAAGAAAGTCAGGGTGAGATACACGTTATAAAAAAGCTCTAAACGAGTTATAGTTATTCACACAATGCTCTATAACGTTCTCTACAGATGGATTAACTCATTACATTTCCATGTAACTTAAATTATGATTCTGTATTAGAATTTGTAATCATATTGGTATCATGGGCTTTCGTATGTTACCTGGGCTTATGTTACCATCTTGTTTTGTTTTCATCAACATTCTGCGCCAACTGCAAGCAGTGAACACTGACATATATCGACATATTTCTGTCTTTAATTTCACTTGTTTTGCCACCTCTCCACTATCTCTCCTGTAGTGAGTCATGGTGGTGAAATGATTTTGAGTATAAAAAAATCTACCTGATTATTGGTAGTTATGAAACTATCGGCTTTAGTGAACAAGCAGTAAACATTATAATACCCTACATAAACACTAGGGGTGTGGATCTCTAGGGACCTCACGATTAGATTATGATTCAGAGGCTGCGATGCGATTATAAATCGATTATCGATGCATCTTGATGCATCTTTTTTTTCTATACCGGATTTTTTTCTCTCACTGTGTGAGGACTTCGTAGTTCTAAAGCAAAGTATCTGTAATGATCCATAATGAATTTACTTTCAATATCTTTTATTAATAAATCAAATGGAAGTGATGAGGCAAGTGAACTGGAAGGCTCTCATTCACTGCTCTTGTTTGGAGCACATGAGGCGCTGCTGCCACTCATCTGTGATAAAATGCGTTGCTACGGTGAAATAAGATGCGCGTTACAGCTATTCTACCTGTTTTCTTCAGTGATTCCATAGCTTCTGTTTTGGTCTGGTTGTAGAGAGTTGGGGGGGTCGCTGTGTCAGTAAAATATCTTCTAGACTGGACACTGTGTGTCTCGGCTCCAAAGTGTCCAACATAGCGCGAAAGCCCTGGTTCTCAACGACTGAGTATGGACGCAAATCCTTGGCACTAAAAGTTGCAATAGTTTGTAGTTCGCTTTGCCCTTTCCGAGTTGGGACATCACGTTCTTGATGGTCCTCTGGTTAGCAGCGACTACAACTGGACGGAAAACAGGTGGAAACGTGTAATATGGTTTCTCATGTTTATCGTTTCCAAAATTTTTTAGTTTAGTGTGACACAACGTGCATGTAGTGTGGCTCCCATCCAGGTCCTTTTTCCCCTTCAACTCCATAGAAGCCAAAGTGCTTCCATACATTTGCTCAGGGGGTCGGCAACATACGGCTCTTTTACTGCCCTGTTGTGGCTCCACAGCAGAATCAGATTTTAAGGTAAAAATAAAATAATCCTCCTTTACAGTAAAATAAAGCTCTGCTGACACAGTTTTAACAATAGATGGTATTAAATGTTGCTAATTCACCACCCTATAACCCTGAAGGCTGGCGTACAGACTGCAGGTCACATAGCAGTTCAGACAGTCTCACCTAGTAGCGAACGAAAAGGCAAAGAGAGAGATTTAAGACGAACATTTGGAGACAAATGAACTTATTTGCATTTATAAGCACTGCAGCTGGTTTCCTGATGCATTTAATCTGCAACGTGAAACTGACAAATACTAAAAAGTCACAAGGCTGAAGTCAGTTTCACGTTCTAATTTCCCAGTTCCACCTTAAATGGTGCAGCAGTTAGATTCTTGGCGCCTCAGTCAGAATTTAAGGTGGAACGGGAAAATTCAAACAAGAAGCTGGTGATTGAGAGACTTCAGCCTCGTAAAAAGTTGAGAGTTGAGAGCCGTGGTGGTGAAATGATTTTGAGTATAAAAAAATAATTTTTTGAGCGAGACATTTTACATGAAACTGTTCTACTGTTGAAGAAAAGTGTCCTGGCGGAGATGGGAGGAAAGCGGCTATAGCTGAGCTAAAGCTTAAAGCAGAGCAAAGTCTGTGGTTTATACTAGGCCATTAGCACATACTGAGACGTATTGGACATAAAATGTGGCTCCCAAGGTGGTTTGATTCCTGTTGAACGAACAAAATGGCTCGCCGACCCCTGACCTAGCTTTGAATTTAGATGGTGTTGATCAGATTTCATGCTCATCCATTTGTGTCTTTATGTGCTGCCACAGACACGTACACATTTTTAACTGTTAAACACGTTTTTGTACATTTTACTAGATTTTCACAACACAAAATATATTCAGATAGTAAGTTGCACATCATTTTTAGGGTGTATATTATTGGAATTTTCTGCTGTTATTTTATTAAGCTTAATAAAAAAAAAGCTTTTCTGTCCATTAAAACAGTATGTAACGGCTGATGGAGCTCAGTCAGAGCTGAAATGTGTGTTTCACTGTGTTGTGGTGGTTGATTGTCTGTGAATTGGTGTTTTCCAGGTGATGATGACGAAGCGCACCAAAGACATGGGCAAGTTCAGCTCTGTTACCGTGTCAACCATCGATGAAGAGGAAGAAGAAATCGAGGCGGTAAGTTTATGACTGGTCGTTAGTGACAATAGGCAGTATTATTGTTTGTGTACTTTGATCACTACGTTTGATTGGATTGCTGTATTATAAATTATATAGTGATGCTGGTTTAAATGTCGTGATTTGGTGTCATTTTTCACTCATTAATTTGTTTGTTTATTCTTTGCTGTCTTTAAAAGGGTTGAAAATTGATTTGATATAACTGTAATACAACTTTAAAAACACTAAAGCACTGAAAATATGTGTGTGAAAAAGTCATTACGTTGTAATTAGTCCCTGTTATTTAAGTGAAAAGGTGTGTAATTGTAATTATAGTGTGATTGGCTCTCCGGTGTGAATAAACAGTGAGATTGATTGCCTTTTACAGCGTGAAGTGGCAGACTCATACGCTCAGAACGCTAAAGTCATCGAGAAACAGCTGGAGAGGAAAGGCATGAGCAAGAAGCGACTGCAGGAACTGGTGAGAGCACACACACACACACACACACACACACACAATATATATATAATTATGTATATTTATACACCAGTCAGCCACAACATTTAACCCACCTCCTTGTTTCCACACTCACTGTCCATCTTATCAGCTCCACTGACCATATAGGTCCACTTTGTAGTTCTACAGTTACAGACTGTAGTCCATCTGTTTCTCTGCATACTTTGTTACCCTGTTCTTTAGTGGTCAGGACCCCCACAGGAACCTCACAGAGCAGGTACTATTTGGGTGGTGGATCATTCTCAGCACTGCAGTAACACTGATGTGGTGGTGGTGTGTTAGTGTGTGTTGCGCTGGTCTGAGTGGATCAGACACAGCAGTGCTGCTGGAGTTTTTAAACACCTCAGTGTCACTGCTGGACTGAGAATAGTCCACCAACCACAAACATCCAGCCAACTGCGTCCTGTGGGCAGCGTCCTGTGACCACTGATGAAGGACTAGAAGGTGACCAACACAAACTGTGCAGCAGCAGATGAGCTATCGTCTCTGACTTTACATCTACAAGGTGGACTGACAAGGTAGGAGTGTCTAATAGAGTGGACAGTGAGTGGACACAGTGTTTAAAAACTCCAGCAACACTGCTGTGTCTGATCCACTCAGACAAGCACAGCACACACTAACACACCACCACCACGTCAGTGTTATTGCAATGCTGAGAATGACCCACCACCCAAATAGTAAAAGGGGGCTAACAAAGTATGCAGAGAAACAGATGGACTATAGTCTGTAACTGTAGAACTACAAAGTGCACCTATATAGTAAGTGGAGCTGATAAAATGGACAATGAGTGTAGACCAAGGAGGTGGTCATAATGTTATGCCTGATCGGTGTATAAGGTGCTTTTATGAGCAGAAACGCACTTACAGCCCAGATAAATGTTTTTTGAAGTTGTGCCTAGACTTCTAAGACTTTTGTACAGCACTGTATATAGTTATATTCATTTTTATTTTAATATTAATTATGTCATATTTAATAGAAGTCACAGCCAGGTCAGATTTCACAGCATGAAAGATGAAAGAACAGGTTAAAATGAAGCAATTACTCTTTTAAAAATGGAGCAGGTTAACCCAATTACTGTATGTAAATCATGTTGGCAGTGAAAGCGGGACTTGGAGATCAATTAACATGTATAACAAAGGTTGACTTGGCAAATTTGAAGTTTTCAAGTTTGAAGTTGAGATATTAAACAGAGCTCCACACACTCTTCCCAAACTTTAAAACAAAGCGCACACATTTACTGTTCTTTAATGGACTTTTCAAAGCTCAGTGAGGGACGTGGATTAGAATACACAAGTCTGAAAGTCACCTATCAGGACTGAACTTTTTCTTTGTCTCAGTGATGCACAGTCAATCCTGTATTAATGAAAACCATGACTTGGGCCTGTGCACTCAATTAAATCAGTTGAAATTGATTGCATCATTTAGTAATGCACAGACCTGCTCCACTCCTGAATACTGCGGGAGCTTGTTATTGGGACCAGTTTCAGAAATTCTTGCTTGAATCATTAAAAAACTGAAATTCTGATCCTCGGCACTAGAATTCAAAGCTGCTTTGTGAGAAGCTCGGCCCTTTTGATACACATACCAAACCAGAAATAGGAAACCTGAGGCTGTATTACAGAAACACCCCAAATCTGAAATCTTACCTATTTGGTCTCCATGACGACTTCAGTACAGACTGAATTGAGGACAGTAGCTATTACAGAATAACAGTTCCTAACTTCATAATCTCATCATTAACTCCAGATAAGAAAACAGCATCACACAAACATCCTAACTAGACTAAACCTCCTAAATCCTGTCCTAACTTTAGGATGAACCCCAACAGGGTCCTAACTTCTGTTTAAGGTCCGTTTCTATGGTTTTTAGGCAGCTGTGTCAGCAGCATAGTTCACTACCAGCATAATGAGCTCCATTTATCTCTACTGTAAAACGCTGCTTTCACTGTGAGATGATTTTCTTTTCTAACTCTGCGTTTTAAAGATCTCAGACGCTGCAGACTCGATCTCCACCGCCCCTCTGATTACCTTCGTGTGTTAATGTTGATGATGAAATATTACAGTGATGGTGGTGAATAACGAGGAGACGGAGCTCAACGTGTGTCTCTTTATTAGGAGGAGTAACGTTAGATGTTAAATGGCTTTTGGCAACCGAAAAAACGACTCTAAGACATGGATGAGACACCGATAAGGTTACAGCCTATGCTGCAGTCTTTCATAAATAACATTGGCAGGGATGAACACTCTTGTCTGGTCTTTTGCTCAGTCACTCTCTCTTTTTTTTCTTCCTCGCTTCTGCTGACAGTGTCGTCTTCGGTCTTTTGGCAGTCTCTGGCATGATGTCCATGCTGGGAATTCCAAGCTAGCCTCTTATAGCTATAGAAGACCTATAGCTGTTGGTGTGTTTTGTGGTGCTGTAAAGCGTTATGCAGTGTTTTGCGAGAGGTTTCGTTTCGCTCCTCCAAAGCTACATAGCGCTATAGAAGGCATTCCAGCCTGGGGAAGATTAATTCAAAGAACAAGTGTTATTCTTGAAAATATTATGTTCTTAAATGTTTTCCTAACATTATGACAGCCTCACACTTGCCTTAGGTTGTAAAAGTTGAGGTCAGCATCCAAATTTACCATGGATGCTGCCTCTGCTGCTGCTCCTCCTCGTCAGTCATCCCACAATTATCATACTTTCCAGTGAGAATTTTTTCCTGTTGGCTCTTTCTCCACTATCAACTCTAGTTCTTGTTAGCTACATTTTTTTCTACTTCTACATTCTTACGAACTTCTTAGTGTTTGCCTTGAGGACCTTCAAGTTTTTTTTTTTAAGAAAGCTGGAGTGGCAACGGCAGAGACCTCATTCTCCGTATTGTAAGTCAGTGTACCGTCAAAATGATGTTGAAGCTGTTTTTGAATATACTGAACACATGCATACAAAGCAGACTTGCCATTACAAAATTTTAGTGCAGGTCACAGTTTCCACTCAGTTTGCCAGACAAATGGCTAAAATTCTGATCATTGGTATTAACATTGCGTGAGTATCTGCTGCTGCTGTATCACTACGTTCACACAGCAGGTAAAAGTGGCCCAGATCAGATTTTCTCACCAAATCTGATTTTTTTATTGTTTGATTGTTCACAATATCTTTTTTCATACAATCTATAAGCGACGTAATCTGAACAGATCAGCTCCTAAACTTGACCCACATGCGCAAAAGGACAGCGCTTCACGGATTCGTTAAACTTTGCTTCCAGACTTTTCGTTGACGCTGCAGCCTCGTTCTCCTACAGCCGCATTCAGTCAGTTCTCTTCAAACAAAGAGCATTTGCAATAAGTGCTTTATAATTCTTTTGGTACAGAAACATCAGCCTAAATGTTTGAGTCTCAGCAGCGCCAAATGATGACGAATGTGAAGTTGGATTGACGTAAAAGTCGCATGAATTCCAATCTGGCTGTTCAAACTTTGTCGCATTGCCGCATATCGGATACGTATCGGATTTCAGTACCACATATGGAAATGTCCCCAGTCGGAATTAAAAGTCAGATTCAGTGTGTTTATCTGTTCACACTGACAAACAGATAAAACATC
Organism: Colossoma macropomum; assembly: GCF_904425465.1. NCBI lineage: Eukaryota > Metazoa > Chordata > Actinopteri > Characiformes > Serrasalmidae > Colossoma > Colossoma macropomum. The sequence continues at coordinate 10,587,718 of NW_023494794.1, read as the reverse complement.
TGTGTCACGTATGAAGAAAAAGATCAGATTTGGCTGTGTGAAAAAAGCCTAAAAGTCCTTTGAGAGGGAGTCCGAAGTGAACGGTGTCCTCAGAGTGGGTGAGCGTTACTGAACGCAGCCTGCTCTGTAATTACCACACTATTCCGAGCTCCAAACACGGACACCCGGCAGTGCCGCTGTTGATTTGTTTGACATTATAGCCTGAAATTACAGCGTTTTCAGTGGAACACAGCAGAGAGAGTGGCTGAAGTGTGTGCGCTGCTGTCGGTAAGCACTGATGAATGTGCATATGGCTGCTTCTATGGAGAGAATAACGATAATCAACTCATAAATCAATCTCAGAGCATCTGACACTAAACACCGCCCATAATAGAGTGACTTACAGAAAGTACATAGTTATTCACTCGACTCGCTACTGTATTTATAAACTCAGTGACCAGTTTTTTTGGAAATCAAACCTATACGGTGCTCCCAGTGGGCTCATCTGTTGCTGCACAATTTATCACCCTCTACCCAATCCATCAATGGAAAGAGACCGCCATGGGCCCACCACTGACTGGATATGATTTTTTGGTAGTGCTTCTATGATTGTTTGATGAAAATTCAATCTAAAAAGTGTGTCTTGTAGCTGGATACTAGGGATGCTCCTCAATTTCAGCCACCTTAAATTTCTGTTTGGCTGAGGGTGGAAAGAAAAAAGCGAAAGATTAAATGGGACTACAACAAAGTGTAGGAATGACCTAATAAATCGTTGAATGGTAATAAAAACAAGAAATGGTGATGCTAAACATAGTGATTCTCGCCCACTTTTTAACCTTGAAGCTGATTTATGATGATAAACCTTTGGTAATGATGGTTTATCACTGGTTTTGGAAGTTACGGTAAACACAGGTGCGGGTTTGATCCTTCTGGTGTGGGTTCACGGTTGTTTCTTCTCTAAATGATGTACAGTAAAGTGACTTGTATGCTGATAGCACCCCCTGCTGGAGAGACTTCAGACTGCTAAATAGGAGTTCCAAACAATCTTGTGCTTCACATTTAAAAAAACAAAAAAGATGTTTTTTTTGTCGTTACAGTGGATCTCAGGAATTCAACTTTAGATGCCTTTTGGTCAACCATGAAATGTACAAGCTCCAGTATGTTTTTCAGGATCTGTTACTTCCGTGCCACAGTTTTGCTTACATATAGATCCTCAGATCTGCTGGTAGTTCCTTGTCCAAATTTATGCTCCATGGTTGACCGTGCTTTTAGTGTACTGGGTCGATGATTATGGAACGAGCTTCCTCTAAAAATTCTGGATCTTTGTTTCTTTTTGAAAGACGTGTTTTTATAAATTCATTTTTGTTTTGTTTTAGTTGATTCTGGATCTCTTTTCTTAAGAAGAATCTTAGGACTTTCCTTTTTAGCCCTGTTTTATGAATTCATTTCGCTTTGTTTCAGAAACTTAAGAAGAATCTTATGAATTTTCATTTTAGGTTCGTATTATAGATTTTGTTTTTGTTTTAAGAAATTCTGGATCTTTTTAAGTAGAATCTTAAGACTCTTCTTTTCAGACATGTTTTTATGAATCCTGATTTGTTTGTTTTTCTGTAAAGCACCTTTAGTTGATGTTGCCATGGAAAGTGTGCTATATGAACAAAAATTATGAATTAATGAATTAATATTTCTTTGCATGAGGGTACAAGAGTGTAGCTTGTTCCAGTAGCCCTACTTTAATATATATATATATATATATATATATATTGTGTGTGTGTGTATGTATATATATATATATATATGTGTGTGTGTGTGTACAGTATATGTCTGTCAGGCCATGTAATAGTGCTGTCAGGCAACAACCTTGTATCTCCATTTTTGTTGTTTTTGCATAATTTGAAAAGTCCAGCTACGCTTTTTTACAATTTCGTGATGAAAGTGGCCACAGAAATGATTCAAAATTATGCTAATAATTTCACTCAAAGACTTTAAAAAGACTTGAAAGATGATGTCACAGAGTTTTTAGTCACAGACTATGGTTTTGCAAAGACTGGGGATGATGTAGTGTCACTGTGAGATTGTTTCCCATCATGCACTTTTCCTTCTCCGCTCTTTAGTGGTGCAGATGGGAAGATGCGCTGTGGGGGCTTGTAAAGATCTGAGGCTCAGCCCAGTTCACTGTAGAACTGAATATTCTAACAGATCATCACCCAGAATCTTTAATTAACCTGTAAAATGTGCAGTTACTTTTTTTATTTAACATAAAGATTTACTCATCAACACAACATGCAGCGATTCAACATTGTTGATTGGGTGTTATGAACTAAACCATAAACAAACAAACAAAATAAGAAGCCACTGTAACAGAAAGGAAAAAAAATGGAAAAAAACGCATTGATGCTTCTTCAATAATGGCATCCTTAAGGTCTTCTGCATATTTCCGTGCATCACTGTTACAGTCAGCGAGCTTGAAATATTAAAACAGCCAGTTTATGTTTTTAGGTTAATATGATTATTGTTGTAAAATGGAGAAGATTTATTTATTCATTTATTTTTACAGCGATTTCTCACTCTCTCGCTCTCTCTCGCCCTTGGCACGTCACTATGTGCATGAGCCAAAACTTAAAGTTTACGATAATATTAAACACGGTTGATTTTGACGTGATTTTGACCTAAGACAGCCGTCCTGACCACCTCAGACTAAATGACCGAGATGACTTGAGCACGGCACAGCTGGAGCAAGACTCATGATTTTATTCTGACATTGGAAATTTGTCTAAGACAGTTAAATTGCTTGATAAAAGTCGTTTGGTGTAAAGTCGGCTTCATGGAAAAAATCAGGTTATATTAACTTCATTACAAGTTTAGAAGGGTTCTGAAAGTTTGGAGATACAAGGTTTTGGTCATACCGCGACAGTGTGCTGGTCAGCTTGGGCTAATATGTGTTAAAGTAAGTAAGTAGACTACATTGATACTGTTAATTAGTCATGTTAGCACGGGCGCCAACTATTGACGGTGCTTGTTTTCAGACTGTTCATTACCATGGCTTTACTTGAACTATTTATTGCTGAATTTCCCCAATTTCTCATTAAACAGGCCTTATTCTGTTCTCTGTTTACGTAGTTTGTTGTGACATACTACATAAATATCTTCATATTGTCCACCCTTAAGATGGGCCACAATGTATAACTGTTAACCTGTATAATGGACCTACAAGGTGGGTATTTCTGATAAAGTGGCCACTAAAAACAAGTACTTCATATTCTGTGTCAGTGTCATAATCAGATCTTTTAGAGATTACTGAGTTACTTCATTGTTTGAGACAATTGTGTGGTGGTTTAGACATGCAGTTAGCACCATGCTAACTGGTGGGGTACCTGTTTACCATTACTTGCTGGCTGCATTTCTCCAGTGCTAAACTAAAGAAGCAAACTTCAGACAGTGAACATGTCTTGGCCTGGCAACTACATTTGGCATAAGAGCGGGACATTGATTTTTCACAGAACTGGCACTTTAAACTAGAGCGAGAACCAAGGCACCGTTGGACAGAGGCTGGTTTTAATAGGACGCTGTTGAAGAGAGAGAGAGACCTTCAAATTACTGCCGTATTCACAAGAGAGTACCTGTAGTAGCTGAGGACGCGGTTCTTGAGTGTGCATGTTTTTCAAGGCTGTAATTGTGTTAAATGGTGGGGGGACTTTTGTTTTGAGCAGTAGTTTTCAAACTGGGACTCAGTGTGGAGGGATGAGTGGGTTTCAAGGAAGCTGCACAAGAGCCGAATGAATCATTTCTAGGACAGAAGCTCACAAAACACTCCTGTGTTTGTTATTGTGGTCTTTTATACACAGAAAGTGTGATCACTCACAAAAGAAGTGCACTTATGCTACGTTAGAACAGCAGCAGAAGGGGGGGCTGCGGTCACATTCAAAGTTTCGAGTCTATTTTTTGCTACTTGCCTTGAACTGCCTGCCAACATGAATTTGTTCATGAATCACCAAAGTATGAAAGGTCTAAAGTGTCATTTGCAAACAAAACGCACCGCTAGCAACATCAGTAACTCAGCATACTACACTGTACAGCACTCGTGGGAAGGCGGTGGTTGTGAGATGGTTGCTAAGGTGTTGCTAGGCCATTACTGTGCTATTCCAGGTGGTTGCTAAGAGGTTGCTAAGTCATCGCCATGGTATACCAACCCTGGTGCTTACGGAAGTGTTGCTAGGCTGTTGCTGAGCTTTACTTGGGTTGTTGCCATGGTATCCCAGGTGGTTGGGAAAGTGTTGTTAGGTAGTTGCTATTTCCTTTTAACAGCTGAGTAACATTAACTCATTTTTTCTGTTTCACAGAACCAACAGGTCAGTGTTGTTTTGTCCCATTTGTTAATGTTTGCGATAGCTAGTCACAGCTGCTGCACCATTTAAGGTGGAACGGAAACATTCAAACAAGAAGCTGGCGAAGAAGAAGCTGAATTCAACCTCATAGTTTTAATACTGGTAGTATTTTTTATAAGGAGTTTTTTAGGCTATCGAAATGTCCATCTAAAGATTCTATTTACAGTCATATCTATAAAAAAAAATGCACTGTAGTAGGACATTTCGATAAGGTAGCACCACCACAGCCCGCCTTAATTTTGTGTAGCTTAGTGACATCAAATTGACGCACAGTAGCTTTAGCTTGCATGCAGCAATATTAGTATTAAGGCTCTTTAACAACCTCGTAATTCAGAGGATCCAGAGATATTCGGGAGAAAAATGTACGCAGGATTAAACATATCAGGTTCTGAAGGTTTTATTTAACACAGGGGGCGATAGAGGCTATTTTTCAAAAATCCTATTTATTCTGGCCAAAATCCAGAAGCTTAGACCCGGAGTTCCTAATATGGGCATAATGCGGACTACAGAATGACGCATGGCTACAGTGGTCTATTGGGGAAAAAACGTAGTATATTTGTTTTGTTTTACCTCATAAAAAATATAGTGGGTCTTGAGACTGCCTCTACATGAGGGTCCTAACATGAAACAGTTTTAGAGCCCACTGTTTTACAGTATATTAATGTTTATCTTTGCTTTTTTGTTTCTTTTTCAGGCTGAACTAGAAGCTAAGAAGGCCAAGATGAAGGGAACTCTTATCGATAACCAGTTCAAATAGTGTGTGTGTGTGTGTGTGTGTATGTGTGTGTGTGTATATGTATGTGTATATATACATATAGACATGCATATATAGAGAACACATACACTGTGAAACAAAACAAAAAAAAGCAATGCATTGAATTAACTTGGTTCAAATAATGTGTACATCGTTTCCACATGGATAAAGTCTTTCAGTTCACTTATAAGAATAATTGTGTTAATGTAATGTATTTTATTGGGAACACTTTATTTGAAGGTCACCTGCATAGGGACTTCATAAAGTGTTCATAAGCATTACGTCATGTATTTATAAAGCAGTATTTGAGTGTTTATAAACAGTTTCTGAACATTGTTTATGGACAGCTATTGCCAGTCACAAGATGCTATACAGTGTATTATGTAATAAATAGAATTTTATTGACATTAAATTAATGACCTCTTTCATATTTAAAGTGATATAGGATAATATAAAAATTAAACCCTTAGTTTTGTTTGAGATATAGGCCTCTTCCTTATACAGTCTATTATAATGCATCATAACAGTGTTATAAATCTAAACTAGTGCCTGTCACTTTAAGGGTTCTTATGTCAATACAATGTCATTTACTTTATAAACATCTTATCACCATGTGAATACTGACATAAGCTGTTTATAAATACTCAATAATTGCTCTTCAAATACATTATTCAGTGCTTTTGCATGTGCTACTAAGTCCTTATGTAGGTTGCCTTTGAATAGTGTTATTAATGTGGAACTGATCTACACATTCACGTTTTTGGGAAGTGTGTGTTTGTGTGTGAGTGATTTGTTGAGACGACATGAGAGAAAGCATTTTTCTATACCAACCAATATTTGTTTAATTTGTAAATATCTGCAGTTCTGTTTTTGTTTCTTTTTAATAAAATGTTGCACAGAACAAATCTATTTTACTGTTACTGTAACATTATTTTAAATGTAAAAAATCTAATGAGAAACTGTAGAACAGACTCAGTTTATATCACAATACCTACATTTAGAGTCGGTTATTCATTCAACCTAATGAAAAACTGTAGAACAGACTCAGTTTATATCACAATACCTACATTTAGAGTCAGTTATTCATTCAACCTAATGAAAAACTGTAGAACAGACTCAGTTTATATCACAATACCTACATTTAGAGTCAGTTATTCATTCAGCCTAATGAGAAACTGTAGAACAGACTCAGTTTATATCACAATACCTACATTTAGAGTCAGTTATTCATTCAACCTAATGAGAAACTGTAGAACAGACTCAGTTTATATCACAATACCTACATTTAGAGTCAGTTATTCATTCAGCCTAATGAGAAACTGTAGAACAGACTCAGTTTATATCACAATACCTACATTTAGAGTCAGTTATTCATTCAGCCTAATGAGAAACTGTAGAACAGACTCAGTTTATATCACAATACCTACATTTAGAGCCAGTTATTCATTTCAAATTGTATTTTTGTAAATGAGTGAAACTTTTTTTGCATTCTGTAGTAAATTGGTAGTAAACAGTTGAATATAAGCAGCTGATTCAGAAATAATTCCTTCTGCACAAAACAGATTTCAGTAACACTTCAGGTTGAGGGGTCAGTAAAAAGCCCTTATTATGCTCCCATTAAGCCTCAACAAGCCAGTATCTGCTAATTAAGAGGTTGCTTAATTCTCCTTTATTAAGATTAATAAAGTGTAATGACACCATTTTATGTGTAAAGTTTATCCTTAAATTAGGGGGTCAGTTTATCTTCTCTGTCTTTGTTTTTTCCTTAATGATGTTGATGTTGGCATTTTATGTTGTTTATATCAAAATCAAATGTGGAAGAGTGCAATTATTCAATGTTGTCTTAGGTTGTAAAGGAGAATTACACCTAATTTTCAGTCATTTACTGCATAATTTCCTGTTTGAGATGTAAACAGAGTCATTGAGAGTGGTTTGGTGTGAAATGGTTCAGATGTCTTTACAGTGGTGGTGATAGGAACCAGGGGTCACCATGACTACAACACAAATATAGACATTTTATTTACTATACAAACCACCAATGAACCTACACGAGTCTCCTGAGTCTATATGGAATGTTGATGATGGAAAATAGTGGAAAATCTGAAATAATAAGTTTTCTTTGGGGACTATTTTGCCTCACAGCACCCTGCATATGATGTATCCCTCCACCATGAATGGAGTTTAAGGCCAAAATCTTCTCAAAACTATCATAAAACAGTGTCTCAGTCATCAGGCAGTGAATTCATAACCATGTCATGTAGTAACTTTCTGTGAGGGAGCTTTTAGAGGTGGACGTCTGGTTCCTATCACCACCACTGAACAGTTCTGACTTTAAGTTTCTCTAGAACAGAGCGTTTCACACCAAACCGCTCTGAACGACTCTGTTTACATCTTAACCACTTAATTATGTAGAAGTTTTGAAGGAATTGATAGAATCACAACATATTCAACATTCAAGTCTCAAGCTTGAAAAAGTGGATGTGCTGATGTTCTTGGAGTTTATAGAAAACGGTTTGAATTGCAGTCAGAATTTTGGTCCACTTTCCCCGTTAAATCGTTCAGCCCTGATTCCGCTGTGTTTTTGTGACCTTGTCAGTGACTGTTCGGTCTGAGTCTGTGTGTGTTGACCTGGCGCTCATCCTCACCGCTGGGGGACTAAGTGTGCACACAGACACACACATCAGTGAAGTGTGAAAGAGTGTTAGTAGAAGCTGTTGATAAAAAGTTTGATCATTTCATCACCTTCATCACCTTCTACTGCTGATGATGTGCTCTCGTATACACTACTGTTACATAAACAATGTTTATATATATACACACAGCGCTTGAAGTGTCCATCTTTTCAGCGCCACTGACCATATAGTTTCAGTCTGTAGCTCTACAGTTACAGACTGTAGTCCATCAGTTTCTCTGCACCCTGTTCTTCAGTGGTCAGGACCCCCATGGACCCTCACAGAGCAGGTTCTATTTGGGTGGTGGATCATTCTCAGCACTGCAGTAACACTGACGTGGTGGTGGTGTGTTAGTGTGTGTTGTGCTGGTCTGAGTGGATCAGACACAGCAGTGCTGCTGGAGTTTTTAAACACTGAGTCCACTCACTGTCCACTCTATTAAACACTCCTACCTTGTCGGTCCACCTTGTAGATGTACAGTCAGAGACGATAGCTCATCTGCTGCTGCACAGTCTGTGTTGGTCATCCTCTAGTCCTTCATCAGTGGTCACAGGACGCTGCCCACAGGAAGCTGTTGGCTGGATATTTTTGGTTGGTGGACTATTCTCAGTCCAGCAGTGACACTGAGGTGTTTAAAAACTCCAGCAGCACTGCTGTGTCTGATCCACTCAGACCAGCGCAGCACACACTAACACACCACCACCATGTCAGTGTTACTGCAGTGTTGAGAATGACCCACCACCCGACTGTGACTGACATTTCCAAATATTTGGAGCTGCTCTGATGATCTGATGATCTGCACCTGCACACTCACCCCCCCCCCACCTCCCCCCACCCTTTGTGTCTCTTGGTCTGTGTGCAGATGTGTCTCAGCGGTGAGCGTGATTAGTGATTATTTGTGGTTCAGTAGTCTAAGCGTGTCCACCTGTGCTCTGTGGGTCACCTGGACAGGTGCATCGCTGCACCCCGACATTTTAGCAGACCATTAGATCCGAATGAAAGCGTCTCTCTGAGGAACCGAGAGCGAGTCGGGAATAGAAACTCTCTGAGGGCTTCGCTGTGTCGGCCCAAAACCACTGACAGGCCAATTTGGCTCTGCTCTGGTGGTGAAGGGTCTCTGGGAGTGCAGCTGGTTTGAATCCCAAAAAAAAGATGGATCTATGTGGAACCATATACAACACATTCTCCATCAATACGAAGAACCATTTAAGCATCACACTTAAAAAGGTAGTTCTTTATTGGTTCTTTAGTAAAGTAAATGGTTCTGTATAGAACCATGAACACTCAAAGAACCCTTTGCATTGTTAAAAGGTTGTTCGGATTGACGGGGAATGTGTTGTATATGGTTCTATATAGCACCAAAAAGGTTCTGCTATTATGGTCCTATATTATGGTTCTATATAGCACCAAAAAGGGTTCTACTGTTACTATTTACATGATTATGTGGTTCTTCAGATTGATGGAGAATGTGTTGTATATGGATCTATAGAGCACCAAAACGTGTTCTTCTATTGTTACTAGGTCAGGCTTGTAACAATAGCTGAACACTTTTGGTGCTCTATAGAACCATATACAACACATTCTCCATCAGTCTGAAGAACCATTTTACCTTGCAAAGAACCGTTTAATCATCCAAGGAGTTCTTTGAGTGTTTACGGTTCTCTACAGAAACATTTTCTTTACAAAAGAGTCTTTGAAGCACCTTCTTTTTAAAAGTGATGCAGATGGTTCTTTGAGTGTTCATGGTTCTATACAGAATAATTGTGTTGACTGAAGAACCCTTGAGGAACCATCTTTTTTAAGAGTGTAGCTTAGTTGGGATTCAAATCGGATACAAATCTGAATCCATTCAACTAAGCTAAAATAAAAATATATATAAAATTTATAAATTATGAAATTATAAGGGAGGTTTTCTCGGCACTGCTTGAGGGAAGAAGTTGAGGCGCTAAAATTCAGTCAAATCAAACCTCTTATTTTGGTCAAAACCTTTTTTTTTAATCCACTGTGTGACTTTTTGTGTGATCTTAAAAATGTTCAGTTAAAAATTTCGAGTTAATTGAACGTAATACTAACAAGTTTTACGTTTCTTAACTTATTAAAAGTTCAATTAACTCAAAATTTCAAGTTAACCAGGTTAACCAGGTTATTCTACAATATAGAACTAGTTTTACTCCATTTCCTCGCTCCATCCCTCAGTCCCACCTGGCATTTCCTCCTCTTGGACTCCCACTTACAGACGGCTGTGTCATCGCAGGGGTTCAAACTCACAACCTCCTGGTTTTGCGGTGAATGCGTGCACAGCTTCACCACTTCGAAGCCCCTAAAGTTACTTAGACTGCAGCTTTTAAACTTAGAACATGCTGAAATCATTGAACTTAAAACAGTTAACAAATGTAAAACTTTGTTTCATACTTTTAAAAAAACTTTTTTAAGTGTAAAATGATTGTAAAAGGTATAGTGTAGTGGGGTAACACCGCTGCCTTCTACGCTGTAGACTGGGGTTCAATCCCCTGTCTGGGTCAGTGCCCTACACTATACCAATAAGAGTCCTTGGGAAAGACTCCTAACACCACCTTCACCTACCTGTGTAAAATGATCACAGTGTAAGAGCGTCTGCCAACTGCCGTAAATGAATAAAACAAATCCTTTTGTTGAATTAATATTACAAGTTCACCTGGTTAACCTGGTTGCTTTTTAAGTTTAAAAGCTGCGTTTTTTACAGTGTAGATTTTTCTGTCAATAAATGTTTAATACACTGTTATTTTAGCATAAATATGTAACATATTACTATCAAAATCCTACTTACATTTTTGGCGTGTGCAGCATTTGTTGTCACTTGAACAAAGTGTCTGAAAGTGTCGGGTCTCGATGGTCCAACAAATTTAGCCTCGGTACCAGGAGTTTTAAAATAGCCTGAAAAAAAGGAAATATAAACATAATAAGGTTGACAGTTCAATTTAAATTTAGTTCATATAGTTATAAGTTATTTGTTCTTGACAATTAAATCTTATTGAACTCTTTCTCTTACGTTTGGTATGTAAACTTATTATCTGATGTTCAATGAACTTTATAAAATGAAAAAAAAAAAACTGCCAAGTGGAGCGCAGGGTGTATTTTAGGATATTAATAATAAGAAGAAATGCTGAGACTTCTCCGCAGTGGGATCTGCATAAATTTAACCTCCTGCAGGTGTGTGTGTGTGTGTGTGTGTGTGTGTAAAGGTTAATATGATGGTAATGTAGTGATTCCTCTCTCAGGAGATTATTTATCAGGTTAAGTGTGTCTCTGTCTGCTCTTCTTCTTCCACAGTTGCACAGCTTGAAGGGGAATTCCACCTAATTTTTCAAAATTCCCCCATAATTTCCTGTTTGTGATGTAATCAGAGTGATTCTGAGTGGTTTGGTGTGAAATGTCTCAGATGTCTTTACAGTGGTGGTGATAGGAACCAGGGGTCGCCGTGACTACAACACAAATATAGACATTTTATTTACTATCCGGAACCACCAGTGAACCTACACGAGTCTCCTGAGTCTATATGGAATGTTGATGATGGGAAAATAGTGGAAAATCTGAAATAAGAAGTTTTCTTTGGGAGCTTCTCTGAAAGAAATTATATCTTATCAGGTGAAATGATCTTAAATCTAGTCAATATGTGTAATATTTATCGTTTTGAAATGGTTGTAGGAATAGAATATGATTATTTAACTGAATACTAGACATTCTTTACTTGTTTAAAGTGATTTCATTGAGTAAAATTATCGTGCTGTATTGGTAGATAACGTGAGAAATAAGCATGAAACCAGCGCAATTGTCTGCCAACACAGTGAGACAATGTTACTTAATAAACTTACTTTTTTCCCTTCTTTTCAGTTGCTTTTTAAGTGGCATTGTTTTGTCTTGTTCTCAATAAAAGAGCATTTTTAAAGCAGAAGTTATGGCCTCATCTGACTCTTCTTCTGCACGACTCCACAATATGTATATTATATGTATTGAAGATCCACGTCTGTAGCTTCACATCATATATCAGCCACTCTCAGTTCACTCTGTCCAAGGGATCACTGTGTGTACATACTGGTCACTTTATCAGAAACCCCTCCGTCTAATGTCCTTTTGTTGATGCACAAATTGTCAGCAGTGTCTAAAAAGAGAGCAGCTCTGTATCCGCAGTGGAAAGTTTGTGAACCCTTTAGAAATTTTCGATATTTCTGCACAAATTTGACCTAAAACTTCAGCAGATTTTCAGACAAGTCCTAAAAGTGGATAAAGAGAAGCTGCTGCCAGAAGAAAACCTCATATCTCCATTTTTCCGTTTTTAACATGGTTTGAAAATGTCTGTTTACCTTTACATTGTGTGTAAATTTCATGAAGAATGAAGAAGAAAAAAGTCTGGTTCCACTGACTTACATTAAAAGTACAGTAGGTTTTTTCCTTCTCCTGTAAAGTTACCAATTTGGAGAAGTGAAATGTACAGTTAGTTTCTGTCTTTCTAGTCATTCTCTCTTTCTCCCTTTCCATCTCTTTCTCTTTCCAACATCTCTCTATCTTTCTCTCTTTCTTTTTTCCCTCCTCCCCCTCTCAGTCTTCAGTCTTCTGTCTCTCTCTCTCTCTCTCTCTCTCTCTCTCTCTCTCTCAGTAGGATGAACACTCAGGGATTATGGTGATTGTTATTGCAATATAAACTTTTAATTAAACACCATCATTCATTAATTAAAAACCCGTGTGTGAGTGTGTGTGTGTGTGTGTGTGTGTGTGTGTGTGTGTGTGTGTGTGTGTAGGTGAGAACACTCACTTTTTTTATTTCAGGGGAATGAACAGCTCTCAGAACGCTCTCTTCAAGTTCACCTTGATGAATTACTATGTGTGTGTGTGGTGTGTGTGTGTGTGTGTGTGTGTGTGTGTGTGTGTGTGTGTGTGTGTGTGTGTGTGAGTGTTACAGTCCCAGTAGAGCAGTGTTTAATAACGCTCCACTACACCGTGTTATTGTGGGTGAGTTTAGAAGAGCTAAATGTTACAGCAGAGCAACTTAAACTGCGTCATCGTTCAGAGTTTTAGTTTCATTTGCATTATAAAATACAGATTTACCTGCATTACATAGTGCAGTTTACCTGCATTACATAGTGCAGTTTACCTGCATTACATAGTGCAGTTTACCCGCATTACATAGTGCAGTGTACCTGCATTACATAGTGCAGTTTTATCTGCATTACATAGTGCAGTTTACCCGCATTACATAGTGCAGTGAACCTGCATTACATAGTGCAGTTTACCCGCATTACATAGTGCAGTTTACCCGCATTACATAGTGCAGTGTACCTGCATTACATAGTGCAGTGAACCTGCATTACATAGTGCAGTTTACCCGCATTACATAGTGCAGTGTACCTGCATTACATAGTGCAGTGTACCTGCATTACATAGTGCAGTTTACCCGCATTACATAGTGCAGTTTACCCGCATTACATAGTGCAGTTTACCCGCATTACATAGTGCAGTGTACCTGCATTACATAGTGCAGTTTACCTGCATTAAATAGTGCAGTTTTATCTGCATTACATAGTGCAGTGTACCTGCATTATATAGTGCAGTTTATCTGCATTACATAGTGCAGTTTACCTGCATTACATAGTGCAGTTTACCTGCATTACATAGTGCAGTTTACCTGCTTTACATAGTGCAGTTTTATCTGCATTACATAGTGCAGTTTACCCGCATTACTTAGTGCAGTTTACCTGCTTTACATAGTGCAGTTTTATCTGCATTACATAGTGCAGTGTACCTGCATTACATAGTGCAGTTTACCTGCATTACATAGTGCAGTTTACCTGCATTATATAGTGCAGTTTACCTGCATTACATAGTGCAGTTTACCCGCATTACTTAGTGCAGTTTACCTGCTTTACATAGTGCAGTTTTATCTGCATTACATAGTGCAGTTTTATCTGCATTACATAGTGCAGTTTACCTGCATTACATAGTGCAGTTTACCCGCATTACATAGTGCAGTGTACCTGCATTACATACTGCAGTTTGTTCTGTTACAAAGTGCAGCTTTCCTTCATTATATAATGCAGTTTTCCCTTCATTGACCTGCATTTTATACAACAGTTAGTTCCGGCCACGGTTTTTCACAAACACTGTATCACTCCGCTGAGACGCCGTTGCTAACCAATGACTTTGACAGCTGTAGGAGCCATTTGAACAGTTTTACTTTGCCACAAACAGAAAATGGACACTTTTAAGATCACATTTGACCGACAGCCGATTTGGTCAGACTCTGAAGATGAGGCGACACTAAATTCCCAAACTGTCATCACCACTGAGCAGCTTTTCAGTCGGCAGCTGTGACAGAAGAACAGCTGAACAACCTGGAATCAGCCAGAAATGAACCCAACACCATTCGCCAAACTAAACGGGCTGTAAGATGCTTTACGGACTGGCTGGAACAAAACAACATTAATATTGATCTGGCAAAAATTTACAAAACTGAGCTAAACTTGATATTGCGTCGGTTTTATGGCTCAGTCTGATTTGGTCAGACTCTGAAGATCAGACTACACGTTTGGCGAATGGTGTTGGGTTCATTTCTGGCTGATTCCAGGTTTTTTAGCTGTTCTTCTGTCTCAGCTGCCGACTGAAAAGCTGCTCAGTGGTGATGACAGTTTGGGAGTTTAGTGTAAGGAGCTGGAGAACGAACTGCCGGCTGTGCAGCGGGTGGGCGGAGCTCGTTACTCTGACGGAGCAACAAGCTGCTTGTTAAGGAACTATAATTTGGTGAAGGAACTGCGAACATTAAAACATATTAAACGCCGCATTCACGGCCCAGTTTATTAATTTACTACTTTATTTGTATAAAAGCAGTAGAACACTCGAGGAGTGTGTTATCGCCAATAACATCACAGCTCTGATGATCTACGGTGACCATCAGGCACGTGGTGTGGACAGTTAGCCAGAGATGGACAGGTTCCTCAGGGTGTTTCTCCTGCCTTGTTCAGTGCAGATCTATCAAACATTTTTCTTTAGTTCACTCTGTTTTCACGTGTGTGAACATTTCACTCGTATTCGGGTCTGCATCAAACAGCTGAATCTGATTTTGTCAGTAATCCGATCAACATGTGCACATGCATTTGATTAATCAGATAATGGGGCAACTCCAGGTCTACATGAGTCAGGCAGTAATCAGATTTCTGCTTTACAACCAGCCAATAAACTCACAGAAGAAGACGCGACGTAAACGTAACGTAAAACTCAAAACTTCATACCGCGGCTTTTTTTTTAAACATCGCGCCACTTTACCTGAAAATATGAACATACGTCATCTAGAAGATGAAGAATATTTAAATCCTTCATTTTGCATTTGGTTTCAGCGCCTCTCCAAATGTGTTTTGTTGCACGTGGCAACACTGGTGGTACCGCTGTCTGTTGTGGCACATGCGCAGACTGAGAAATCGGAAAGAAATCAGAGTAAGAGTTCACAAGCAGTGAGAAATCTGATTACTGAGCTAAAATCCAGCCTCTTTATCAGATTTCTTAATGGAATTTCTAGATCGGAGTATGGTGTTTTGACCATTTGACCATTTGAATAATCGGATAACTGTAGAAATCTGATTATGATCGGATTATCGAGTGCATGTAAACACACTCACTGTGAGCAGTTAAGAACAAGGCTACTTAAGAACCTGATTTTAGTTGTTCTGTGAGCCGCTGTGCTTTATAGTTATGAACAGGTGGGATTTGGGGTGGAACAGGTTGAGAACTCCTGACTTAAAGTAAAGAAAGAAACTTTCACTGAACGGTTCAGTCTGGAAGCTTCTCAGCTCTCAGGTGTGGAAACCTTCTCACCTTCACATGACGGAGGATGTGTGAGGTTTATGGAGCTGCTTGTGTGACTCAAACCCAGCACTGTTTATTTTCACACCATTCAGTGACACAGAGAGAGAGAGAGAGAGAGAGAGAGAGAGAGAGAGAGAGGAGAAGTTATGATAAATTTAATGTCCATGATGAAGCCATAATAAAAGTATATAAAGAATGAGGTTGTTATAAAAATAGTATCCAGAACGAAGTTATATTAAAATTTCATGCAGAATGTAATTATGACACAATTTTACCCAAAGTGTCTCAAATTTCCAGGCAGAATATTAACTGACGTTAACTGACACCTAATTATGTTAGACTGACAGAAAGTCTCTGATATCTGAAGTCAGACGGGCCTTTTCTTGATGTTTTAACATCTGTAGTGCAGCGGCACCACCTAGTGGTCGTAATAGGAAACATTAGCTTAGATAAGTATTCAAAAAATCTGGCAGAAAGTTTGGCAGAAGAAACATTAAAAACCATTAGAATATATACAAACAAACATAAACACAGTCAAATGTATTAAGAATGTAAAAAATATATTGACATCATAACAATAGAAGAACTTTTTTTTGGTTCTCTGTAGAACCATATGCATATTCTCCATCAATCTGAAGAACCATTTCACCAAGCAAAGAACCATTTAAGCATGAAATAGTTCAATATAGAACTCACAGTTCTTAATAGAACCATTCCTTTGAAGAACCTTTGAAGATCTACATTTTTAGGAGTGCATGACTTAAAATTAACACTGATAGTTTCTGTTACTGTTAGGCTTCATCACCCTAAAGCACTTTGAGCTGCTGCTGGTATGAGAAGTGCTCTATAAGTAAATAAGCAAATAAATAATAATAATAATATTATTATTATTATTATTATTATTATTATTAATAATAATACTAATATTATTATCATTTTTATTATTATTATTATCCAACAAGAAGGGATTAAATTAATATAGGAGTGAATTCTATCAACTCACTTATCAAAAACATACAATAAAAATGTTCTTTAGTGGTACTAAAATGTGATATTTCACCTCTGGTTATTTTGACCCCTAGAAGGATAAAAGATTATCAATAAAAATAAAAGTGAATATGGTAAAAATATCAGTGTGAATCATGGAAAACCCAAATTCACTCTTTTTTTTAAAATAAAGTTGTTTAATATCAGATAAACATTGTTAAAGTTTCAAAACTAACAGCTCCTCAAGGTTCATTATATACAGAGACTAAACTGGAAAAACAACCTGTGTTGAAAAAGCACTGTTTTTGTGACGTCACTGAAAACAAACACGTTTACATACATCTGCCACTTCAGCCTGCCACAGATTAGCCCCGCCCACTTACGCTGAAGTTATAACAGAGCCGGCTTATGAGGAGCCTGGCCACTTCCTATTTCCCCCATTATATAAAAAACGTGCCTGCAACACGCCAGAGGGCGCCCACGAGCGAGTCCTCAATGAACGGGGGTGAATGGAGCTAAACGGCTGCTGAGTGCTGATTCGTTAACATTACTGCTACTGAGTGCTGATTGGTCAGCATTACTGCTATTGAGTGCTGATTGGTTAGCATTACTGCTACTGAGTGCTGATTGGTTAGCATTACTGCTACTGAGCGCTGATTGGTTAGCATTACTGCTACTCAGCGCTGATTGGTTAACATTACTGCTACTGAGTGCTGATTGGTCAGCATTACTGCTATTGCGTGCTGATTGGTTAGCATTACTGCTACTGAGTGCTGATTGGTTAGCATTACTGCTACTGAGCGCTGATTGGTTAGCATTACTGCTACTGAGCGCTGATTGGTTAGCATTACTGCTGCTGAGTGCTGATTGGTTAACATTACTGCTACTGAGTGCTGATTGGTTAACATTACTGCTACCGAGTGCTGATTGGTTAACATTACTGCTACTAAATGCTGATTGGTCAGCATTACTGCTACTGAGTGCTGATTGGTTGGCGAGCGGAGCAGCTCATTGGCTGTTTGTGCTCACTGATGTCATGAATGTACATGAGGCCCCGTTTTAAACTCCTATAACTCGAGTTTAAAAGCTTTTAAAAATATAACAGTGTTGTTAAAGTGTTTTATGCTGTTCTGTGTTCAGGAAATAAATGAATTCTTTTACATTAAAAATGTTGAAGCATTTACAAACTATGGTTTTGCTCAAATGCTCCATCTCAACGTTCATTTTGGACTTGCCCGGGAGCGCCCTCTAGTGTCTGAGACGGTACAAAGTGATAAGTTCTCTGGTTATAAGAAGTGTGTCATGCTGGATTGCTTTTCCAATGTGGCACAGCCAATCAGCGCAGAGCTCATTTACATATATCAGTCTTAATGATGATGTTCATTTTCTCAGCTGTCCAAATCCACTTTCTGTCAAATGAGAGAGTTCATTTTCTGTCCATTGGCCCTTTAATTACGGTCGACTGCAAAAGTTTTGGCACCCCTGCTCAGATTACGCATGTTGTTGTGAAGTGAAAACTTTAACCTTTATTTGCTGAAGTTAACATATAAAAAAAAATTGTGTACAAAAGTTAAGGCACAGTAATTGTTCTTTAAAATGTTCTGTACAGCAGCTGTTCCACACAAATGACCACAAAAGTGGTGCAGTGATTTCCATCATGTCTGTTTTTATTGCAGTGAGGGCCCAAAGATCACGGCCAGCAAATACTGGTTTTGGCCTTGTCCCTCACATACAGAGATTTCTCCAGATTCTCTGGATCTTTTAACGTTATTATGTACTGTAGATGATGAAAAGCAAAAGTTCTTCACTGTTTTACATTGAGAAACATTATTCTTGAATTGTTGCACTTTTTGATGGTGCAGACTTTCACAGAGTGGTGAACCCCTCCTCATCTTTACTTCTGAAAGACTCCACCTCTCTGAGATGTTCATTTATACCCAGTCATGTTACTGACCTGTTGCCAATTAACCACCAGGTGTTTTTTTAGCATTACACAACTTTACCAGTCATTTGTTGCCACCGTCCCAACTTTTTTGGAACATGTTGTTGGCATCAAATTCAAAAAACAATAAAATTTCTCAGTTTCAACACCTGATATGTTGTCTTTGAGGCATTTTCAATGAAATACAGGGTTTAAATGATTTACATCATTTGCATTTACATTTTTCACAGCGTCCCAACTTTTGGATCATGCATGAATAAAACAACCTCACCTGTTACCTTTTACAGTGCTTATACTTGGTTGGTGAGTTTACAGTAAGGCACCCAAGTGTCTGAACACCTGACGGCCATGTTTGAACAATTAGGTATGGTGAGGTATTTTGAAAGGCAGTGATTTGAAATGGCAAAGAAGTGACATCATGTTAGGTTTGTGTGTCTAATGTAGAGAAGTTTGTTCACTGGTCTGCAAAACACTGTCTAAAAGTGAGAGTCTGAGAATGAGCTTATAGTTGTGCAGATCTGGGCTGAGGTTTTGCCCTTTCAGTGTCAGGTCTAACTAACTGTGTGTTATTTCTGAATTTAGCGCTTATTTTCATGCAGAAAATCAGCAAAGCATGGAATTTGACCTGGAGGGTGTTCAGGATTTTGCATGAAACAGTTCAAGTGAAAAAAAAAATTTAAATGAGAAAAACAGAAAGGTTTTGAAATTGTTATTATTATTATTATTATTATTATTTTATTATTATTATTATTATTGTTATTATTATATTCATTAATAATATTAATACTTATTATTATTATTAAGGCAGTAAAGCTAAGCATGAAGGTTAATTTAGTTACTAATATCAGTGAGTTTGTGGCTGCTGTGCCTAATTACACCACAGTTACCACTAGAGGGCAGCACAGTACTACTGTTTCCTTCATTGAGAAGTACTGTGAGAGTAAAGAGGAGTAAACAGCTGAATATTCATGAGATAATCCTGTAATCTGTCTCACTCTGTCCTGTTTTACTAAATGTGCTTTAGAAATAAATAACAAAGTTAAAGTTATGATTCATTAAAATACATTAAAACTAGATGCGTGTGATTTAGTTGATTATGATTGTAGGGAAGTGTTTACGCAGCGCAGGAGAACCAACAATAAAACTAGGCGAAGTTACCTGAGAGTTTTATTTTGGCTAAAATTAGAACACAAACTTTTTTAAAACTGTTATTCGTATCGATTATAATACAGTCTGATCAATCAAAATTCCACAGAATTCAGTGCTGCTAAATCAAACCTTCAGATGCGTCTTTGAACATCAAGAATGCACACTAGTGAGTGTGTGTGTGTGTGTGTTAGTGTCTGTATGTGTGTGTGTGTTAGTGTGTGTGTGTGTGTGTGTTAGTGTCTGTGTGTGTGTGTGTGTGTGTGTGTGTGTGTGTGTGTTAGTGTCTGTGTGTGTGTGTGTGTGTGTGTGTGTGTGTTAGTGTCTGTGTGTGTGTTAGTGTCTGTGTGTGTGTGTGTTAGTGTCTGTGTGTGTCTGTGTGTGTGTGTCTGTGTGTGTGTGTTAGGGTCTGTATGTGTGTGTGTGTTAGTGTGTGTGTGTGTGTGTGTGTGTGTGTGTGTGTGTGTGTGTTAGTGTGTGTGTGTGTGTGTGTGTGTGTGTGTGTGTTAGTGTCTGTGTGTGTGTGTCTGTGTGTGTGTCTGTGTGTGTGTGTTAGGGTCTGTATGTGTGTGTGTGTTAGTGTGTGTGTGTGTGTGTGTTAGTGTCTGTGTGTGTGTGTCTGTGTGTGTGTGTTAGGGTCTGTATGTGTGTGTGTGTTAGTGTGTGTGTGTGTGTGTGTGTGTGTGTGTTAGTGTTACAGAGGATAGACACTGTGAGCTTCAGCACTCGGTGGTCCACTCTGTGAGTTTGCGTGATCTACCGGTTCGTGGCTGAGCTGTTGTTGCTCCTAGATGCTTCCATTTAACAATAATAGCACTTACAGTTGTCAGAGGCAGATCTAGCAGGACAGACATCTCACACACTGACTCGTGGCAGAGGTGGCGTCCTATAACAGAGCCATGTTTAAAGTTACTGAGCTCATCA
>NW_023494794.1:10499599-10562099 GCF_904425465.1 Colossoma macropomum | reverse complement strand
CCCTTTAAAGGCGTTACTACATATGTTAAAAATGACAGCTTTTTCATCTTTTTATCTAAATGACTATTTTTGATTTAATTTCTTTATATTTCTTCGTATACCATTATGATTTAAAACAGTAGACCCTTCAAAGGAAAAAATACACTTTTTTCAGAAAATAATTTAAGTTATTATTAATAATAATCGACATAAACAAGTCTTACACCAAGAAATGTAGTTCTTTTAGGGTATAGTATTGTTGCCAAGCAACCATGGACTGAATGAGGAGAACATTCGGTCGCCCATCGCTGCATATTGCAGTCATTTCATGATCTTTATAACTTTCTGTTGTATAACAATGAACATATGACATCACAGCACTGTTTAATGTTAAACGTTCACTTTATAAGGACTTTTTAGTCACCAAATCACCACCGCGAGTCTCATTTAGCACCAATCCAGCGGCGCCCTCTTCTCACACTGGGGCTGAATCTCAAACAGCTCCCTGCTCCCTACATAGTGCACTAAGTAGGGGTTTAAATACTGGATCCTGCAGCCCAACAGAGCAAAATACAGCTAAGAAACAGTCATTTGGGACTTTTGACTCAGTCGTTTGCACTATTTGACTGTAGAGGCTTGAAGTTCTAAACTTTCATATCTAGAACACTATTTAGGGAGTACAGAGCCGTTTCGGATTCAGCCTGGATTTGACGCGACTTCTGACTGAAACATGAACATTTGAAATGTGTAAAACATTCAAGTGACATTTTTAGACTTTTATACTGCAGTTTTACAGTAAATCACACTGTAAGTGCTTTAATTCAAGCCTGTGATATTAATGATGAAGCCGTTTAGCATATTTAGCCTGTTAGCTAGCTGACCAGCCTGGTTCTAGTTAAGAACATAAGTCGCCCCTCAGTTTAAACAGAACACAGGTTCTTACTTCATCAGAACACTCGGTGCTCCATGTGAGCAGCAGGAGAGTCAAAGATTAATCCATTAACAGCACAGGAGTTGTTTTCGTGTCGTGGCGCAGTGACATACAATTCAGTTGCTGTGAGGCGGTCATAGCTGTTGGTGTATATTGCGGATTTTACAACGGCTTTGAACGTGGCTCAGCCAATCAGATTTTAGGACTAGAACTATCCATTTTATATTTGATGTGTGTTAATACTGCCTTTAGAGGGCGGTAGAATGTACCTGCTGCACCATTTAAGGTGGATTGGGAAAACTTGAGGCACCAGGATGTAACTGCTGCACCATTTAAGGTGGAACAGGAAAATTCGAACAAGAAGCTGGCGAATAGGTAGCCGACTTCAACCTTTCTACTACTCGGTTTTATTATTACATCACTGTGATGTCGATTCGAGCATTAGCATGTCCTCAGAGGCTATTTCTGAGAAGCTCTGAGTTCAGCTGATTGTAGAAGGTCATTCACTCCAGAATTATTACTGTCAGACTGTAAAAACTACAGACACAGCAGATTCATACTGGATTAAAATCACAGATCGTGTCGGTAATCACTCAAATTCCAGCACGTCGTCATATGATACTAATCCAGCTCCAATATGGCGGGCTAATATATCCCGATTTCTTACTTTCAAGTATTCATCACTGTGAATATGTACTTGACATAAGTGTATTTGCTATAAAATACTTGATTTAGTAATAAATAACTGTAATTGTAAAGTTGTGAAATTGTAAAATGTACCAGTGTCATGACAAAAACATGTTCAAGCACAAAAGTAACTTTATTTAAAGACGACTGATAAAAAAAAGACATTTGTCTTGTGTTTTGTTGCGTTTGTTTATTGTGTCAGTTGTACAGGATTGTGGGATGTGAAGAAAGCTGAAGTCTATGAGGAGCCTGGCCGCTTCCTATTTCCCCCATTATATCAAAAACATGACTGCAAAACAGCAGAGGGCGCCCACGAGCGAGTCCTCAATGAATGGAGTTAAACGACTAAAAACGAAAAATAGTTTCTAATCACTCGCCCAAACTTTCCTTTAATTTAGACAGTAGAAGAATGTATTTCACTAAAAAAGCAAAGAAAACTCACCTGTATTTTCCTTTTTCTACAGCAAACACGTTTTTGGGCAGCAGGACGCTAACATTACTGCTACTGAGAGTTGATTGGTTGGCAAGCGGAGCAGCTCATTGGCTGTTTGTGCTCACTGACCTCATGAACGTACATGAGGCACCATTTTAAACTCCTATAACTCGAGTTTAAAAGCTCTTAAAAATATAACATTGTTGTTAAAGTGTTTTATGTTGTTCTGTGTTCAGGAAATAAATACATTCCTTTACATTAAAAATGTTTAAGCAATTATAAACTATGATTTTGCTCAAATGCTCCATTTTAACCCATTCATTTTGGACTCGCTCAGGAGCGCCCTCTAGTGTTAGAGAAACCTAGAAGACGTTACAGAGTGGTAAGTTCTCTGTCTGGGACGCTGAGCTCTCTATCAAATCAAAACTCTAATAAATCACAAATGACTGGTTTGATAAGCTTAAAGGGTAAAACTGTTATAGTCAGTATTTGGTGTTTAGTGTCGGATACAGTCCAAGTTTAATAAGCTGTTGGGTGAATGTACTCCAGCGTGAAAGGTGCAGTGAAGCGGGCAGTTGTGGGTCAGTCAGAGTCTGAGGAGCGGCCGTCTGAAAGACTCTGCTGACCTGTTGGTGAAGCTCAGACGATTGTTTGTTATTCTGATGGGCTCGTTAGTAAAAGCACTGCAGACAGTAATGCACTTTCAGAGAGATCAATTCAGTTTAAACAGGAACGCCGTCTCTGCAGTCCAGGACAGTCAGATCACGCACTGAGAGCGGGAATCTGTCCGTCTGTCTGTCTGCATCTCTCTCTCCTCTCTCTCTCTCTCTCTCTCTGTCTGTCTGTCTCCGTCTCTCTAGACATCTGTATGCATCACTCGCTCTTTCCATCACTTTTATCTCAGATCACATTCCATCAATCTATTTTTGCTTTCAGAGGTAATCAAACCACCCTTCCTCTTTCACTCGTTCTTTCCACCTCCTCTTTTTCACCTCTCTCCTCTCTTTCCGTCTGTCTTCCTTTCTCTCTCTGTCTCTCTCTCACTCTCTAACCTCTCTTTTTCTCCTTGTTTGTTTCTTTCTTTCTCTTCAAACCATTTCTCTTCTCTCCATCTCTCAATCTCTCTCTCCCTCCTTTCTCTATTACCTTATCTCTTCTCTTTCTCTTTCCCTCTATATCTCCTCTCCTTTCTCTCCTTTCTTTGTCTCCTCTCTTTATCCTCTCCCCCCTTTTCATTCTCTCTCTCTCCTTTCTCTTTCTGATTATCTCTTCTATATCTCCTCTCTTATTCTCCTCTCTCTCCTGCTCTTGTTCTTTCTCTCCCTCTTTCATTCTCTCTAATTCTTTGTTTCTCTCTCTCTCTCTCTCTCTCTCTCTCTCTCTCTCTCTCTCTCTCTGTGAGTTAGTTGTCCTCCTTGTATGTCCGGATGTTCGGTATTGATTGGTGGTCAGTCTCCTCTAAAACCCGACGTTCCTCAGATCAGATAACAGAATCTCCTGAAGCACTTAAACTCCATCAATACGGTCAGATATCGAACACGCGTCTCTCAGCTCGTTCTGCTCAGATCACATATCAGACACGGCCTTTAAAGAGCTTCATCCTGTATCACTAAACATCAGACACACCAAGCACCACCCCCCTCATCACAGATCAGATATCAAACCATAGATCAGACATGATGTTTATCTGTTAAAAGCAGCTGCTGTGAATCTCGAGCAGATGAGTAATCAGACATTTAACTCACTTAACCTCAGATTATTAAAGATCTGTCGTTACACTGACCCAGTAATACAGCATTGCCGACCGACCAGCTCTCAGTAGCAGTAATGCTAACCAATCAGCACTCAGTAGCAGTAATGATAACCAATCAGCGCTCAGTAGCAGCAATGCCAACCAATCAGCTCTCAGTAGCAGTAATGCCAACCAATCAGCGCTCAGTAGCAGCAATGCCAACCAATCAGCTCTCAGTAGCAGTAATGCTAACCAATCAGCGCTCAGTAGCAGTAATGCCAACCAATCAGCTCTCAGTAGCAGTAATGACAACCAATCAGTTGTCAGTAGCAGTAATGCCAACCAATCTGCGCTCAGTAGCAGCAATGACAACCAATCAGCTCTCAGTAGCAGTAATGCCAACCAATCAGCGCTCAGTAGCAGTAATGCTAACCAATCAGCGCTCAGTAGCAGCAATGCCAACCAATCAGCTCTCAGTAGCAGTAATGCTAACCAATCAGCGCTCAGTAGCAGTAATGATAACCAATCAGTGCTCAGTAGCAGAAATGATAACCAATCAGCGCTCAGTAGCAGTAATGCTAACCAATTAGCTCTCAGTAGCAGTAATGCCAACCAATCAGCGCTCAGTAGCAGCAATGCCAACCAATCAGCTCTCAGTAGCAGTAATGCTAACCAATCAGCGCTCAGTAGCAGTAATGCCAACCAATCAGCTCTCAGTAGCAGCAAAGACAACCAATCAGCTCTCAATAGCAGTAATGCCAACCAATCAGCTCTCAGTAGCAGTAATGCTAACCAATCAGCGCTCAGTAGCAGTAATGATAACCAATCAGTTCTCAGTAGCAGTAATGCCAACCAATCTGTGCTCAGTAGCAGCAAAGACAACCAATCAGCTCTCAATAGCAGTAATGCCAACCAATCAGCTCTCAGTAGCAGTAATGCTAACCAATCAGCACTCAGTAGCAGTAATGCCAACCAATCAGCACTCAGTAGCAGTAATGCTAACCAATCAGCGCTCAGTAGCAGTAATGATAACCAATCAGCACTCAGTAGCAGTAATGCTAACCAATCTGCACTCAGTAGCAGTAATGCCAACCAATCAGCTCTCAGTAGCAGTAATGATAACCAATCAGCACTCAGTAGCAGTAATGACAACCAATCAGCACTCAGTAGCAGCAATGCCAACCAATCAGCTCTCAGTAGCAGTAATGCCAACCAATCAGCACTCAGTAGCAGTAATGCCAACCGATCTGCGCTTAGTAGCAGCAATGACAACCAATCAGCTCTCAGTAGCAGTAATACCAACCAATCAGCTCTCAGTAGCAGTAATGCCAACCGATCAGCGCTCAGTAGCAGTAATGCTAACCAATCAGCGCTCAGTAGCAGCAATGCCAACCAATCAGCACTCAGTAGCAGTAATGCTAACCAATCAGCGCTCAGTAGCAGTAATGCCAACCAATCAGCGCTCAGTAGCAGTAATGACAACCAATCAGCTCTCAGTAGCAGTAATGCCAACCAATCAGCGCTCAGTAGCAGTAATGCCAACCAATCAGCTCTCAGTAGCAGTAATGACAACCAATCAGTTCTCAGTAGCAGTAATGCCAACCAATCTGCGCTCAGTAGCAGCAATGACAACCAATCAGCTCTCAATAGCAGTAATGCCAACCAATCAGCTCTCAGTAGCAGTAATGCCAACCAATCAGCGCTCAGTAGCAGTAATGCTAACCAATCAGCGCTCAGTAGCAGCAATGCCAACCAATCAGCTCTCAGTAGCAGTAATGCTAACCAATCAGCGCTCAGTAGCAGTAATGCTAACCAATCAGCGCTCAGTAGCAGCAATGCCAACCAATCAGCGCTCAGTAGCAGCAATGCCAACCAATCAGCTCTCAGTAGCAGTAATGCTAACCAATCAGCGCTCAGTAGCAGTAATGATAACCAGTCAGCACTCAGTAGCAGAAATGATAACCAATCAGCGCTCAGTAGCAGTAATGCTAACCAATCAGCTCTCAGTAGCAGTAATGCTAACCAATCAGCGCTCAGTAGCAGTAATGCTAACCAATCAGCTCTCAGTAGCAGTAATGCCAACCAATCAGCGCTCAGTAGCAGTAATGCTAACCAATCAGCGCTCAGTAGCAGTAATGACAACCAATCAGCTCTCAGTAGCAGTAATGCCAACCAATCAGCGCTCAGTAGCAGTAATGCCAACCAATCAGCTCTCAGTAGCAGTAATGACAACCAATCAGTTCTCAGTAGCAGTAATGCCAACCAATCTGCGCTCAGTAGCAGCAATGACAACCAATCAGCTCTCAATAGCAGTAATGCCAACCAATCAGCTCTCAGTAGCAGTAATGCCAACCAATCAGCGCTCAGTAGCAGAAATGATAACCAATCAGCGCTCAGTAGCAGCAATGCCAACCAATCAGCTCTCAGTAGCAGTAATGCTAACCAATCAGCGCTCAGTAGCAGTAATGCTAACCAATCAGCGCTCAGTAGCAGCAATGCCAACCAATCAGCGCTCAGTAGCAGCAATGCCAACCAATCAGCTCTCAGTAGCAGTAATGCTAACCAATCAGCGCTCAGTAGCAGTAATGATAACCAGTCAGCACTCAGTAGCAGAAATGATAACCAATCAGCGCTCAGTAGCAGTAATGCTAACCAATCAGCTCTCAGTAGCAGTAATGCTAACCAATCAGCGCTCAGTAGCAGTAATGCTAACCAATCAGCTCTCAGTAGCAGTAATGCCAACCAATCAGCTAGAAACATTTTAATTTTTCCTTTTGAGCCGTTTCGCTCCATTCACCCCATTTATTGAGGACTTGCTCGCAGACGCCCTCTAGTGTGCAGTCATGTTTTTGAATAGCAGGAAAAATAGGACGTGGCCAGACTCCCCTAAAACTGGCTCCGACTGATCCTCTGATCCACTCCAGTTTTTGTGGAGGATCAGCAGGTTAGAGTCACACCTGAGTCTAATAAATCAGCAGCGTGGAGTCGGACGGGTTTGTGAGAGTCGTCTGGTTCCTCCGTTCTCCGGTTCTCCGCTGTGTTTGCTGCTCTCAGGTTGGTGCCGACAGGCCTGCGCGTGTGTGTGAGTGGTTTCTGAAGGCTGTTAGCTGTGAGTCGTTCAAACAACAGAAAACAATCGTTCTTTCATTTTAACCCTGAAGCTCCAGGTGTTGCCTGGGAGCTCACATTAAAACAGACTACGCTGATAGTTTTCACTGTGCGAATGTGGCGGCACCTTCATAAGCTACATAAGTGCTAATTAATTATTATTTTTATTATTATTAAGTGCCATCAAGCTGTTCCTGACTTGTGGTGACCATAGAGTGTTCCTGTCTGTCTGGTTGGGTCTTCAGTGCTGCTCAGTTGGTGGTTCATGATCTCTCTAATTTTGTCCATCCGTCCTGCAGCTGCTTGTCCTCTTTGACCATAACTCTTCCAAGCATAATGTTTTTTTTCCAGTGAGCTGGTTCCAGTGAGAGTGTGTCCAAATTAAGAGCTTCAGTTTGGTTCCCTGGGCTTTGAGTGGGAAGTAAGGCCTAAAGGGGAACTCCACCAATTTTGAAAAATTACATAATCATTCAGTAGCAGTGCCTAATTAGGCCCAATCCCATTTCAAACCTCGCCCCTACCACTTAGCCCTTAGCCCTCTGTTTTGCGTGTTCATGTCTAGAGTTATGATGTCCCAATTCTTGTTGAGATAGAGGGGTGGGGTGAAGTGTTGGGGCTACATGACCCTCCAAACGGAGGTTTTTCAGAGACTCCAAACAGAGAGTTATGAGAAAAACAGAAAAACCGGCAAGATGGCTGAACAAGAGACCAAAGAAACACACAAATGTGAGAATTTTCTCTGTTAACAAATTATAACAATCACTGTATTCTCTTAGTTTAATGTTGTTTCAGTGTATTATGGTCGTTTTCTTCATAACAAGCATAAAAAATCACTAAGGGTGTTGATGTCTCGGTAGCTAGTTAGCTAACTGTCCCAATCCACCTTAAATAGTCCAGCAGTTCTGACACCTGAAGCGCCAGAATGTAACTGCTGCTCCATTTAAGGTGGAACGGGAAAATTCAAACAAGAATCTGGTGAATATCTGACTTCAGCTTCATATCACTGAAGAATTAGGGGTGGGCAATAATAAATAATTGCCCCCCTCTTTGAAGTCATATGATGCCCTAAATGTAACTAAAGCCCAGCAGTGAGGAGCTGAACTTTGCCCTCCTCTGCTGTCACTGCAGACTGGCAGGGTCGCCTACAGAGCAGCGCTGGTAGCTGTTAATGAAGTGATGCTCTTTTTATTTGAGGGTCCCATTTTGTAGGGCAAGATTTCAACCACTACCCTGTAACTCAGTTCTAAGGGGTGAGGATGACACTCGAATACAAGGGGTAGGGGTCAAACGAAGAAATGGGACTGGGCCATAGAGTCAGAATTGTTCACCATTATAGTACTAGGAACCAGACGTCCAGTGCACTTGATGGCTCTAAAAGCTACATCCCATTAAGTTATTACACAAAATGGTTATGAATGTGTTGTTTGATACCTGAGACACTGTTTTGTGATAGTTTTGTTATGAACTTTTGGCCTAAAATGTATTTTTAGTATAAAAAAAAATAATAATTTGGAGAGCCTTAATAAACCAGCCACGTTTACCTACAGAATGCTAATCCTTTACTAATCTGATTTATAGCTCAATCGAAATAGACTAGACTGGACTCTGATTGAGGCCATTATCCATGATAATATCCGTGTAAACGCCTGTATCTGATTACATTCCCGATCGGAAAGTTTAAGTCTGTTCTGATCATGTTCGTCACGTCACAGTGAGAGTTTATACCGTTCAACATGGCGGAGCAGAAACTGGTCTGCAGAGGAGACGAAGTTTATGCTCTGATCTTTAAAAGACGGCGGTGGGACGGACGTCCAGCTTATGTGTCTCAGAACACGACGTCTTCCTCTCGGCCTTCTTTAATAAGGACATGTGAAGGACGTTTTCCTGAGTCTGACAACATTTTAAAGTCATTAAAAACACAAACGCTGCTCACTGCTGCTCATCTCACTCTGACTGGACTCACGTGATGCTGGTTGTCATGGCAACGTCTACCCTAAGCGGCTCTCTAAGCGTGTGCGTAATTTTAGATCGGGCTACTTGTAGTGAGCATGTAAACAGAGATTTTCATCAGATTGTTGAGTAGAGTGAGAATAAACCCCTCAGTCTGAATCTATAATCAGAATGTATTTAATCAGATTGAAGAAAATCTTTGCATGTAAACACAGAGTGTTGAGCTCCACCTTCACTTTGACACCTGAAACGCGTTCGGATTTTGGAGAGTAACTTGGAAGTGAAGTTCCCAGATTGAGGGAAGTAGTTATTAATCTGTAATGGATTGTGTTTGTGGACCAAGCGCGTGCAGTGATGTGTGAAATCCACATGGGCACCGGGCTCGGAGAGAGGTCAGCACAGCGGGCAGCAACACTTACACACACCGCAGCATGCCACGTCCTGCCTGCTCACTGCTGTGTGTGTGTGTGTGTGTGTGTGTGTGTGTGTGTGTGCCAGGCTGTGTGTGTGTTTCTGTGCCAGATTGTGTGTGTGAATGACATAAAGGGCACCTTGTTTTGGTGAATAATTAAAATCCTCGTTAATCAGCTCATCACCGGCTGCTCAGCGAGAAAAGAGACAACCAACCATGATCTGATTACATGCACACACATTCCATTCCTTCTGTTTTTCTCCTTCATTTGTTTCTCTCTCTCTACTCTTCCTCTCTTTCTACAGTACAAAATAATAGTCCACTGGCCACTCGGGCGCCAAGCCATGTGGCCACAGTCGAGAATCTGTGGCCACAATAACAGAAACATTTATTTTTTTGTGTATATACATTGTATTTATGTTTATTGAGCAAGTTTCAGTACCAAAAATACAGTGTGGTGTTTAGTCTTGGGGGGTCCCATCCCCTAGTTGATGGTCTGACTATGAAGTGACCTACATACAGGGTTGGGATGTAATGGAATACGAGTATTGGGAATACATCTTCGGAATACCGAAATGGCGTATCTGTATTCAGTCCTGTATTCAGATACAGGTACCTTCTGCATTTTTAGGAGAATACTTACCCATTGAATTTAAAGAAGACCAGTTAAGCCTAGTTTTGCTGGACCGCCAGGCTGAAAACTCTCCCTTCTGCGACTTTTGGTAAATTATGTCACCTGTTTTAAAAGCAAGGGGGACACAGTTGTCAGTACATGACACCCCCTGAACCCCATGCTCCACTGTAGGGTCAGTTCTGTTATGAAGCCTGTAATAGTGTGTATTTTCCCAGTCAGGCCAGTTTGAGTGCAGCGAGATACAAACACACCCCACAGGGAAGTTAACCAGCTCACAAACATGGTCTGAAATTAGCCTTTTAGAGTTTTAACTAAACACACGATCGGCTCCAGGAACACAAACCATAGTTATGCTCCAGAATGAGAAGTTGACCCGTCACTGACCAGTGCTGGGACAGTTACTCAAACATACAGATTCCGTTACTGCGTCTCTCAGACTGTAATGGGGTCACTTTACTTTTCACTTTCAGGGAAAATGAGTCTCTCAGTTCTCATTACTTCTCATCTACGTTACTCTCTAAACCCCAAACACATCTGTACTGATCTTAAACCGCCAAACTCACATCGTTTAAAAAGCGTCTCACCGTCTCATAAAGCTAAAGCTGCCTCCAGTGTGAGAAAGTGAAAGTAAAACACCATTAAAAGGCTACTTAAGTGATGTTTAAACAGGGAACAGTGTTAACTACCATCCGTTAAAATTTCACTTAAATAGCAAATAATAGGGCCACTTTCACTTCTGCGTCGCTTAGTTTAATTAACTCTCTGCATCATTTTAGATAAAGTTATAATGAAATTTTTCTCATTGATATTCAAATATTTCACATTTACATATATAAATATTAGAATAACAAATGTCCACTACTTGGTTACTTAACTGTCATTGGGGCAGGACCCCCTCTTGTCACTGGGGTGGGACCTTCAAGGGTCCATCTCAGTACCTTTAGTCAGGGAACATAACTGAACCATAATCCACTGAAATGATATTTCTAAGCTGTACTGACTCCACACACCCCGTCTCGTCTCCAGGCTTTTATTTTACTGTTCTGTTTTAAAACATTCGGTTATGAAAAGGTACAAATACGAACTTTTCACCTGGAAAAACTTATTTAAGGTTCACAATCAGACCTTAAAACCACTGTTGTAGCTTTTGAGGGAACATTTACACTGTTTGTAGATTATATGTATATATATTTTTTTTGTTGTTGTTTCACTCATCTCACTCTCGGAAACTTCCTGTAGTGTATTACAGTCTGTCAGAGTGACTGTGTGGATCATATGAACATTATAGAGGCTTTTTAAATGAAACAGTGGAAGCCATATCGCCCCCTACACTTCCTGTAGTGTATTACAGTCTGTCAGAATGACTGTGTGGATCATATGAACATTATAGAGGCTTTTTAAATGAAACAGTGGAAGCCATATCGCCCCCTACACTTCCTGTAGTGTATTACAGTCTGTCAGAGTGACTGTGTGGATCATATGAACATTATAGAGGCTTTTTAAATGAAACAGTGGAAGCCATATCGCCCCCTACACTTCCTGTAGTGTATTACAGTCTGTCAGAATGACTGTGTGGATCATATGAACATTATAGAGGCTTATTAAATATAATTAATCCAAAGATTTCCATATAAGATGCTGCTGGTTATGGTTTCAAGCTCAGTATTAAATATGCAGTGCACCTCAAACAAATGCTTGGAGGCCTCATCATCTCCACCTTCAGTCAATAAACATCCTCAGTATTATTGAATGTGTAATTTGTTAAAGCTTGGAGATATGTTGCTAATCTCTCTCTCTCTCTCTCTCTCTCTCTCTCTCTCTCTCTCTCTCTCTCTCTCTCTCTCTAGCTCTCACTGGTGCAAATAAAGGAGCAGACATCGACTGGATGGTTCAGTCTATGATGTAAGTCAGTGTCATACTTGTTCATATCCCTAACACACTGTGTTCGCTCTGTTATTGAGTTTATAGATCAGACATGCTAGATGTCACATGGGAGTGCTGAGTAAACCTTCAGGCTGTGCGTCTTTGGGGTCAGGCTTCAAAATGACCATGGCTACATGACCCAGACCATGATTTCTCTGGTTTAAGTCGATCTGAGGTCAAAACAGACCTTTTATCCCTGGTTTGTTGACGTCTCTGATCATATTGAGCTTACACCGATCAGGCATAACATTCTGACCACCTCCTTGTTTCTACGCTCAGTGTCCATTTTATCAGCTCCACTTACTATATAGGTGCACTTTGTAGTTCTACAGTTACAGACTGTAGTCCATCTGTTTCTCTGCATACTTCGTTAGCCCCCTTTTACCCTGTTCTTCAGTGGTCAGAACCCCCATGGACCCTCACAGAGCAGGTACTTTTTGGGTGGTGGATCATTCTCAGCACTGCAGTAACACTGACATGTTAGTGTGTGTTGCGCTGGTCTGAGTGGATCAGACACAGCAGTGCTGCTGGAATTTTTAAACACCTCAGTGTCACTGCTGGACTGAGAATAGTCCACCAACCACAGAATAGTCCACCAACCACAAATATGGGCAGCGTCCTGTGACCACTGATGAAGGACTAGAGGATGACCAAC
The DNA here is from genome assembly GCF_904425465.1 of Colossoma macropomum. NCBI lineage: Eukaryota > Metazoa > Chordata > Actinopteri > Characiformes > Serrasalmidae > Colossoma > Colossoma macropomum. The sequence continues at coordinate 10,549,655 of NW_023494794.1, read as the reverse complement.
ACAAACTGTGCAGCAGCAGATGAGCTATCGTCTCTGACTTTACATCTACAAGGTGGACCGACAAGGTAGGAGTGTCTAATAGAGTGGACAGTGAGTGGACACAGTGTTTAAAAACTCCAGCAGCACTGCTGTGTCTGATCCACTCGTACTAGCGACTGAGAATGATCCACCACCCAAATAGTACCTGCTCTGTGAGGGTCCATGGGGGTCCTGACCGCTGAAGAACAGAGTAAAAGGGGGCTAACAAAGTATCAGAGAAACAGATGGACTACAGTCTGTAACTGTAGAACTACAAAGTGCACCTACACAGTAAGTGGAGCTGATAAAATGGACAATGAGCATAGAAACAAGGAGGTGGTCATAATGTTATGCCTGATTGGTGTACATCAGTTAAAAGACTACGTTCAGTGTTGGTGGATTGGGCGGGTTCCCGCCAAATTGGTGGATTTTTGGTTGGTTTTGGTGGTGAAAAGTGCTCTGTTAGTGGGTAAAATTTAGGCTGGTTGGTCTTTATTTTGGTGGATTTGAAGAAGTATACAGTATTAATAAACTGCAGTACTTATAATGCAGCTGAGATTTGAATAAGCCCACACGTCCATCCATAGATCATTTTACAGTATTGACATTGATGACTGAGTTATGCCCTCTAACTATTTATGTCTGGATTTTTTTCTGCTTTATTAAGACTCAGAGAACAGCAGAACATTACAAGGATCACATAACTTAACCTTATCTAGAACACTGTACTGGTACAGCCACACTTCCGTTGAAGCACTTCGTGCATCAAATCGTCCAGTAAATATGGTGATGCAATATATCGTTAGAAAGCTTGAAGTCTCAAGATTTGATTCCCACAAGTTACGATCGTCTCATTTATAACATGAGCACCAAAAGAGCAGACGCTATCAAATCTGTGAGTCCTCGCCTTCAAAGCCTCGCTGCCTCCACAGAGACACCATAATCCAAGACATGTGGTCTGATAACACGGCTAGAGTCAGAGATCAGTTCAGAGATCTGAGTCAGGCAGAAATAAACTCCTCTGTTCTAGACTCTGTTACTCTGTGACAGTAAATCATAGTTATTCTGATGGATGGACAAAAACTTGAGAATGTTACCTTAATATGAGACCCAGATCATGACTGTCACCCAAAGTATGTGGAAACAGCGCCCCCTTTTATTTTGGGTATGCTGTTTCAGGCAAAAATGGGGTGATGGTTAACAGCTGACATCAGTACAGATTAACAAAGACAACATCAGCAGTTAATCACTTTTGTGGTCATGACTGCATGTGATGTAGTTGGTCAAGACAGAATATTGCTGACCACCCACAGACCAAATAAACTATGATTCTAGCAATTTGTATGCTTTTATGTCCTCTGATGTGAATACTGACCATGTTTACGTGCACTTAAAAATCTGATAACTGCAGAAAATCAGACTTTGTCAGTAATTGGTTCAGTGGGTTTACATGTACTTGGGTAATCAGATAAAACTTTGGGGGGGGGGTTCTCAGTCTTCTTCTGTGAGTTTATTGGCCAGCAGTGTGAACGGCAAAAAGGCGCATGATCTGACTTTTTCCAATCGGATTCACATTTGTAAGTGGTTTAGGTTCTGATTTAACTGGGTTTCTGGATATGTGACTTGGCTGATCAGATTGGACTGGATTTTTTTTATTTATTTAATTGTTTTGGTCATGAATGTGGGCTGAGTGGTGTTTAACGCTGGGATGAGTTTAGACAGATCGGTCTCCGAGAGTGTGTGTGAGAGAGCGAGAGCGCGAGCGAGGGAGAGAGCAGGTGCTCTTTTAGAGATTGTGTTTTGGTTTATAACAGTAGATTCAGTTCAGACATGAAAAGTCATTTTACAGCTTACAGAAGCTCTCTTGCTCTCTCTCGCGCTCTCTCTCTCTCTCGCGCGCTCTCTCGCTCTCTAGGTCTGTCTGTCTCTTTTCTTGATAAAAGTGAAATTCTCCGGTTATTGTCTGTTCTGCGTTCTATGTTCTGCGCTCCTCCTCTTATATTTGTGTTTTCGTGTCATTTTTTTAAATATAATTCTTTTACCATGAATCAGATCAGTTTGAATGGTGGTCCAGTGTAAGATGACTCATTGAATCATTTACTAATGAATTATTTCCAGAATGTTTAACACTCTGAACAGCCAATCAGGCCCATCAGTAATTCAGTTAACTGGCTGTAATTACTAAATCCTGGACCGGAATCTGGAGCAGAGATTTAGAGCTCTGCTCTAGACGGCAAACGCGTTGAAGCGGAGGGGCTCTGTAGGGGGCGCTATGGGAGTGACAGTAGCTCAGTGAGTGTGCTTGCTCTGGGGTGTGTGTGTGTGTGTGTGTGTAAGTAAGTAGGTCGTGCTGTAGTGTATCTGAGGTGTGTTCAGGTCTCCAGGTGAGTTCAGCAGTGCGTGTGCAGGTTCAGGATTTTTGGATGAGTGCGTGTGATTGGTGTGTGTGCGTGTGTGTGTGTGTGTGTGTGTGTGTGTGAGTGACGCGTTAACACACATCTCAACAGACCACCACCAACATCGCTGTGTGTGTGTCTGAGAGAGAGAGAGAGAAAGATTTCTCTCTTCTCTCTTTTAACTCTCTTCTTTCTCTTTCCCTTACATTTTTCTCTCTTTCCCTTTCCCCTCCTCCTCCTTCCCCCTCTCTCTCATTCTTTCTTTCTCTCTCTCCTTCTCTTGCGCTCTCTCTCTCTCTCTCTCTCTCTCTCTCTCTCTCTCTCTCTCTCCTCTTTATCTCAGTCTCTTTATTCTCTGTGAGCTGTGTTTGGTAGCTGGTCAGTCAGTGAGTAAATGAGTGTGTGTGTGTGTGTGTGTGTGTGTGTGTGTGTGTGTGTGTGTGTGTGTGTCTTTGTGGTGCGTCGGCGTGGAAACGATGCTTTCTGACACGCATGGCCCTCCAGAGCTGTGTCCTGTGAAACAGACCTCATCAGCACCAATCAGATCAGCTCTCAGCACATCACCACCAATCAGATCACTGGCCCCACACGTCACAACCAATCAGTTCACTCGCCTCGCAGACACGGCGACGCCACGGCGACCGCCGACCTACTTCAGCTCTTAAAGGGACAGTGTGTGTGTCCTGCGCGTGACCGGTGGGCCGGCATAAAAAACAAACAAACAAGGACAGACGCTCACACACACACTCACTCGCGCACACACACACTCGCACACATTCTCACACTCTCTCTCACACACACACACACACTGTGTAATAACGGTTCAGCAGACAGTGAGATCTGCTGGAGAAACTTCTCAACATACAACCTTGATTTAAAAAGTGTGTGTGTGTGTGTGTCAGTGGGTAAAGGTCAACACGTGAAGGGGGGGAGGAGAGAGTGTGAGTGTGTGTGTGTGTGTGTGTGTTTGGAGGCATTTGGGATGTTCTGACCTTACTAGAGAGAGAGAGAGTGTGTGTGTGTGTGTGTGTGTGAGTGAGTGAGAGAGAGAGAGAGACAGACAATGTGTTAGTAGACGGAGACATGGAGTGTGACATGGTCTCTCTCTCTCTTTCTCTGTACTCTCTCTGTTCTCTCTTCTTCCCCTCTCTGTCTCCGTCTCTCTCTCCCCCTGTTCTCTCTCTGTGTTCTCTTTTTCTCTCTCTCTCTCTCTCTCTCTCTCTCTCTCTCTCTGTCTGTACTCTTTCTCTCTTCTTTCTCTGTCCCATTCTCCCTTTTCTGTATTTTTTTTTCTCTCTCTCATTCTCTCTATTCTACACTCTAACCCTCATGCCTCTTTCCTTTTCTCTTTTCCTTTTTTCTCTTTCTCTACCTTTCTCCCTCTCTTTTGGTCCCCTTTCTCACAATCGCTTCTCTCTCTCTCTCTCTCCCCATCCCTCACTTTCTCTCTTCTCTTTGTCCTCTCTCTCTCCCCATCCCTCGCTTTCTCTCTTCTCTTTGTCCTTTTCTCTCTCTCTCTCTCTCTCTCCCCCCTCTTTGTCCTTCTCTCTCTCTCCTCTTTTACAACTCTTCCCTTTCACACTATCCTCTCTGCCTTTTCTCCTACTGTCTCTTTCCCTCCTTTCTCTTCCTCCGTTTCTCCCCATCCCTCTTTTTCTCTCTCTGTCTTACTTGTTCATTCTGTCTCTTGTTCTTAGAATTGTAGATAAGAACTCCACATGCTTGACCAAATTTGCCTGTAGCTCTCTCACACACACGCGCACACGCGCACACACACACACGCGCGCACACACACACACACACGCACACACTGAACTCAAACTGTTTCCATCTGAGAGTGTTTTAGATGTTCAGTCCTAAACAGACGGAGGAAATGAACAGATTATTTCTTCGTTTTTAAAATAAAACACCCACAAACAACGTCAGACGCGGCCTTCGGCCCAGAGCGGCGACTCAGCGCGGCTCCTGCAGAGCTCAGATTAAAGCTGTGAGCAGAACGTGAGTGTAAAGAGCAAAAAGACCCCAACAACAAGCACACACTGAGGACCGGGGCAGAGGGCGGGTCCTCATCAGCTGCTGTCTGAACAAAACCTCGTATCTCCAAAATGGTAACTTTACAGGAGAAGGAAAAAACCTACTTTACTTTTGATGCAAGTCAATGGAACCAGACTTTTTCTAAGTCATTTTGGGCCATTTCTTTTGGTCCATTCATCATGAAATTACATAAAATGTAAAGAGCAACAGGGATTTATGGCAAAAAACTTATGGCAAAAACTGAAAAATGGCAAAAATGGAGATGCTATATAAAAAAAACATAAGAAATAAATGTATAGATTATACACACAATATACTTATATATCGCTGTTGTCAAAAGGATCCTTTTCAGTTTTTGCCATAAGTTGAAAATCCCTGTTGCTCTTTACATTGTGTGTAAATTTCATGAAGAATGGACGAAAAGAAACGGCCCAAAATGACTTAGAAAAAAGTCTGGTGTGTGTGCGCGTGTGTGTGCGCGTGTGTGTGTGTGTGTGTGTGTGAGTGTGTGCGCGTGTGTGTGTGTGTAAAATTATAATTTTTTTATGCATTGGCAGTCTGGGGTACTTTAATGTACAGGCCTACTGAGCTGAAGCCCTGGGATCCCGGCTAATTCCCTCCACCCGGATTGATACAGGACCACCCAATCAAATGGAGGTAGAATATTTATTAAACTGACCTCTTAGGATAAGGAAATTTGATTTGTGTGAGTTCTGTCACTGTAATATGGTCACTTACGGCCTTGTTTTCTCAGCCCTCCAATCACTGCACAGCTACTGTTGCTGTCCGCCATCACGCCAAGCTCGGTTCGTTATCAGAGCGCCGGTGTTCGAGTCTGAACCTCCAGCTTTGGTTAAAAGATGTAAGTGAGGAGGGTCAAAGGTGACATTTCACTCTGGTACAATGACAATAGACTGTATATGATGGACTGTAGTCTGTAGCTTGTCGTGGACCACAGTGCTGAAGTCGGCTTTCTATTCGCCAGTTTCTTGGCCGAATTTTGTTGTTCCAAGGTGAATGTTTGAGTTTGGTGAGGCTGAAACTGGCTTCCTACTTGCCAGCTTCTTATTCAGACTTTCAGTACCATGTTAAAAGGTGCAGCAGTCACAGACGCTAGACTGCAACTGGGCCCATTTAAGGTGGAACGGAAAATTTGAAAAAGAACCCGGCAGATAACCTCCCTGCTGGCTGTGCTCTGCAAGTTCTTTTTATTCTAGTGTTGGTAGGCTAACTTGAATCAGCCTCGTCAAGTCAACCTCTCATGTAATTGCATGCTGATTTGTATGCAATGCATTCGTACCAACTATGAAACAGCCCCATTATTTCAAATGGCTTGTTTCATGCATTAATGAACAAAGGGCTGCAGATGCTCTGGCTACTTATTGTTTTATTAATTTCTTCAAACAGCATTGAAAAAGCAGATAAAACAAGAATCGTCTTTTGCCCTTCAGTTCAGGAACTGTTTGGGGATGGTGTCCACCAAATGATAGCATTCCTGGCTACGGGGTGGACTGATAACCCTGAGCCCCCAGGTCCTGGTTTGGGTAGCAGCGATAATAAATCAAGAAGAAAACGCTTAAAAAAACAAGACTAAGCAAGCCTAGTTTTGCTGAACCGCCAGGCCGCTCACACTCTCCTCTGCAGCGTTTGGTAAATAACGCCAGCCATTTTAAAAGTGAGGGGGACACAGTTGTACATGATGCCCCTCCAACCCCACAGCGCCCTCTGTAGGGTCAGTGTTACCGTTATAAAGCCTGAATCAGTGTCTGCATTTTTAATCAGGCCAGTTTGAGTGCAGTGATATACAAACACACCCCACAGGGAAGATAACCAGCTCACATTGTCCAAAATTAGCCTAGAGTTTTAGCTGGACACACGATCGGCTCCAAGAACACAAAACTATAGCTATGCTCCAAAATAAGAAGCTGACCCGTCACTGACCAGTGGTGGGACAGTTACTCAAACATACTCCTTTACAGATTCCATTACTGCGTCTCTCAGACTGTAATGGGGTCACTTTACTTTTCACTTCCAGGGAAAATGAGTCTCTCAGTTCTCATTAAAGAAACTGGTTCTGTATAGAACCATGAACACTCAAAGGCTAAGTCTACACAGCAGGTAAAAGTGGCCCAAATCTGATCTTTTTCGTCTCAGTGTGAACAGCAGAAACACACTGAATCTGACATTTTCAACTCCAATCTGAGACACTTTCACATGTGGTACTGAAATCCGATACGTATCCGATATACGGCAACGCGACTCAGTCTGAACAGCCAGATCAGCCAGGAATTCATGCGACTTTTACGTTAATCCAACTCGACCTTGGTCACCATTTCACGCTGCTGAGACCTCAAAAACATTTAGGCTGATGATTCTGTACCAAAAATTAGAAGAGGCTCATCCAAACCCTCCGTGTTTGAAGAGATTTAGAAAGAAATGGCCGAACGCGGCCGTAGGAGAACGCGGCTGCAACATCAAGGAAAAGTCTGCAAAGTTTAAAGAATCCGACGACGCGAACCAAAGAAGTGACCGCGCCCTTTTTACGGCTCAAACACATTCTGGGTGATGAGCCCAGCTGTCAGTCAGTGAAGCTTCATGATGGCTCCTGTGATGCTGGTGAAGATGAAGCTGATCCTCCGGGAGCGACTGGCGTTCGTTGGCAGTTATGATTGTTTACCTCTGGATGAGCCGTGAAGCATTGATCTTTTGCACATGCGGCTCAGTTTAGGAGCTGATCTGTTCAGACTGATGTTGCATATAGATCACTTTTAAAAGATAATATAAACAGCCAAACAAAAAAAAAAACAGATTTGGGCCACTTTTACCTGCTGTGAGAACGCAGCCAAAGAACCCTTTGCATGATTGAAATGGATCTTCAGATTGTAGATGATTCTTTATCTTCTTCATGCAACGTGTGGCAGTTTAGATAAAAAATAAAGAAATTCTCATTGATATTCAAATAATTTGCTTTTACAAATAGAGGAACAGTTTTCATTTTCTCCCTCAAAAACGATCAGCGACTGAGAGAGCGAGTGCTTGGCGGTGCCAGTGGTTCCACCTTAAATGGTGCCAGAGCCACCACAATGTAGCTGCTGCACCATTTAAGGTGGAACGACAAAATTCGAACATGAAGCTACTTCAGCCTTGCGACTTTTTAGTGTTTCACAGTTTCTTGTTGCAGGTTAAACATATCAGGAAACCAGCTGAGTGGTTATAAATACAAATAAGAAAACGTTTACGGTGGCGCTACGGATCCTGACGACCCGGCACGCCCCCTGCTGGGATGTGCGCATGTTTAGCGCTTTTGCCGCTTTAACTAGTTTATTGTTGGTGGGCTGTTTCAACATCTAGAGCTAACATGGCTAATCTGGCGTTTTAGTTAGTTATTTTAGTCTATCCCTCGATTTATGACTGACGTTGATAGCTGTGAAGGAGTTTTTCCACGAAGCATTTATATCCTTTATTTAGTCTGGACTCCCACATTGTTGTATTTGGTTCTCTGACAGTTCTGGACACGTCCTCAAATGTCAGTCTTGGCAGCTATGACAAGGATAAAGTGACACACCTTTCTGTGGTGGCTGAAGTGATATGAACGCCTGTATTTCTGAGATTAGTAACTGTCAGAAAGGCAATAGCGGAACTTGGTTCTCCCAGAGTTTACACACTTCCGCTTCTTGTGGAAATCGACCTATTATACAAGAAATAGTACCAGATTTGCATTAGTAACTTTTTACGAATTTAAGTGCACCAAAAAAAAAATGTGTAATTATTTCCTACAGTGCCGAAAGGAAGGTCCTGTATTGAGACGTTTGGGTGGAATTAGGAGCTACAGGCCTGGTTCACTCGGGGTCTCAGTAGCAGATGTTTTGCGGTGGATCTTTGACCTTGACGATGTTTGGGGCTGGCCGGCCCACGCACCCTTAATGGGCTGGGAGCACATGCATGTGCGTGACGGAGAAAATGTTAGTTTGAAATTGATCTCTGGCCTGGGAGAGGAGTGGAGAGGAAATGGAAACCAAACGCAGCGAAGAGCTACCGAACACAAACGCACACATTTAGGGACATCTGACTGCACCCACTCTAAATGACCCACTTACAGAAACCGGGTTCAGTTTGGAGCCGTTCTGAGCTTTTCTTTTCCAGGCCGATAGCATCAAAGCCACCGGGCTCTCTCACACAAACCTCCTCGGCCTTATCGGCTTTTCTGATTTTCTCTAAATTCGTTTAAAGCCTTTCAGACTGGGCTCAAACACACACTAACACTCCGCGCCAATGTTAGCGAAACCCGTCAACATCGTTTTGCGCAATACAATGACATGATTCCACACCGTCCCCAAGAACTCGCACGAAGCTGATCAATCTTGGAAAATAAAGTGGTTCTTTAGAGGTCAGGGCAACTTTATTTGACCTGTATTCAATTGAAAACAGCACAAAAACATGATCCTCTATGTTTTACCAAATACACTACTTTATTTATTTATTTTGCTCATTCCAAGTTTGCCACCTCTAAAAATCTTTTGTTTGACCTGTATTGAATTGATAACAGCATAAAACAAGATATCTGATACTTTACCATTTTATGTATTTATTCATTTTAGCCAATTTGTGCTCGTTTCAAATTTGCCACCTCCAAAAATCTTAGGACAGTTTTGTTTGACCTGTATTAAAGTCAAAACAGCAAAAAAACGTAATACTTGATGTTTCTACATATGAACTGTTTATTTACTACTTTATTTATTTATTTATTTATTTTTGCCAATATGTGCTCATTTCAAATTTTCCATCTCTAAAAAATTTCAGGACAGCATTAAACACTTTTTTAAAGCCTTTTTCCAACCTGAGACTTTGAGTTTTGAAAGTTGTTTTCTAGATGAGTAGCGGTCCAGAGGACCAGTCTTTGGTCCTCCTGAAATGGGTCATCTGGTGGTCACTTCAAACAAGCCTATCGTTGCAGGTGGGTTTGTGTGATTGGTTAATTTTGTAACACGTTTCACGATGCCAGGAAAAGGACTGTTGTGGACAGCGGAGGAGACGGAATGTCCCGTAGATATATGGAGTAAAAAAAGACATTTAAGCCCAAATGACCACAACTCATAACTCTCAGTTGTTTCGGTCAGCTTTAACTCAAAGGCTTCACTCGAACAGCGAATCAGTGTCAAGATGAAGTATAAAAACTCTCCGTACGCCATTCGTTGAGGATGGGAAAATAGAAGAAAAATAAAGAAAAAAGACAACAAAAGTGATGTGCAGTTGAGACACAGTTCAGATGAAACTCTTGTGTGTGAAAGCAAACCAGCGATAATGAGCCCCTCCCACAAACGAGCCCGGGGACGGTCCCGGGTGCAGACTCAAGTGTACAGAACATCCTTAATAATCATTTGGAGACACCAGTTGATCCAGCTTTGAAAGTTGGTTTATTTTTTGGTCATCCCACAATTATAAAAGTCAACCATACAGGTTCACTGTCATGTTTTGTGCTTCATAATGGTTTTCAATGGGAGACAGTTCTGGACTGCAGGGCTCTCTGATCACACAGCCATGCAGAATATTTCTTGGTGGTGTCGTGTTGAAATAATCATGGACGTCCCTGAAAAAGACGGCGTCTAAAAGGCAGCATATATCGCTCCACAATGTGTTCAGTCTTATTTGTGCCTTCACAGATGTGCAGATTACCCACTAAACTCCCCCCACAACATTGCAGACGTTGGATTTTGAACTTTACACTGGTAAACAATCTGGGCAAGAATGCAGCGTTCAGTATTTCCCTAAACTGTCTGAAAGGAGTGTTATTTATTCAACCTAATGAGAAAGTGTAGCGTACTTAATTAAAACACTGCCTCTTACTTTGTTGTGGCTTTTGTTTTTTGTGTTTTATTTATTTTTTTTTGATTTTTTGCAATGGCCTGCAGGTGATGTGAGGTCACAGGTGAATAAGATAAAGAATAATAGAGATTCAATGGGCATATCATTGGAAGATATTGGCACTAATAATACAAATAAAAAAAATAGTTTTATTAAACTTGTGTAAAGGCATTCATGTTAATTTCCTTAGAAATTAATTCTTGATTTTTAATTTTATTAAAGCCATTCTGAATAGGTGTCTGTGTATGTTAATGGTTTTCATGTTATCAAAAACAAAACAGGCTGTTTTTGTGACTTGGTTTCTGGAAATTCTGAACGCTGTTGGAAAAGTTTAGTAATGTTTATATTACATTCACCTTAATTTCCCTCTCTTCTTTTTTTTAAGAGTTTTCTGTGATATGGGCTCTTTAATGTGTGTGTGCTCTTTAATGAGTGCGAGGCTTTAGGTGTGACTTCCTGCATATGGGAAGTTGATAAAGTTTAGAGGAAGTTTTAGGACGTTTCCTGTAACTTTGTGGTGTGAAGGAGGTGTAGGGGTGTGTGTGTGTGTGTGTGTGTGTGCGCGTGTGTAAGGTTAGGGTGTCAGCCTGTAGGGCAGATTGTACAGGTGATAAATGAGTGTGGTAATTTCTCCTTGTACCTCTTTTCCTTTCGGAGCGACACACACACACACACACACACACACACACACACACACACACACACACACACACACAGAGTCTCTGTTTCTGTTGGTTTCAGCTTTAAACTTAGTGTTAATGATGAACTACTGTACACTATTTAGCACATAAGGCTGAACACTAAATCAGCACCATTATTATTTCATGAGCCTGTAATTTTTTCAAAGTAGTAATTTTAATAAAGTTACAGATGTTACTGTGGACGTCCTGCACTCTACCCTTTTCCCTGTCCCTCTGCTTTTCACCGGCTCCACCCTATTTTTAGTCCTGTTCTTTCCATTTCCAGTCTCATTCTCCCACTTCATCTCACTCCATCCTGCCTCCAGTCTCACCTCTGGTCCCACCTCCTGTCCTACTCTGTCCTGTCTCCTGTCCAACCTCCTATGCCACTTGGTCCCACTTCCTGCCCCACTCCATCCCACCTCCAGCCCCACTTTGTCCTGCCTCAAATCCCTGCTCATGTCCCACTGCCTGCCCCACTGCCTGCCCAGTTTCTCAGATTTCGTCCCATTCGTTCCCACCTCCTGTGCCATCTCCCGTCTTATAATCCCAGTTTGTCAAACTGTCCCATCCCCAGTCCCACCTCCAGCACTACTCTTTCGCACCTTCAGTCTTGCATTCTCTCCTATTCCTTCCCACATTCTGTCCCATTCCATCCAAATCCCTGTATTATCAAACCACCTGTAACACCACCCTGTCCCACTGTATCCCATGTCAGCACTCAAAAGAGCTCTTCACAGCTGCGGACAGCATGCACGAAAGGGTTAGTATAATATAATATTACATGATGAGGTATTCGGAGAATGTGTGTGTCTCTCTCTCTCTCTCCTCTCTCTCGCTCTCTGATTTATGTTGAATAAACAGTATGTAAGCTGTATCTGCAGTGAGGCCGTGATTACAGTCTGAGCTCTGTGGGTTTGATGAAATTAAGCAGGTCCTCCAAAACTGCCACTAAAATCATATCCAGACCTGTAACTATAGAGCTGTAACTGTGGAAACAGCACACCTTCATAATCTCTCTGGCTGCTGGAACACTCGGCACATCTGAATGATCCATTTAGGAGTGAGTGTGTTTGTGTTTGTGGGGATTTAAACTGGGGATGTGGTGATATTATACTGTGTGCATTTGCATTTTCAGTAGGAAAAATGTGTGTCTGGATTCTGTGTTGATCTATGATGCAGCCCTGCTGTATAACACACAGCCTTTTGGGAATGTAGCGCCGGTGCTATGAAAGTTACAAGCGTTGTAGCATTTTTAGCACCGAGATGAAAAACGACTTAAAATGGAATGAAACGTTTTCCGAAGTAAATTAGGAAAGCAGTGAGTCTCCAGTGTTAACGGCCAGGTCGTTGTCAGTGTTCCTATTCAAGCTGACCAACATGACAATTTAGTGTTTGAGCAGTAATACGGCTTGTGTGAAAGTTTGGGCGCTCCGGGCCAAATTACATTTTTATTTTGAGTGGAAAAAAAATGAATGCAATCTTTGCGCTAGACTTTTTCTGCAAATGTTAATGCAATTAACATATTTTGCTTCTTTTGGAACAAAACCTAATATTTCCAAAATGGGTAACTTTACAGGAGAAGGAAAAAACATACTTTAGTTTTAATTTAAGTCAATGGAACCAGAATTTTTTCCAAGTCATTTTGGGTCGTTTCTTTTGGTCCATTCATCATCAAATTTACACACAAAGTAAAGGGTAACAGGCATTTTCAAATTATGTCAAAAACTGAAAAATGACAAAAATGTAGATACATGGTTCCGACAGCAGCGATTTGATCATATATAGATGTTTTTTTGCTCTTGGGCTCCCCCTAGAGTTGCAGAGTGTATTTTACTTTTACACCACTGTCTTAAAAGCAAATGGTGCTTTGGACGCCCCCTCATGGACAGCTGTACCCCTGTGTATATCGAGCTGAAGAACCTGATCTCCCTTCACGTCCACACAGGCATATGGATGCTACAGATTACACCCGCAGTGTTGGTCGTTTCTATGTGTAAAAGATTTTCTCCAATCTGATTAAATACATTCCAATTATAGATTAAGACTGTGGTGTTTATTCTCACACTACTCAACAATCTGATGGACAGTCTTCGTTTACATGCTCACTACAAGTAATCTGATCCAAAATTATGTGCATACATAAAGAACCACTTGGTGTAGATGTTACCGTGACAACCAGCCTCATGTGAGTCCAGTCAGAGTGAGATGAGCAGCAGTGAGCAGCGCTTGTGTTTTTAATGACTTTAAAATGATGTCAGACTCAGGAAAACGTCCTTCACATGTCCTTATTAAAGAAGGCCGAGAGGAAGACGTCGTGTTCTGAGACACATAAGCTGGACGTCCGTCCCACCGCCGTCTTTTAAAGATCAGAGCATAAACTTCGTCTCCTCTGCAGACCAGTTTCTGCTCCGCCATGTTGAACGGTATAAACTTTTACTATGACATGACGAACAAGATCAGAATGGAGTTAAACTTTCCGAATGGGAATGTAATCAGATACAGGCGTTTACACGGATATTATTCCTCTAATGGATTATTTACAGGATTACCCACCTCTGTATTCAAAATGGCCTCAATCAGACTAGTCTATTCCAAATGAGCTATTAGTCGGATTATTAATAGATTATTAGGACGAATGAACGTAGCTGGTGTCCATTTGTCTGTGTGCGCATGAAGGGGAGTCAGTTTCTGCCGGAGAGACAGAATTTGGAACGACACCTGCAAAAAACTATTGAAGAGAAAATAACATGTCGACTTGAAAGGTGGAGTAACATTACAGGATTTTATTACAGGAGGCTGCAAACTTTCAAGGCTTATTTGGCGCAAGATTGACAAAGACTGACCAAACTTTCTGGAGCATGATAAATTCTCTGACTCTTCAAACATTGTGTTGACCCTTAGCTCAAACCATGGCACAGGAAACATGGCACAGGGAACATGGCACAGGTCGACGGAAGAATGGTGTTTGGTGCCCAAGCTTTTGCAACTGTATTACTGTTTTTATTCAGAGATGAATCGAAAATGAACTATATGAATGTTTCTATAGACATTACCCCAACCGTTCCCCCGTGTAACATTGAGTGTTTACATGCACTCAGTAATCCGTTCATGATCAGATTTCTTCTGTCATCTGATTATTCAAACAGTCATAAAACCAGCTCACTCTGATTTCTTAGATCTGAGTAAGGTCTAGAAACCCAATTAAGAAATCAGATAAAGAAGCTGGATTTTAGCTCAGTAATCAGATTTCTCAGTGCATGTGAACTCTTACTCTGATTTCTTTCAGATTCCTCAGTCTGATCATGTGTGAAAACAGACCACGGTACTGGAAATAAGTGAGCAGCATGAAGTTTGAGTTTTACGTTACGTTTGTCACGTCGTCTTCTGTGAGTTTATTGGCTGGTTACAAAGCAGAAATCTCAATCTCAAGTTCATGTAAACGTGTTGATCAGATTACTGACAATCTGAATTACTTAATGTTGGTTCTCTACGCTGATTGATTATATATATTGAATATTTATCTAATCAACGCTTAATTTGAATCAGGTGATCTTCAGGTTTCTGTAACCTACATATTCATAACTTTACTGAAAATAACACTCTGACCATATTTACAGTTGTGTTTATTCTAATGTTCTGTAGTGTTTTTACTGGTAAAAAAAACACACTTAAGTAGTTGGCTGTCGAGAAAATGTCTATGTACTTAAATATTTCACTTTTGTAATGAATATGAAGCAAAAAATACAGCTTATGCAGAGCACAGCAGTAATAGATGTTTATTCTGCTCGTGGTAGGACGAGTGCAGTTTGCTTTTAAACCCATTTAAAGCAGATTAAAGTGCTTCAAAGCCCACCGACGCACACGCTCTATCAGAGAGAGAGAAACTGAGGCATCTGCACATCAAATATTCCTTTTAGTGTTACATTTTCTCTTACCGAAATGCTCCTGAAGCCGAACGCTCTCAGCAAACGAAGAAATTGCTTCAAGACGTTTACGTTTTGGAGCGCAGTGAGATATTTGATGTCGCTGGTGCAGCTGAGAGTAAATATTGTTTAGGAGAGATAAACAGACGGTCGCAATCGAACAATCAAGATTGTTTCAAGACATTTCGCATTACGGCTGGAACTGTAGACGCCGCGTTGGACTCTTAGTGTGGTTTTGATTTATCTATCATGACTGTGTTTGACAGAAGTACAGTTTCTCATTTTTCTACAGTGTGGGATGTGTTTATATTTACCATGATATAAAATCCACTGCCAATTATATGGCTTCAGTGTAGCATACAGCATTAGCGACTTTTTAAAGTGTTGTAAGTACGTAGCTCCACTGCTGCACTTCCTGTAGTGTATTACAGTCTGTCAGAATGACTGTGTGGATCATATGAACATTATAGAGGCTTTTTAAATGAAACTGTAGAAGCCATATCGCCCCCTACACTTCCTGTAGTGTATTACAGTCTGTCAGAGTGACTGTGTGGATCATATGAACATTATAGAGCTTTTTAAATGAAACAGTAGAAGCCATATCGCCCCCTACACTTCCTGTAGTGTATTACAGTCTGTCAGAGTGACTGTGTGGATCATATGAACATTATAGAGGCTTTTTAAATGAACTGTAGAAGCCATATCGCCCCCTACACTTCCTGTAGTGTATTACAGTCTGTCAGAGTGACTGTGTGGATCATATGAACATTATAGAGGCTTTTTAAATGAAACAGTAGAAGCCATATCGCCCCCTGACACTTCCTGTAGTGTATTACAGTCTGTGAGAAGGATCATTTGGATTATAAACTTTGCTTTGACAGGCTTTAAATCTAACTCTGCATAGACTCTCTCTCTTTGAACCTCAACCTGCATATATTTGAGTGACTCACAACTACTGCGGATTTTGAAAATATAAAATACAAACACCGTCAAATTATTATAAAGTTCAGAACGTTTTATTCATATTATTAGTGCAAGTGAAGTCCTGAAATCCAGCCCCCTCAGCACCCCCACTTCCCACATCCTGGCCTACAGCTATTTGGTGTACGATTACCACACAAGGTCTTTTGTCAGACCTCAGTGATATCAGTGCAGAGGAGTGGCATGAATGAGTGCATTTGTATTTATTTTTGCTTATAATTTAATTACACAGTCCTGTTTTAAATCAGCTTATCAAGCTAAAGTTCTACAGCCAAGTTTATTAAAAGCTCTCTGTTGATCTCAATTGTTCTGTAATGTTACAGAACAATAGCATGAGAAAGTCTAGCTGACCGCAGAGTTGCTTGCTCTTGTGACGCCGAGCTGTGAATTTGATCTTCCGCACAGTTTAGTCCAAAACTTTTTCACCTGCAGGAATAAAGTAAAAAGTAGCAGCTTTTGCAAACAGTCAGTTGGCTCAAAATTGTTAATGCTTAAAAAGAGGGTCTAAGGCATCGACTGTCCAATCAGTGTTTAAATGTACAAATGATGCATCTATTTTGTGTAAGCACAATAGGGTGCACTGTTTTGCGAGAAACTCAAATTTAGGGAAAAGTTGAGGTGATGTTATAAACATATCACAGCTTCAAAATGCATTTTTTTTTCATTTTCTTTTTATTAAACACTATTCAACACCTTTCTGCAGGCCTCCTAGTGGCCGGCAGAATGGAAATCGACTCATGGGAGATTTTTATTAATACAATCAAATAAAGTAGTTGAATTGACCACATAATTAAAAGTAAAGTAATACATTTAAAAAATATATTAAGTCTAAAGCAACACTATGTAGGATTTGGGGATTTTGAGCCCTCTCTGGTGGAACATTTTGTAACATAGGTTGTGCACGAGACCTCACGAAGAGCTCCCCCATTACATGATAACTGCCAGGCTTAGGGCGAAAGCTCACACAGGCTTCCTCAGAGACCTGCGAAGCGCCGCCACATCTGTACAAACTGTCGCTAATGCAGCGTCACTGGACGGCTTAACACGCTTGGAGGAGAACACTAACCACAAGTTCTGTTACATCAGCCTGCACTGGGGGCTCATCGTACCCCCCCAGAGAGAGTGAGGCCAACTGTGCTTGGACACCCGGCCACGGATGACTAATATCACCGGGAATCGAACTCACAACCTCTTGATGAGGCAAACGCCTCCAGTCTTGGTCTCTTACCACCACCAATCAGCCTGACTTTTACTTGATAACTGGTTAACTTTTGAAGTGATTTTTGGTATGTTTTTTAGTTTTAATTTTTATGATTTCATTTTTATTTTTATTATTATTATTATTATTATTATTATTATTATTATTATTCAATTATTTATATAAGCTTTGGTTTTACATTTTTTATTTCTTGCTTTATTTCATTATTATTTGTCCTCATTTACTCTTTATTAAGTCTATTTGTTGTAATTGTGTGACGTAACGATAAACAAATTAACATCCGTGGCCCATATCAATACCGACACCAATTACTGATTTACTGCATTTTAAAACACGTTCACACTGTAATCCGTATATAAAGTGCAGAGAATGCAAGACAGGTTAGAACTCAGGATGGATCATTGATCGACAGCTAATTCAGACAGTTACTGTAAACATTTACATTATTTTATGTAGATATTTTACATTATTTAGCAGATGCTCAGAGACACAGGTAGATGAATGTGACGTCAATGAGCACTCAGTGAAAATAAGGTGTTAAATTATCGTCTGTAGCTCCAACATCGCAATAATAGTAATATTAGAAACATTTTCTCATGTACTGCTGAGTAATATATGATCCACCGATATATCGATTAGCCCTGCTGTCCTTTTTCTCTCTAATGGTCAGTCCAGCTCTAACTGATCTGTCTGTCTGTCTTTCTCAGCAGTTACTGTTGTTGGCGAGGAGGACGAAGAAGAACAAGGCGGCGTCTCATGTGATCTCAGTGGGCGAGTCTGACGAGGCTGAGAGCGTCGTGGGGACGTTGAGGTACGTACAAATTTCAGATAGAACCAGCCATCAGTGTTGGGGGCGGAGGGGGGTGTGGAGGGGTTTAGCCACCCTGAGAAGACCCCAAGAAGGAGATAAGGAGATATACATTGTATGTCGTAGTGACACACTCAGTTTCATTCCTAGACAGGGACACTGCTCATTAATCAGCAGAAGAGAAATACTGTGAATGAGCCAGAGTTAGCTGTATAGGCTAATCGTCATCTGTGGCTCTATGATTTACTTTTTGCATTTATGTTTTTGCTATTTAACTTCTCAATCCCTGATCTCTGTATTGGCTCGACCGCTTGGACAGTTTTAGTCTATAACCACCTTCGATCAGTCTGATACTTTTACTTGATGACTAGTTAACTTTTAAAGTGATTTTTGGTATGTTTATGTTTATTAGTTGTTGTTTTCATTTTTATTATTGCGTTCTTATTTATATTGCCAAGCTTTGGTTTTACTTTTTTAATTTCTTTCTTTATTTCATTAATTATTTTTAATTTGTCTTTATTTTATCTCGTTTATTAAGTCACTATAGTTGTAATTTTAATACTTTTTTTTTGTAGTTCACTATGATTATAACTTTTTTTTGCATTTATGTTTTTGCTATTTAACTTCTCAATCTCTGATCTCTGTATTGTCTCATCTACTTAGTAAATAATCGTCTCCCTTACTGTACTTAGTTTAAATGAAGGTTAATTGATTGACAGAATCAAGAGCCCACGCTCACTGTGTTTTAACAGTACAGGCTGTTAATGAGCTGAGTAGTTGTGTGTTGGGAGCAGAGAAAACACTTAAATGTACAGTGCAGTGGGCCTCCAGGACCGAAACTCTGCTGTATGTGGTCTGAGGCCCTGCAGTACTGCCGCTCCTCCACTAGGTGTAGCTGTGGGGGTTCACTGAGAGCCCGGGGGGTTGCGTGTTCTCCTGACTCTGCGTTTGCTGTACAGTGTTGATCCTGTCTGAAGTGTGAAGGGCTTTCACCATCACTGAGCTAAATCCAGTTCACTCTAGTGACGGGCATTCCAGCTCGAATTGACTCAGTGAATCATATGAGTCAACTCGGCTCACTAATAAGAGCCAGATTACAACCTACACTCTTAAAGATGGTTCTTTAAGGGTTCTCTAGTAAAGACATTAGTTCTATAGGACCATAAACACTCAAAGAAGCCCTTGCATGCTTAAAACGTTCTTCAGATTGATGGAGAATGTGGTATATGGTTCTATTTAGAACCTTTTTAAAAAAGCATCGATATAACACCAAACAAGGGTTCTGCTATTGTTATGATTCGAGCTTGTATACAACAGCAGAACCTTTTTGGTGCTATATGTTCCCCAACACACACTGCACAATATCATATCAAGCGGTGCTGCCGTCTGTTAATGCTGGTGAGAGTCAAGCGTCTCCATATCTCACCGTTCCTGCTGGATTTGGCTCTAGATTAGATATCGGACGTTTCACTGGATGTTCTTCAAGAGAGCGTGACGGAAGATCTAATCCCAGAGTTCACCTCAAACAGCTGAATCAAATCAGTCTTTCACAAATGACTCATGATTAGTTCACTCAGTGTGTCTGATTCAGTTCATATTCAGATACGAACATTTTACACCCAGTAATACACTGAATATCCACCCTCTCTCTCTCTCTCTCTCTCTCTCTCTCTGTCTCTCTCTCTCTCTCTCTCTCTCTCTCTCTCTCGGCTGGGCGGTGACATTGTTGGTTTTAGAACACTTTATATTCCTTTACTGTACAAAACTTTCTTTTTCTTTCTTTACTTTTTCTTTTTCTCTCCTTCAATTTCTTTCTCTCATCCCTCACCCTTTGTTTCTTTCTGACTTTTTCTTCTCTTTTTACTCTTTTTTCACTTTTTTTCTTTACTCTTTCTCTTTTCATTGTTTCTTCTCTTCATTCTCTCTCCCTTTTCTTTCTTTTGTCTTTCTTCTCTCTTCTGACATTTCTTTTTCTTTTTTCACTCTCCTCTTTTTTTTCTTCTCTTTCTTTATATTCTGTCTTTCTTTCTGGTTTTGTCTTTTGTTTTGCATTCCTTTCCTTTCATCAATCTCCCTCTTTTTCGTTCTTTCTTACACTTCTCTCCTATCTGTTCTTTTTTTTTTCTTCTTTCTGTCTGTCTCTGTTTTCTGTTCTTGACTTTTTTCTTTTACTTTCTTCTCTCCAATCTTTTTCTTTCCTTCCTTCCTTCCTTCCTTCGTTTCTTTTTTCTTTTCTTTTCTCAGTCTATCTCTCATGTCTGTCTCTTATTCATTTTTACTTTGTCTGTTTTCTCTCTTTCTCTGCGGAATGTAGATGTTATGAATCCGATAATCAATCTGTCTGAATCAGAACTGCACACGCGTCCACTCACGCACACTCGCACACTCACGCGCACACACTCATGCAGAAAGCCGTCCACGTGTGTGTGTCTGTGTGTGTGTGTGTGTGTGTGTGTGTGTGATTACAGTAATGAGTGGGTGATCATGTTTGGCTTTCGCTCGTCCTCCATCTTTCCTCGCTCATCACTTCATCTCTGCACTGATAAACCAGTAATAACATGCTCTCTCACTCGCTCGCCCGCTCACTCTCTCTCTATATGATAAAGTGGAGCTGATCAATAACTCATCATCTAAAGTACAGAACTACACCGAGATACCGACACGAACACAGAGAGAGGAGGAAAACAAAGAATGATGGATAGAAAGAAAAGAAAAGGCAAGAAGTTTATATATATGTATGTATGTGTGTATATATATATATATATATATATATATTATATGTATATGTATATGTGTGTGTATGTATGTGTGTGTATATATATACATATATATATATATATAAGCAATTAAAGCAAAAAGAACATCAAAAGGAAAAACAGACAGTGATTAAGAGAAAAAAGAAAAAGAAAAGATGATCTTTTAATTAACAACATGAAGTGGAATAAAAACAAAAGGGCTTTATTAAGGGAGAGTGCAGTGATGAGTGTGAGTTGTAGATGAATGAAGGAGAGAAATAAACAGACTGAGAAAGAGGAGAGAAGGAGGTAAAGAAAGGTGAAGTGAGAGATGGAGGGAGCGATATTCCCCGTCACTCAGAGTTAATGCAGATTTACTGATTTATTTATCCGTCTGTCGCTCGGCCGCGGATCAGGAGGTGTTGGAGTGGAATGATGGTTAATATCAGCTCCATCTCATGAATATTAATGAGCTGAAGGTGTGGCTGATGTCAGAGAGGTTTTCTGGCCCAATCAGCTGCAGCGGAACACACTCCTGCACCTGAGCCACCTGCGTCACTCTCTCTCGCCCTCACACCTCTCTTCATTAATATTCAGGATCACCGACGCGTCCGGCCCATTCTCACCTGCGCTAACTTTAACTCACCTGCGTCTCCGTCAGCCCACCCGAGAGCTGAGCTCTGAGACCCCCGTCTGACCAGAACTGCCCCCCCTCTATTTCTCTTTTTCTTTCTCTCTGTCCTTCTTTCTGTCTCCCTAGTTTTTCTTTCTTTTTAATTTTATTTGTTTCTTTTCTTTTTTCATTTCTTTGATTTTCTTTTTTGTCTTTCTTTGTTTTTTTTATTCTGTATTTCTTTCTAAGCGTTTTTGTTTTTCTTCATATTTTCTGTTCTGGTTTTTTTCTCAGTGCATCTTCCTTTTCGTTTCCTCTCTCCTTCATGTTACATCTGTACTGTTATAATTATTACAGCTGTGCTTTTCTATTATAACCATTAAAGCCACACTGTACTGTAACTGTTACATCTGTACTGTAATTATTATAAAACAGCTGTAATCATTATTACAGATCTGCTGTACTAATAAAACAACTGTTCAGTTTTCTTTTTAATGAAGTAACTGAGGATTTGAAACCTGCTTGATTCAGTCCATCTGACATCTGACACACTTATTTGTGTGTGTGTGATGTCACCGTGGTGATGGAGCTAACAGTCTTCACATCAGTCTAACAGCTGCTTTCATCTGCAGGACGAACATTAATATTCACACAGTGACCCCAGAGCTGGACACGGGACAGATGTTAAAGTCCTAAAGACGCAGTAATGAAGAGAGCTAAACACTACCAGCTTTAACATTCATTCATTCTCTCTCTCCTCTCTCTCTCTCTCTCTCTCCTCCCTCTCCCTCTCCCTCCCCCTCTCTCTCTCTCTCTCTCTCTCTCCTCTCTCCTCCCTCTCCCTCTCCCTCCCTCTCTCTCTCTCTCTCTCTCTCCTCTCTCTCTCTCTCTCACTATCAAACACACACTATCAAAGCATTTTCACTGCTACAAAACTAAAAGCTTAACATGCACATAAACATATAAACAGTCAAGGAGTAAAACTTCTTTAGTCCTCCTCTGTGGTCTATGGTACTCAAACCCCTGTACCCATAGTACTGTACTCAAACCCCTGTACCCATAGTACTGTACCACTGTACTCAAACCCCTGTACCCATAGTACTGTACTCAAACCCCTGTACCCATAGTACTGTACTCAAACCCCTGTACCCATAGTACTGTACTCAAATTACTGTTGTCATAGTACTGCTGTACTCAAACTACTGTACTACTGTACTTAAACTATTGTACTCACATTACTGTACACTAACTACCATACTTATTGTACTACTGTACACCAACTAGTACTGAAGCTGCTGTTGTCGAAGTACTGTACAACAACTACTGTAGTCATACTGCTGTACACAAACTATTGTGCTCAAATTGCTGTACTTCTGTACTTCATATCCTTGTGTTCTACTGCACACAATGATATGAAGCAGTTTCACGACATTGTAGAACTGGCTGATGGCTTTGTGGGCTGCTTTGCGATGGTCATGCTCATGATTTGGAGTGTTTGAACTTGTTTAACTCAAATTGCTGTTGTTGTACACAGTCTACTGTATTGTAATTGCTGTAGTCAGTTACCCAGATTACTCTAATACTCTACACAAGCTACAGTACTCAAACTACTGAACTTAAACTACTGTAATACTTAAACTGCTCAAACCACTGCAATCAAAATACGCAGATCAGTACTCACACTATCCTACAGAGTCATAAATCTAAGTACTGCACTTCCCCTATACTGTTCCATCTACTGTACTCTCCGCTGTGCTCTGTATTTAATCTGATACAGCAGTCAGGCCTCTCAAACTCCCCATTAAATACACACCATTTCAGGTCGTGTCTGATGATGAATGTCAGACGCAGCGACGGAAACGTGGTTAGCGCAGTGTAATTAAACCATTAGCTGTATTTGTCATCACTCTCAGGTCTCCTGCGTTTTCATTCCTGTTTAATTATTCTGCGTTTTCCTCCGACAGACTCCGTGGGGCTGAGAGAGACCAGCGCTCAACGTCACGGTGAGTGTTGCTGGTTTTATTACAGGCGTGGCTCCCGCCGTGGAGAACAGCAGCGCTGACTGGACACACTGACGCCGTGTAAAGAAAAACATGCATCTCCAGGTTCCATAATGAATTGCAATATCTGTTCAGTTACCCTGTTCACTAAAAATAAATGACTCAAATCAAATAATTTTAAAAAATGTTTGTGCGTCCCAGAGAGCTGCCTCATTTTAGGTACATTGGTAACCAGGACCTTGTTATAGTGCATTATAACATGTTTACATCATTCTTATGAGCAGGTATTATAGTGTGTTATGAAACCTAGCTGTATAAACTTATGAGGTCTTGTTTTATAAAGTGTTACGTATGTAATTATACCTAATTATCAGCAATTATACAGGCTTATGGCAGGCATTATAAAGGATTATGAATGCCATATAAAGGCATTTATAAAGCACTGTGAATACAGGATTCATAGGAACTAATACCAGAGGGTTTTGTTCCAGGTGGTTTTGGTCCAGTTATCATGAAACTGTAATACGATATAAAGAGAAGCTGCCCTTAAATAAAAAATGGAGAGGCATGTTTTTCTTCGCACAGCGACGATATGCAGCCGTTAAATGAGAAGAAGTGGCCGATGGTTTTGTGGCCGGCTTTGCGATCGTCCTGCTCATGTTTTGTAGCCTTTGTTTGAACTTACTGTGGTCAGTGACTTTACTGATGGACCCTGATTGTAGCTGTGAAGCAGCTGAACAGTAACGGAGGAGTTCCAGCTTTGGTCATTGTTTTCCATGTCTGTTCGTTTCATCGGACCGGGCGCCGTCCCAGATACTCAGTACTGCGCGGCGGTGGGTGAGCGGGTGTGGGTGGTGGCGTCTGTGAGGAGAGAACCGAGATGTTGCTTTGTGAAGATGCCTCACTGTTTCGGCACTGAGGTTAAAAATACTTTAGTGTTTTAACCCTTTCAGACCTGAATCATGTTCCTGTGATGGGAAACATAAAAGAGTATTGTTTTCTTGTCTGGACTACACTCAGAAATGAGGCTCAGTACAACAAAATCAAATTTATTTTTATTGTTGTTTTGCAAAATGTCCATTGCAGTGGATGGTCGGTCTTAACAGTTGTGAAGTGGTGCTATAAGAACAGAGTTTGTTTGTTTTTTCATTTGTGAAACATAGATTTGTGGGCCATAAACTAAAAGTGCTAAGCATGATCAGAAAAATCATTTTTAACAGTTAACCAAGGAGATATACATCATATACATACTGTTTACTGTTGTCTTTCTTAAAATCTCCAAACGTTACAGTGATAATCTTTCACAAATTGGTGTACACACCAATAAAAAGGTAGCTCTTCAAGGGTTCCTTAGTAAGGACACACGAACACTCAGAGAACCTTTTGCATGATTAAATGGTTCTTAAATGATTCCTTTTTATGGATTTTATTAAGAACACAAAACCTAACAGTAATATTCTTTCACAGATTGTTGCCCACACCTACATAAAGAGTTCAGGGGTTCTTTGGTAAAGACTGGTTCTATATAGAACCGAAACTGGTCTGCAGAGGAGACAAAGTTTATGCTCTGATCTTTAAAAGACGGCGGTGGGACGGACGTCCGGCTTATGTGTCTCAGAACACGACGTCTTCCTCTCGGCCTTCTTTAATAAGGACATGTGAAGGACGTTTTCGTGAGTCTGACATCATTTTAAAGTCATTAAAAACACAAGCACTGCTCACTGCTGCTCATCTCACTCTGACTGGACTCACATGATGCTGGTTGTCATGGTAACGTCTACACTAAGTGGTTCTCTACGTAATTGTGGATCTGATTACTTGTAGTGAGCATGTAAACAGAGATTTTCATCAGATTGTTGAGTAGAGTGAGAATAAACCCCTTAAACTGTAATCCGAATGTATTCAATCAGACTGGAGAAAATCTGTGGCTATTAAATAAATTTGTTATATTTATTTATATACTCATATTAAAAGTAAAGTACACCGATCTTTCACAATTATACAATTTCCCAACAATACCATACTTTAAAGGAACGTGCGTTACTGCAGTCTTATCACAGGGAAGGGAGTTTTACTGTGCTTTCCATCGTGCCTAACAACACCCTTCCCTGTGGTAAAACCACAGTAATGCACGGCCTCCCAGGGCTTACTGCTTTAATATACCCCACACTTATATAGAACCATCTGCATGGTGAAATGGTTCTTCAGATTAAGTAGAAAGTGTTGTATCTGGTTCTATACAGCACCAAAAAAGGGTTCTGGTGCTGACAAGCTTGTAACAACATAACAAAGGCAGAACCCTTTATAGTAAGACCACCACTTTTTAAGCGTTTAAAATCTGGACGTTCTCAAAACCTGGAACTGTTTGTGTGAAAGTCTGACCGTGCAGAGCCGAGCTGACGAGTCGGACTGAAGGCCCGGAGTTGAAGAATGGAACAAAAGGTATCAGATGGAAACTCAATCCACACAGAGAAACTTTCTCACAGTAGATGTTCAGAGAGAAACGCGTAAACATTTACAACCGAAAACAGAGACAGTAAACCGTTACAGTAGGTCAAGTGTGTGTGAGTGTTTACATACAGAGGGCCAAAGAAAGGACAGAGAAGAATAAAGAGATGATGAACGACAACGTCTGGAACCAGCTGCTCCCCACAGGGGGGAGAGAGAGAGAGAGATTGGGGAGAGGTTCAGAGAGAGAGAGGGGTTCAGACAGAGAGAGGAGAGGGGTTCAGAGAGAGAGAGAGGTTCGGAGAGAGAGAGAGAGAGAGAGGGAGGGAGGTTCAGAGAATGGTGGTGTTGGTGGGAAGTTCACTGATGGTTCCAAATACAAACGCATGTAAATATTTAACTTGGAGAAAAAACACACAGAAATACAGAGAGCACAGGCTGTTAGTGTGTGTGTGTGTGTGTTTTAGTGTGTGTTGGTGTGTGTGTGTGTTTTAGTGTGTGTGTGTGTTTTTGTGTGTGTGTGTGTGTGTGTTGTGTGTGTGTGTGTGTTTGTGTGTGTGGTGGTGTTTCCTCACTGCATTGTGTGTTAGTGTTTGTGTGTGTGTGTGTGTGTGGTGGTGTTTGCTCACTGCATTGTGAGTGTGTTAGTTTTTGTGTGTTGGTGTGTGTGTGTGTGTGTGTGTGTGTGTGTGTGTGGTGGTTCCTCACTGCACTGTGAGTGTGTTGGTGTGTGTGTGTGTGTGTGGTGTTTCCTCACTGCACTGTTAGTGTTTGTGTGTTGGTGTGTGTGTGTGTGTGTGTGTGTGGTGTTTCCTCACTGCACTGTGAGTGTGTTAGTGTTTGTGTGTTGGTGTGTGTGTGTGTGTGTGTGTGGTGGTGTTTCCTCACTGCACTGTGAGTGTGTTAGTGTTTGTGTGTTGGTGTGTGTGTGTGTGTGGTGGTGGTTCCTCACTGCACTGTGAGTGTGTGTGTGTGTTACTGTGAGTGTGTTGTGTGTGTGTGTGTGTGTGTGTGTGTGTGTGTGTTAGTGTTACTGTGAGTGTGTTTGTGTGTGTGTGTGTGTTCAGGTGTGAGCTCTCCTGTATTTATTCTCTCTGTGCGTTTTTTCTTTGCATTCTTTCTTTTGTTTCATTCCATCTTTCTTTATTTTGTACAATTCTTTTTCCTTTTCTCTCTCCCTCTTATTTCTTTTCTTTTTTTGTCCCCCTTTTTTCTTTTGTTCTTTTCTTTTTTCCTTTGTTTTTTCCATTCTTTTTTATTTTATTTTATTTTTTTTTTACATTTTTTTCCTTAACTGTCCCCCTTTTCCCTTAAAATCTTTTTATTCTTTCATTTTTTTTTCTTTTCTACATTTAGACTCTTGCTTGTTTTTTCTTTGTTTTCTTTCTTTCTTTCTGGTCTCTTCTTTGGGGGTTTGGATGTGTGTGTGTGTGTGTGTGTGTGTGTGTGTGTGTGTGTGTGTGTGTGTGTGTGTGTGTGTGTGTGTGTGCTCCAGAAGGGCAGGACGTTTGGGTTACTGCACTCACAAATCTGAATTTTATTCATTTTTCTGCATTTTCCTGCACAAATAAACACCATAGTTCTGTGTGGTGATAATCCAGCTGAGTTAAGTCCTGATTTCTACATTATAAATGCTGACATAACAGCACTGGAAGAAATGTACATGATAAATATCAGACGTCAGCCGCTCCCATATATTCGCTGTTTAAATAAAGAATATTAATAATGAAATCAGTCTACAGCTGTAGAGAGAGCTCTTCAAGGGTTCTTTAGTAAAGGCAATGACTTTGTTTAGAGCCATGAGTTTTGTATAGAACCATTTCATGCCTAAAGGGTTCTTTGCATAGAGAAACGGCTCATCAGATCGATGGAGAATGTTACAAATGGTTCTTTAAAGGGTTCTTCTTCTGTTACGACTGTGTGTAGCACGTTTCAAACAACCTGAAGAACAACTTCACCATGCAAGCAACCATCTAAGCCTGCAGATGGTTCTTTGGGTGCTCAAGGTTCTGTATAGAGCCACTGTATTTTCTAAAGGACCCTTGGAGAACCATCTTTAAGAGTATATTGTTCAAAATCATAGAATGGTTCTATACAGAACTCATGGTTCTAAATAGAACCTTGCCATTACTAAAGAACCACCCCTTAAGTGTACACAGCTAAAAATGTGTGTGTCCCGAATGTTTGGAGGAAGGCGGCTGATCCGGGATCAGGACTGTGTGTTGGAGGTTTTCGGAGCGTCTGAGTTTATCGAGCTGATCTGAGTGGAGTTTAACACACAGTGAAGCTGAATGGGGATGATTTTCCGCGGCTGTGGTGTGATTTCCTCCGTCATTAACTCTGCGGGTCAGAACCGCCGCGAATCCTGAACAAATACGGCGGATAAAACGGAGCAGGATGGGAAAATTCAATACACACAAACGCCTTATTATCTCAATTACAATCTTTATTGAATCCGTCTTGGGAAAATCAGTGCTCACTTATTCTACACTCAAAAAGATGGTTCCTCAAGGGTTCTTAGGTAAAAACAATGGTTCTATATACAACCATGAACTCAGATTGATGGAGAATGTATGGCTCTATGAAGCTTGACATCACAACGATCGAAGAACCCTTTTTGGTGCTTTATAGAACCGTATACAACACATTCTCCATCAATCTGAAGAACCAATGCAAAAAAAAAAACAAATGGTTCATTAGATGTTCATGGTTCTATATAGAACCACAGTCTTGTCTAAAGAACTCTTGGAGAACCATCTTTGAGTGTACTGTTCAAAAGAGTCAATGTTTTCAATAATAGAAAATGTTTTTTAGCAGTTTTGTAGATTTTAATCTACAAAAGAAATGTGTCTGAAATGATGAACAGAGCTGTAGAAGTTTCTAAAATGGCTGAGAAAGTTGTCAAAAAAGATGTAAATAAAACTAAAATCCAAGTCAAGTTTTAATAAAATCAATATCCAGAATGATTTGTTTGTAAAATTAATGTCCGGTATGATTTCGTAAAATTGATACCCATAATTAAGTGGTTATGTAATCTTAAGGCAGATAATCTGATGAAATTATTACATAGAAATAAATACTATCCTGTATTCTTTTATTTTAATTACCATTAAAACATCCTTTATTCTTCAAAAAATACATGAATATTGAATTAAAATGTCTACAATTACTTTCTGATATGTAAATCTTACCTAAGCAATAAATAAATTATAATTATAATATTTATGCACTCTACTTTACTTTAGTAAAATAAAAGGTAAAGGCAAAAGGCTGGTGGTGTAAAGAGACAATGCAGAATATAAACAGTAAACAAAGAGGGATGAATGTAGCTATAAAGGAAATAAGTGTGTATATCTGTATGAAGAGGATACGACAATAAAGATCTGATGGTATGACTTTATAAGAGATTTAAATATTAAAGTTTTATTAATAAATAGATTAATAGATGTCATTAATAGGTGCAAATATTAGTCAACCAAGTCAATTAGCCAACGACTGATGTCAATGTATCAATGCTTACTTAAGAAAACAAAAGTGCTCTGTTGTACTGACAGACTAATACACTACAGGAAGTGTAGGGGGCGATGTGGCTTCTACTGTTTCGTTTAAAAAGCCTCTATAATGTTCATATGATCCACACAGTCACTCTGACGGACTGTAGTACACTACAGGAAGTGTAGGGGGCGATATGGCTTCTACTGTTTCATTTAAAAAGCCTCTATAATGTTCATATGATCCACACAGTCATTCTGACAGACTGTAATACACTACAGGAAGAGTAGGGGGCGATATGGCTTCTACTGTTTCATTTAAAAAGCCTCTATAATGTTCATATGATCCACACAGTCATTCTGACAGACTGTAATACACTACAGGAAGTGTAGGGGGCGATACGGCTTCTACTGTTTCATTTAAAAAGCCTCTATAATGTTCATATAATCCACACAGTTGAATTCTCAACTTTATTAGTTCACTTTGTATATCAAATATATATCTTTAATAAATGTAACAGCGTTCATAAGAACTGAGTTGATAAAACAGATTTACTTTTTTACTTTTTATTGGATTAATTGGATTATTGAGTTTATTAGGTAGTAGAAATAACGAGTTAGATTATAAAACGAAAAATGGGAGAATTTGATGGATCTTTAGCATTTATCTGACTGACACACGTTTCTCAGTGATTGACGTGTGTGTGTGTGTGTGTGTGTGCGTGTGTGTGTGTGTGTGTGTGTGCGTGTGAGGGTGAGTGATGTCTTTTCAGTTTAACATTCATAGAGTAAATACCTTTACGAACACACCTTATCTCCTAAGGTCAGCTTAGTGTGTGTGCCTGTGTGTATGTGTGTTGGCCTTAGGTACTAACAGCAAGGTGCTCTTCTGAGATTAAACACTCAACTTCCCTCAAAACTGAGAAACACACACACACACACACACACACACACACACACACACACACACACACACACACACAGACGCTGGTTTTATACCTGTGAGGGCTTGCAGAGACTACAGTAATACAGAAGCCTAAATATAGCCGGAGTTATCTAACCTTAACCTCGGTGATCTATCCCTAAACTTTACCTCAGAGATCTAACCTTTACCTGAGAGATCTAAGCTCTACCTCAGAGATCTAAGCTCTACCTCAGAGATCTAACCTTTACCTGAGAGATCTAAGCTCTCTCAAGACTAACCTTACTGAGAGATCTAGCTCACCTCAGAGATCTAACCTTACCTGAGAGATCTAAGTCTACCTCAGGATCTAACCTTTACCTGAGAGATCTAAGCTCTGCCTCAGAGATCTAACCTTTACCTGAGAGATCTATAGCTCTAGCCTCAGAGATTCTAACCTTTACCTGAGAGATCTAAGCTCTACCTCAGAGATCTAACCTTTACCTGAGAGATCTAAGCTCTGCCTCAGAGATCTAACCTTTACCTGAGAGATCTAAGCTCTACCTCAGAGATCTAACCTTTACCTGAGAGATCTAAGCTCTGCCTCAGAGATCTAACCTTTACGTTAGTTATATATTCCTAAACTTTACCTCGGTGATCTAACTCTAATCTGTACCTCAGTGATCTAACCCTAATCTTAATCTCAGTAACCAAGAGACAATCTTCCTTTTTTGTGGTAAAAACAGTACAAATTGAGGACAAACATAAAGGTCCTCACATGTGCCAAAAATTGTTGTCCCATTATTGTGAGAACATTTTGGTCCTCATAGAGTTAGCAAAACAAGTGTGTACACACACACACACACACACACACACACACACACACACACACACACACAGATATTGTGGCTGGTTCCCACTGACAGTGTGAGTTCAGTGTCTTTACCACACATGAGTGTCACACAGACACACACACACACACCACACACACACACAGACACACACACACACACACACACACACACACGGAGTCTGAGCTAATCATCATCATTCTCTTTGACAGCATGAAGCAAACGATCCTCCTTAAGCTTTTTCTCCCCAGCTGAGAAGAACAGCTCAAAATAAACTGAGCGAGTGTGTGTGTGTGTGTGTGTGTGTGTGTCTGTGTGTGTCTGTGTGTGTGAGAGAGAGAGAGATCTGTCAGTGTTTCCTGAACTCTCACTCCTCTAACTCAACCTGAAACATCATATTATTTTAACTGGACCATCTCTCTCTCTCTCTCTCTCTCTCTCTCTCTCTCGCTCGCTCGCTCGCTCGCTCTCTCTCGCTCTCCCTTCTTCTCTCCTTTTCTTTCTTTCTCTTTCCCTCCCCTCTTCTTTCTAATTGCTTTCTCTCCCCTCCCCTTTTCACTACTTTTACTCTCTCTCTGTCTCTCTGTCTCTCTCTCTATATATATCTGTCACTCTCTCTCCCGAGTTTCTTTTTGTTCCTCTTTCTGTCTCTCTTCTTCTTTTCATTCTTTTTACTGTCTCTTTCTCTTTCTCTCTCTCCTTTCTTTCTTTTTACTCCATCTCTCTCCCTTTCAAGAGTTTGTCAGTAATAGTAACAATGCTAATAACAATCATAACAATCATATCTCTCTCTCTGTCTCTGTCTCTTTCTCTCTCGCTCTCTGTCTCTGTCTCACTCTCTCTGTCTCTCTGTCTCACTCTCTCTGTCTCTCTGTCTCGCTCGCGCTCTCTCTCTCTCTCTCTCTCTCTCTCTCTCTCTCTCTCTCTGTGTCTCTCAGTCGCTCTCTCTCTCTCTCTCTGTCGCTCTCTCGCTCGCTCTGTCACTCTCTCGCTCTCTCTCTGTCGCTCTCTCTCTCTGTCGCTCTCTCTCTCTGTCGCTCTCTCTCTCTCTCTCTCTCTCTCTCTCTCTCTCTCTCTGTGTCTCTCTCTCTCTCTCTCTCTCGCTCTCTCTCGCTCTCTCTGTGTCTCTCTCTCTCTCTCTCTCTCTCTCTCTCTCTGTGTCTCTCTCTCTCTCTCTCTCTGTGTCTCTCTCTCTCTCTCTCTCTCGCTCACTCTCTCTCTGTGTCTCTCTCTCTCTCTCTGTCGCTCTCTGTCGCTCTCTCTGTCTCTCTCTCTCTCTCTCTCTCTCTGTCGCTCTCTCTCTCTCTCCCTCTGTGTCTCTCTCTCTCTCTGTCGCTCTCTCTCTCTCTCCCTCTGTGCTCTCTCTCTCTCTCTCTCTCTCTCTCTCTCTCTCTCTCTCTCTCTCTGTGTCTCTCTGTCGTGTTGGTCTGACTGTGTTGCGCTGCAGATCCTCCTGAGCTCTGGGTGTTCAGTTCTGCTGTTAGCTTCAGGCTACGCTAAGCTACGCTAAGCTAACCGTGTCATTATGAGGCCAGCCAAGGCTAATGACTTCACACACACGAGCTGTCATTTACGGCAGTCGGCGGGGGTCCCGACGGAGCGGGTGGGCCTGAGGGAACACACTCGCACACTCTGAGTGAAACGTGTGGAGGAACACAGACCAGGAAACACGCAGAACCCGCATAACTCACAGTCCGACAACCAGGATTTGCACGCTTTTCCAAAGACCGCAAATCTTCCGGGACCAGGAGGGCCTTCGCAGACGGGCGTGATAGACTCGTAGTGTATAATATATCTATAATATATAGTATATTCATCCGACGGAGTGCAGGTGTTTATATCTGAATACAGAGAAACGCAAATGGTGATAAAAAAATGACTAAGAAACTCAGTGACCTTTATAATGTTAATTATATGGACGGTTTGGTCTGAGATCAGCTCTCTTTGCTCACAAGCCCTGGGAAATTCTCTGAACTCAAACAAGACCGAGTCCTCTAATTACTCGAAAGACTCAGTTATTGAATATGGCTTTATTACAGCAGCGCCATAAAACTATCAAGTCACCACAAATGCGTTCTATTATTGTAGCATCCTTGATAGAAAATGTAATATTTTACTGCGTAAGCGCTTTAAATCAGTCAAAATGTCCCTCAAAGGACACAAACTTCCGATACACACACACACACACACACACACACACACACACACACACACACACACACGTAAACGAATCCATTGTAAATTGATCTGAAACCTAAGCACAGCTGTTACCCTCAACCCTATTCATAACCGCCACTGTAACCTTATGCTTTATTCTCAGCGTTAAACCTCTGCTGATCATAACCAACATATAGTGGTCGTCAGAAGAAAACCTTGTATCTCCAAAATGGTAACTTTACAGGAGAAGGAAAAACCCTACTTTACCTTTAATGGAAGTCAATGGAGCCAGACTTTTTCCAAGTCATTTTGGGCCGTTTCTTTTGGTTTATTCTTCATGAAATTTACACACAATTTAAAGGCCAAAAGGTATTTTTAAATTATGTCAAACTGAGAACAAAAATGGAGATACAAGGTTTTGTTCCAACAACAGCGATACAATGGTCACACTTTATATGGATGATCTATGAAATTGTTAAACTTTCTGGTAATAATCAGATAATTATCAACAACATTATGGTTAAGGTTCAGTTTAGGAGTAAGACTAGGTTTTCTGTTGAAGTTAAGGCTAGGATTAGGACGCAACCCAGATGTTAAGATGGGCCATTTTGTCCTTATAACAAATTTATATTCATTTTACCATCTTGGCTGTAAATGTGTCTCAGTATGTGCTGATGTGCCAGTATAGGATAAAAATATGAATGAAAACACAGACTTACTTTGCTCTGCTTTAAGCTTTAGCTCAGCTACAGCTGCTTTTCTCGCATCTCTGGCAGGAAACTTTTCCTCAAAAGTAGAACAGTTTCTTGTAAAATGTCTCTCAACGTTCGACTTTTTACGAGGCTGAAGTCGCTTCTCATTCGCCAGCTTCTTGTTTGAATTGTTCCACATGGTGCCTGAGGTGCCAGATTGTAGCTGCTGCACCATTTAAGGTGGAACGGGACAATTTGAATGAGAAACTGACTTCAGTTTTGTAACTTTTTTTGTGTTTGTTTCTCATTGCAGATTAAACATATCACAAAAGTCCATTTGTCTCCAAATTATTGATGTTCATCTTAAATCTTTCGTTAGTTACTAGCTAGGTGAGATTGTTGTCTGTGTTGCTATGATGACCAGCAGCAGAAATAGGCTACATTAAAGATCATTTATTGTTAAACTGTGTTGAACGATCAGCAGAGCCTTATTTTACTGTAAAGGAGGATTATTTTATTTTTACCTACAAATCTAATTCTGCTGTGGAGCCACAACAGGACGGTAAAAGAGTCCCATGTTTTTTTTCCTAAAGTACAGTGTGCAAGTTATTCTTGCAATATAGAAAGCATGCCGTATGTTATCCTTATGGCACAGAATGTGTGTGAAAGTAAGTTTTGCATTACAAAATCGTTACAAAAGTTAGCTTTACAGTATAAGAAGTGTGAAAGTTGTGCAAAACATGTAGAAGTCATCCATATGATACAAATTTTTAGCAAAAGTTAGCTTTAGAGCACAAGAAATGAGCAAGAGTTAGCCTTACAATGCAAAATTTGTGCAAATATTAGCTTTACAGTACAAATTGTGTAAAAAAAAAAAAGATTGTAGAGTGAAAAGCATGTGTAAAAGTTATGCACATGGTAGGAAACGTGCAAAAGTTGGCACTGCAGCACAAGGAATATGTAAATGTGGCTTTATACTAAAAAATGTTTGCAAAAATGTGGCCTTACAGCACAGACATGTGCAAAAGTATATATAAAAGTTATCCACGTGGTACAAAACATGCAAATTTAGCCTTACACTGCAAGAAGTGGGCAAATGTTAGCTTTACATTACAAAACGTGTGCAAAAGTTAGCCTTACAGCACAAGAAGTAACTGCACTTTTTGAAATTTATTTCCTGACAATGTGTTTCACTTATTTTGGAACTTGGAAAGATATGTTCTGTTATTGTACAGAAAATTGACATTTACGTTACAAAATTTGTGCAAACATTAACCTTATAACACAAGAAGTAAACAAATATTATCTTCACGCACAAATTGTGCAAACATTAGCCGTATAACACAAAGAAAGCACATGCTGGCTTTACATTACAAAACGTGCATAAATTAGCTTTACAATGCAGGAAGTGAGCAAATGTTAGCTTTACATTACAAAATGCGCAAATTAGCTTTACAATACAAGAAGTATGCAAATGTTAGTCTTATGTTACAAAACATGCAAAATTTTGCTTTACAATGCATGATGTGAGCAGATGTTAGCTTTACAAAATGCAAAAAAGTAGCCTTACGACACAAGTAAACAAATGTTAGCTTTACATTACAAAACATGCAAATATTTGCTTACTTCTTGTGTTGTAAAGCTAGCATTAGCTTTACAAAACATGTTAAAAAAAGTAGCCTTACAACACAAGAAGGAAAACAAAAGTTAGCTTTACATTAAAATATGCAAAAATTAGCTTTACAACACAAGAAGTATGCAAATGTTAGATTTACGTTACAAAATATGCACAAAAGTTAGCTTTAAAGTACAAAAGTGTGAAGTTATCATTACAGTACAAAAAGCATGAAAGTTATCCGCACCGTGCAAAGCAAACGGGTTTGGAAAAGTCTGTTTCTTTTGTTCACAACAGTTCACAGTGAGCAAATTCACTCTGCATAATAATCTTAGCATCATTACACTGTAAAAGCGCCGCTGTGCTGCGTTAGCGTTGCGTCGTTGTGCTGGTGGTTCGCTGCGTTTTAAGAACTCTGTCGGATGACGTGTTTGCTGTACCGGGTTGTGGTGAATCCTATCATGAGCTGAAACTTCGCTCTGTCCAGGTGCTTTAAGTGGAATCTTCTCTGCCCGCGTTGCCATGGTAACCACTGACAGGTAGAACAGACATCACACGGACACACACACACACACACACACGCACACACCTGTAGTCTATTTTTACTCCTCGGCTCCGCTCAGTCCCAGGTATATAATAACTCTATTTTTATTCCTCGGTTTGACTCTCTCAGGTGCTCGCAGACAGTCATTAGGGCAGGATGGATGTGGGATAAATCAGATTAGTATGTGATTAATACACGCTGCGGATTTCTGAACGCTCCCCAGATGCCGCCTGTCCAAAGATAATTAGATACTTTGTGGGTTAATTAGCCACATTAGCAAAGAATGTCTGAATAACTCGGAGTTCAACGTTACCGACTCATTCCATTAACACACAAATGTGGAATAGCCAAAGGTGGAGTGATGTGTGGAACTGGAACACGTATTACTGCACCTGAGAACAAAGCAATGAGCCACATACTGTGATCTGATCACAGGCAAACAGTGTGGAGCAGAGCAGAAGCCCACAGCCTGCACTGTTAGAAATAAAGGTTCTGCGCAGGTATGTTTTTCGTTCAAGGTACAAACAATGTAAAAAGGTCAAAGGTACAACAGTGGTTTTAAGGTCCAACGGTGACGTTTTTCCAGGTGAAAATTTCGTATTTGTACCTTTTCATAACCGAATGTTGTAAAACAGAACAGTAAAATAAACGTTCTGGAGACGAGACGGGGTGTGTGGAGTCAGTACAGCTTAGAACATATTATTTCAGTGGATTATGGTTCAGTTATGTTCCCTGACTAAAGGTACTGAGATGGAGCCTTGAGGGTTCCACCCCAGTGAAAAGAGGGGTACTGCCCCAGTGGCAGTTTAGGACCTTTATTTCTGAGTGTGTGGTTAAATCACTGTAACGTACGGCCTCCAGTGCCTTATTGCTTTTAGAAAACGATGACTACATAAAATATGATAAAATATTTTTCCATTAATCAATTCAATAAATCGCACACCCTCGCATCCAAGCTACTGTCTTAAAAATGGTTCTTCAAGGGTTCTTTAGTAAAAGGAATGTTTGTTTTATTCCATTTTGTGCCTAAAGTGTGTTCTGCGTGGTGAAATCGTTCTTCAAATCAATTGAGAATGTGTTGCATGTGGTTCTATATAGCACCAAAAAAGGTTCTTCCATTGTATACAAGCTGGACATCGTAACACACTTTTGGGTGTTATATAGAACCATATACAACATATTCTCCGTCAAAATAAAGAACTATTTCACCATGTCTTTACTAAAGAACCCTTGAAGAACCATCTTTCTTTTAAGACTGTACTTCCACAAAGATGCCCCTTGTGTGTTTCACGCATCATCACAGTGCTGGAAATCCCACCAATAAGACACTGACAATCACTTTCTATAATGTGTTCATGTTGAGCACCAAACATAATGTTGGCAGTAAGGTGCTAACTTGGTACACCACGTTTCGAAAGAACTGTTTGGTGTGTGGTGGAGGGATACGTGCATGCTGAGGCAAAATAGTCCCCAGAGAAAACAGATTATTTTCAATTTCATCACTATTTCATCATCATCTGCATTCAATATAAAACTCGGAAGACACGAGTAGGTTCACTGGTGGTTTTGGATAGTAAATAAAATGTCTATATTTGTGTTGTCATGGCGACCCCTGCAGCCAGTTGCACCAGCTGAACATAAGTTCAGTCATAGCCTAGTTTGAACATAAACTGCCAATACATTCAAATTAACCAGCTACTTTAACCTGTTGCACCAAGTAACATAGTTTCAACGTAGCTTTAAGTTATAACATGAAGTTTACACACCCAGTAGTCAGTATGAGTTCTACTGTATAAAATTGGTTAAAATTGCTGGTCATTTTAATTGACGGGAAAACTTGCAAGAAAATTAAATACGTCTGGGTTTGGGTCGGCAACTATTCTGCAGGATAGATTACCTGTTTTCGTTGATTGGTGATCGAAAAGATCTCAGACCTCCTAGCGCAAATTTACACAACACCGACTGTAACAGAGCCCCGAGTCCTACTTTGAGATTTTTCTACAGGGTCATTCCAAAACCTGGTGGGCGACTCTAATCAAGCATACAAGCCAACTCCATGCAGAGCATTAGGAGCGGCTCCATCAGTGCTCAGGCTGTGTGACGCTGAGCTTATCATACAATACATAACACAGATTATTTGTATAAATATAACTAACATAGCTAACATTGCCTTTTTCTCATTCAGCAGATCTTTGATAAAGTTCGGTTAAAATATTGTGCACGATACCCAGTTTAAACATCAGAACTATTCCAGCAGCAGAATAAACACACATACGAGAAACAGACACTTTGAGGACACACTTTACTGTAAACACTGTCTCTTTTTGGATTATAGCTAAAACGACCGACACCTTAATCGAAGTAATTGCGGCACAAAAAGAGAAATTTCACTCTGTGTAGTGTTTCCTGTTTGTCGTTTCTGATTGGCTGCAGAGTGAAAACATCATTCTGTGACAATGTTTTGATCTACGACCACTTTATGCTCTACGAGTTAAGATGTACTGTAAGTGTCTGTGGTGCAACCGAAATTTGCTAGTTTTAAACTAACTACTCTCAACGTGGGGTTTAGGACAGACTTTACACCCCAACTTATGATTGAACTTAAAGAAATCTGAACCATTTCACACCAAGAGATGTAAACAATTATGGAGGAAACTTAAAAAAACTTATGGGAAACATCTAGAAAATAGAGAAAAAAAAAAGGAAACAAACACACGAGAGATGAAGGAATAAGGGACGTAATTAAAACATATTGCTTGCTGATCACATCCCCAGTGTGCCCCACGGCACCAAACCCCCCCCCAAAACTCCAGCCTGTCTGATTTTGCCAGGGCTGAAATCTGGCAACCCTGTTTGTTACCCTGAGGCAACATCATGCAATAGAGTTAAACCACAGATTTAGCAACAGAAAAACCTTCATTACAAAATATACCAGTTTAAAAAATATTTCAGCTTTTACACACACACACACACACACACACACACACGCTCACACACACACACACACACACACACACACGCTCACACACACACACACACACACACACACACACACACACACACACACACTCTGCTCTCCTCTCTCTGTCACTTTGTCTCATTGATTAGGCTATTGATCTTCCTCTTCCTCTTCTTGTTTCCTGTAATAGCGCTCCTGCAGCGCAGCAAAGCTGTGTGTGTGTGTGTGTGTGTGTGTGTGTGTGTGTGTGTGTAGGAGCGTATTGAGTGTCTGATTCATATTTCATAAGCACATGTGGTCTCTTTTTAAAAGCGTGTAATCAGAGACCCTCAGCAGTTGTGATGTTTATGAGGACACGCCGCTGGAATGTGTGTGTGTGTGATTTACAAGGCTGTGTGTGTGTGTGTGTGTTTGTTTCTCTGATGTCTTCGTTTACAAGTTGTCTGCACTCTTCAGGTTATCCTCTCCATGATTTGTTTTCACAAGGTCACACGTCTGTCCGGAGGAACTTTCAAAAGCCAGAGACGCCCAACATCAGTGAGTTCAGTCATTCTATGGAAACGTCCATTTTTGCGTCCCTAGCGTTTACAGATATATTACACTTCAAAAACACATATTAGGGTTACGATTTATTTATATTTTAAAACAGTAAGTTATATTAACAATTACACCTTCTTGAGGCATCAATTTAGCAATATTGGTTTTTACATCAATCATATAGAATTCCAAGCACCACAGAAGAGCTCGTCCTCACAGTCATGTGTGAAGGCTGAGGCCATATTTTGAAGAAAAAAACGTTTTTCTGCAGTTTTAACTGCAATAATCTATACATGAAATATATGATTTAAATGACGAAGAAAAAAACAAAAACAAATAAATATTATAAAATATATAATGAGAGTTGTGGTCCCCAGGAGTTGTGTCACTGGTGTTACCGCGTAACAAAAAATCTCTTATTTTGAAATGAAAGTCACACTGATGACATCACTTGACTTCCTTTTACCCATTTTCTGAGGATCTATGAAGAAAAGCACATGGTGAGTCCACTGTGTCTTTCAGTTATCAGAGATTTTCTCATTTAGCTCATGATTTCATATGAAGCTTTTAGCTGAAGTCACTGGTGTGACCGACTTTATTCTGAGGTAATTGTGAAAAAATAGAATACAAATGGATTAAATTACATATTTTAGTGGATATTCCATAATTGACATGTGGTTTGATGCTCTGTAGCAGCCGTTTTGTAAAATGCATTGTTCATTAAAAATGTCTCTGGTGTCCTTTATTATGTGTAACACCAGTGACTCCTATGGAAAGAGTGGACGTTTGTGTAGAAAGACTCAGTAGCTTAATCAATCCAATGTTACATAATCGATGCTATTTAATTAGTGTTGAGTGAGTCACTCTTCACCTTTTTTCCAGCTTCCATTCTTTTCAGGAGACTCACTTTCAGTTCCTCAAAGAATCTGCAGACACACCTCCAAAGTTCAGTCTTAGAAGCTGGTTGATCATTTTATGAAGTAATCAAACACATTCAGTGGTGTTGAGGTCTGGACTCTGGGGTGGTCAGTCCATTGTCCAGCTTCTTTCTTTGATGTGTCCGTCTCCTTTTCTCAGTGAGGTTCTTCTTGATCAGCTACACATCCTTTCAGACCCACAGCGCTGAGTCGTCTTCTCACAGTGGAAGGATGGACAGAAACACCTGTGGATGTTTTCAGATCTGAAGCAGCTTGATTTTCTCCTCTCTCTCAGAGATGGAAGCTTTAAGTGCTGTTTATCTGATTGGGGCAGTTTTGGTGTCTGTCAGCTCTTCCAGGTGGTTGTTAGGAGCCACATTTTCTCTGTAGCTTTTTTAGAAGTTTTCCCCCCTCCTCCAAAGATTCAGGTTTCTTTACAGTGGTGGTGAAAGGAACCAGGGGTCGCCGTGACTACAGCTCAAATATAGCCATTTTATTTACTATCCAAAACCACCAGTGAACCTACACGAGTCTTCTGTGTTTATATGGAATGTTGATGATGGAAAATAGTGGACAATCTGAAACTGTTTTGAATCATGTCACCCTGAATGGATTTTAACAATAACAGTGTCTCAGTCATCAGGCAGTGAATTCATAACCATTTCATGTAGTAACTTTCTGTGAGCGAGCTTTTAGAGGTGGACGTCTGGTTCCTATCACCATCACTGTGAACAATTCTGACTCGGTAAGTTTCTCTAGAACAGAGCGTTTCACACCAAACCACTCTGAACGACTCTGTTTACCTCTTAACCATTTAATTATGCAGAAAAAGTTTGAGAGATTTCTCTTCAAAAAACAATTTTACGCACTGAACTTCAGGTTGAGTTGCATTTAAATTTTTTCCAAATTATATTAATTGATACCCTACATGTCCAAAAGTATCCAGGCAGTCCTTCAACTGAGTTACTTCAGCTGCTTTACCTTTGCTGCGTTAACATTGCCGACACAGCTTGTTTAATCAAGCTCTGGACCAGCTGCCCATGGGCCTAAGGTCACCAAGTCCAGTGCCCAGCATGGGCTAGAGGGGTATAAAGCCCCCTAGCATTGGGCTGTGGAGCAGTGGAGCTGTGTTCTCTGGAGTAATGGAGCTCCATCTAGTACTGTTGGGATGAGTTGAAGTGATCCAGAACTGACCATCCAGCATCAGTACCTGACCTCACTAATGCTCAATCAAATCCTCACAGCAATGTTCCAACATCTAGTGTAAAGCCTTCCAGAAGAGTAGAGGCTGTTACTGCAGCATAAACCCTTTATTATCACCCTTCATTTCAGAAGAAACACTGGATGAGTAGCGAAACAACGAAATTGCGGCGTGAGATTAAATTTAGTTAGCAAATTTCAAAGGCTGTTTTCATTTTTTATTTTTTTTCCAGTAAGTTAAATAAAAAGAGTTTTTAGTTTACTTTAGCATTTTTTAGATTTCTAGCGTTTATTTTAGATTCCTAGTTTCATTTAGTTTTAGGACTGTATTGTTAGTTTTAGTTTAGTTTGTTTTTTAGTGATTTTTCAGTTTTGTATTTCAATATTCTGGTGAATATTTTTCCAGAAATAAGACAGTATTTCAAAATTATGGAGCCCTACTAGTGACATCCTTTATAAATAAAAGACTTAGACTTAGTAAGGCATGAGAACAAAATAAGTGGCGACTTAGCAGGGCATGGGAACGAGATAATTAAGTTGTGGCCACACCTTACTTATGCGTGGTCATGACTTGGTAAGGCATGATCTTGTTCCCACGCCTTACTAAATCGTGGCCACACATTAGGATCTCGTTTTTATTTATATGCAATGTCACAAGCAAGGCTCCATAAAAAATAATTCCCATTTGGAGTTGGTGTTTAGGTTTTAAAGTGGAAGAAATGAACTTCTAGACAATCCTCTAAGAATAGAAAACATGCAAACTAAAGTATTTTTTCTCTGTTTAGAAGTCAATGTTATTGATTTTCTTATGCTTTTAAAAACCACCATTTCTGTTTTTATTAAAAGTCAATTTATTCCCTGCAAATTTTTTTTTTTTCATGCGAGTTTTCTCTATTAATAATAACTCATTGGCTGCAGGTCTTCAAATTCAAAAAGCAGTTGGGGAAGAAACACTCCTTATAACTTCCACATGAGTGGGCGGGGCTACACTGCTATAGACTGAAGAGGTGGATATAGGTAAATGTATTGGTTTTTGTGACATCACAAAAAATGTTTTAAAACACTGTTTTTGCAGATTAGTTTCCATATATAGATTGTTTGAACAGGAGAGTGAACTGTAAATTTTAAAACCTTTGTTTTCATTTGTTACATTTAACTCTTAATTAAAAAAAGAGTGGAACTCTGTTCCATGATGTGGGTCTTTTAAACCCAGGAGAACAGTGTGTTCTTTAGAACCTGCAAGTTTCTGGGAGCTGATTGTACAACAGATTTTCAAACTGGGTTATTACGATTAATAGCTAGTGCTACTCTAACGCAGCTGCTGTCAGATGGGTGTGTGTGTGTTTTTATTCGGTGTCAGTACAAATAAAAATGTTCTGACTCTGCAGACTTTGTAAAATCAGAGGGAAGCAGGACTGACCTGCAGAACCAATAAGTGACTTTTACCAACACTCTGTAAACATTTGGGAACTGAGGAGACACTGCTGTAGTTTTGAGAGTGAAATGTCCTGTTCTTGCTTCACATAGGATTTCAGCTGCTAAACAGTTCAGGGTCTCCTTTGTCATATTTTTCATTTCATAATGCGCCAAATGTTTTCAGTGGGTCACAGGTCTGGACTGCAGGCAGGTCAGTTTAGCACCAGGACTCTTTTACTACAGAGCAATGCTGTTGTAATGTGCAGAATGTAGTTTTACATTGTCGTGCTGAAATGAACAAGGCCTTTCCTGAAAAAGACGTGATCTGGATGGCGGATATGTTGCTCCAAAACGTGTGTGTGTATATATAGTTCAGCATTAATGGTGCCTTCATAGATGTGCCAGTCACCCATACCATGTGCACTAATGTGCCCCAATTTCAAAAAGCGTTGCAAATTTTGATGCATCGGACCACACAACACTTTTTCACCTCCCCTCAGT
This sequence comes from Colossoma macropomum, assembly GCF_904425465.1. Lineage (NCBI taxonomy): Eukaryota > Metazoa > Chordata > Actinopteri > Characiformes > Serrasalmidae > Colossoma > Colossoma macropomum. Next base: position 10,506,154 of record NW_023494794.1, on the reverse strand, counting down.
CTTTCTTAAATGAGCTCAGGCCCAGAGAAGGCGGCAGCATTTCTCGATCCTGTTTTTGTATGGTTTCTTCTTTGCATTTGTGGATGCAGTGACAAACTGTGTTCACAGACAGTGGTTTTCAGATGTGTCCCTGAGCCCATGCAGTGAATTCCACTACAGAATCATGGCTGCTTTTAATGCATGTACTTGTGTTTGTATGCCACATTACTATTTGCATATATATATTATTACAGTCACTTACATATACATGTGTGACATTATATAACTGCACTTACGAGTGTGTGTGTGTGTGTGTGTGTGTGTGTGTATGTGTATATATATATATATATATAAAATACACACACACATATATATAATACACACACACACATATATAATACACACACACACGGATACTTATCATCTGTGAGTGTGTGTGTAAGCACGGATATAATCTGATCTGATGAAGAGTAAGTGCATAATCAAGAAAAACGAAGAGCAAGAAATAAAGTTTACTCATGTTTCAGGCATTGAATCTTTATTAACCTTTATTAATCACTCCGCCTGAGTCTGCCAATAACTGATAACTGATTAGATCCTCTGCGCTGAGCTCATCTGTTGTTTTGATTTACTGCGTCTCATAAAGGCTCCGCTGAATGAAACTGGTGTGTGTTTTTAATGGCCTGACCGCTGCGCCAGCCTCGTTACTCTAATATAAATCAGTCAGGCGTTCCGACTTATTTCTACTAGAGCAGCGAGTCCGACGCTGGAATTTCATTTCATTCTGTTCAGCTGAACTTTTTACTTGTTTGTGAGTCACAGCACAGAAAAAGGCTTTTCTCATTAGTCACACTAGTGAATAAGTCAAACATGGAGGAATAATAATAATAAAATAGAGATAATCATTGCTCAAGTTAAAATTGTAATAATATCGTGCCACACATACACAGCAGTGATAAGTATACAAAATGACATACAAAACTTTTAAAACTCTTTGTTGATGGATGGAAAAGAGGAATGCAGTCTTAATTCTTTGCCTAAAAGTGCCCATATTGTGGGGAAAAAAACTCACTTTTTCTCACTTTTTCCTAAAATAAGAGTTTGACGTTTTATATTTCAAGACATACCATTCACTCGTCACTCTATACAGTCCATATGTGGAAACTAAGCTGCAAAAACAACCTGTTTGATATTTTGAACGTTACATGTTTTTTCCTGTTCAGCCCACAGCAGTTTAGTCCTGCCCACTCATGCTGAAGTTATAAGTAGTGTTGTAGCCTGACTCATTTTTTTAATGAGATACAGTGCAGGACATCCAATCAGAACAGAGCTCATTTACATGTATTAGTTTTAAGACAGTAACAAAAACAACTATTTTAAAACGGGCATGTATAGAGGTTGGAAAATGGTCAGGTTTAAATAAATTATTATATACGCATATATTAGCAACCACTTGGGATACCATAGCAATGGCCTAGCAACACCTTAGCAACCGCCTGGGAGCTTTTGTTAAAATGTGTGAACTTTCTCACATGACACACTATGCTTTATTATTTCCCCAGTATGTTAAAGGGGAACTCCACTGATTCTGTAAAATGACTTAATCATTCGAGGGTTGAGATGTAAACAGAATCATAGAGTGGTTCGTGTGAAATGTCTTTTGACTATTTTCTCTAGAAATTGTTCACATTGTAGTACTAGGAACCAGACCTCCGACACATTTAATGGCTCTAAACGCTACATCCCATTAAGTTATTACACAGAATGGTTATGAATGCATTGCTTGATACCTGAGATGTTGTTTTGTGATAGTTTTGTTATAAATAAAAATATAAAAAGTGCTGTTCTACCATTATCAGCGTGACAAACACTTGTTCACTGGTCATTTTGGAGAGCAGATAAAATGGTGATTTTGTAGTGTTGACATTGACGTCTGGTTCCTAGTACTACAATGGTAAACAGTTTTGACTTATGTCAGGCGCATTTCACACCAAACCACTCTGAGTGATTTTGTTCACGTCTGAACCATCAAATGATTCGGTAATTTTGCCAAATGTCGAAGTTCCTCTTTAAATTCAGCAAATAGAAGTAATTGACCGAGGGTGCCAAAACTTTTGCACACAACTACATATGTCTCTGCTAGACAGTTTCGTCGCCGGACACCAATTATTTTGGCCAGCCGAATGGATACAACTCTAATCATAAACTATTGATGCTATTGTTGTGCAGAAACCCTCACACTGTGGGCTCCACAGAAATGACACTATTAAGTAAACTGAGCCACGAATGTTTAATAAATATCACAAACGTCGGCCCCAAAACCGGCCCAGCGGGGCCGATTCCAGGTCTGGGACGCACCTAGACCCTTATTTCAGAGTTCAAACGCCTGTGGAACCTAAACGTGTGATCTATAGAGACGGCGGATGATGGAATATCACTGTAATAATGCACGATATGTATAAAATACAGTGTGTCTGTTTCCTTTTGGGATTCATTTGGATTGTTTAAGGTGGAAAATTCCAGCCTTCTGAAATCAGCGAGAGAGTAAATTATTTTCTGAAAGCTCTCGAATAAATAATTACACTCCGAACGAGATTTAGAGGCCAGTTTGTCTCTGACGGTCACACACATCTGGGATTAAACGCCATTAAACTTTATCTGGTGCTATTAGAGAGAGACAGAGAGAGAGAGACAAAGGACAGAGAGAGAGAGAGAGATGGAGCAATAGCATGAAGGAATAAGAGGCAGATAAAGCTGGAGGAGAGAGAAGCTGAGGTGAATGGAGGGAAAATGAGCTGAGAGTGAGTGGCTGATGGAGTGATGGAGCGATAGAGCGATGGAGTGATGGAGTGAGGGAATGGAATGAGTGAAAGATGTGAGAAACTCAATAGCAGAGTGGAAATACCAGACGCAGAGGTAGAGTTTTTCGTTCTGCACGCATTCCTGCTTTTATAAAGCTTTTTGTTAGCATTTATGAATGTGTTAAAAAGCAGTTATTAAGCATTTTACAATGATTAGGTGAACTAATTACACCTTTTAATTACCATTTCTTTAATCAGCTAAAAAACTCGAAGATATAATATAGATGCTTTTTAAATGAAACACTAGAAGCCATATCGCCCCCTACGCTTCCTGTAGTGTATTACAGTCTGTCAGAATGACTGTGTGGATCATATGAACATTATAGAGGCTTTTTAAATGAAACAGTAGAAGCCATATCGCCCCCTACACTTCCTGTAGTGTATTACAGTCTGTCGGAATGACTGTGTGGATCGTATGAACATTATAGTTCTATAAAGCTAACGTGAAACTGATGGATCTCCAAGCTGAAGACCAGAACCTCATCTAAACAGACCAGACTTTTATAGTTTATTCACCCAGATTTGATCGGTTTCTATTTCTTAGGCAGGTTAATGTTAATCAGGATAACAGGCTGCGTCCAAAAGGAGAGATAAAAACCAGTCTTTTAAATGATGTGTCAAGGTCTCCTGTCCTCATTTCCACCTCCTCCTGCCTCGTAGCCTCTCATCTGTGTCTAGTTTATAGCCCCGCCCTCCCAGGTGTTTCAAGTCTGTCCCTGGTTTATTTATACCGCTGTGTTTGCCTTTGTTTCGTGCCCTGCATTGATGTTACGGACTCTGGTTTGCTGTTTTCTTTGTACCACAGTTTCATTGTCAGTTTGTTTGGTGTTTTGCGTTTATTTTGGTCTGTTTGTTTGTTTCTGCTTGCTGTGTCAGCTGTTAACCCGGACTCGCGCTTGCATCCTGCCTACTTGTCGGCTTCCGTCCACATCATTGATGTAGCCAAAATTAAGCCCAGTCATACCCAGACTGATCCTGGCCCAATCTATCAAATGAGCAGAGAATATTTATTAAGCTGAGTTTTTTTTTTTATGATAATGAAATTTGATTTGTTTTCTGTGTTTTCTTTTGTGTTTTAGCCCAGCAAATCATTATGCACTCTTCCGATTACTAGCAACTACTGCCATTGCCTCAAACCTTCAGTTCCTTATCAGTGCCCATGTATGAATTCGAAGGTCCATTTGTGGTTAACCTCTTAAAATAACAGGACATTTTAGAATAGTTCAACCTGCTTGCATTGGAGTCCAATCCCGTTTCTCATTTTTACCCCTACCCCTTGTATTCGAGTGTCTCCTTGCCCCTTGGGACTGAGTCACAAGGTGTAGTGGTTGAGATCTTCCTCCACAAAATGGGACCCTCAAATAAAAAGAGCATCACTTCATTACCAGCTACCAGCGCTGCTCTGTAGGCGACCCTGCCAGTCTGCAGTGACAGCAGAGGAGGGTAAAGTTCAGCTCCTCACTGCTGGGCTTTAGTTACATTTAGGGCATCATATGCCTTCAAAGAGGGGGGCAATTGTTTATCACCCACCCCTAATTCTTCAGTGATATGAAGCTGAAGTCAAATATTCACCAAATTCTTGTTCGAATTTTCCCATTCCACCTTAAATGGAGCAGCAATTACATTCTAGTGCTTCAGGTGTCAAAACTGCTGGACTATTTAAGGTGGAATGGGAAATTTAGCCAGCTAGTTATCTACCGAGACATCAGCGTACTGTTAGTGATTGTTTAAGCTTGTTATGAAGAAAACGACCAAAATACACTGAAGCGGCATTAAACTAAGAGAATACAGTGGTTATTGTAATTGTTTAATGCAGAAAATGCACACATTTGTGGGTTTCTTTGGTCAATGGCACCATCATCCTGGGATTTTAAGGGGTTAAAAGATGTAATGAGACGTTTAAAGATGAGATTCCATCCTGTAGAGCAGTGGTTCCCAACCCTGGTCCTGGAGGACCCCCTGCCCTGCACTTTTTTGTGTTTTCCTGCTCTTAAACACCAAGTTCAATTCAAGAAGAACTTGCCAATGAACATTTTAGTTGGATCAGGTGTGTTGGAAGCAGGGAAAACACTAAAAGGTGAAGGCCAGGTGGTCCTCCAGGACCAGGGTTGGGAACCTTTGCCATAGAGTGTCGTTTTCTACCCATCTAAACTGCAAAATATTAAATGTTGGTGTATTTGAAGGCTAAAGGCTGAAATATCTAAGCAAACATCCATCATTAATTTAGTCATCAAAGGTAAGACAAAAATGGACCGTGAACATTTTTCATGCTCGCCATGGTATGGGAGGCAAATCCAGCCAAAAAAGAAATTAAAATTAAAACAATAAAATGTAAATGCAAACCTCTTTTGTCATTTCTTTTTCCAAACATCTGCGCAAGTATCCTGCCAAAATTGAAAATGAAATGAAATACCTACATTTGCAATTTCATTTTTCACATGAGCACGAGCCATTTGTGACAAAAATAAAAATAAATGTAAAGCAGCTATTTGTCATTTCATTTTAGTCGTTATTCTGGTATTTCATGGCCTGAACGTCAGCACAAACATCGTCAGAAAAAACTGGAAATGTTATACTGGCATTTATATCGAGATACATAATAGTTTTCTAAGTTATACGAACCAGTTTATGCTCGACCAGACTTGCGTTTGGTCTGATACCTTTTCTCTGAGGCCCGTTTGGTTTGACGCTGTTTGTTCTGACGTTCAGTTTCACCAGATCTGAGTCATGACGATGGTTTTTCTCAAGATTCAAAGTCGTTTAGCTTGAGGAATGATGCCGTTCTGACTCGGAGGTCTAAGGATGTATTAAAATGTACCCCGTAGCCCCGCCCAGTGCTAATTAACATATATTTGCATGTTGGTCAGTTTTAAAACGAAAGGTGGAAAATGTAAAGTAAATCTCCAGCAGGTGGCGACGACGTTCATTTGCCTTTGCCTTTTCATTCTGACACTTAAAGCGCGTCCGCGCCAAAAACTGAATCACAAACTGTCACTTTGCTGTTGATTTATCCATTTTCATTTTCATTTTGTCAGATCTGCGGCCGATTGCTGTGAAAAAGAAATAAGAACGTAAACACTGCATTTTGATTTTAGTTTTGACACGTATTCTACGTTTCATGAAGAAAAGCCAAAGTGAAGCCTGGATTTTCTTTTTTCTATTAGCTTTTTCATTTTAGATTTGGCCATGAAAAACCAGAATAACGACTAAATGAAATGACAAACAGCTGCTTTACATTTATTTTTATTTTTGTCACAAATGGCTCGTGCTTATGTGAAAAATGAAATTGCAAATGTAGGTATTTCATTTCATTTTCAATTTTGGCAGGATACTTGCGCAGATGTTTAGAAAAAGAAATGGCAAAAAGAGGTTTACATTTACATTTTATTGTTTTAATTTTAATTTCTTTTTTGGCTGGATTTGCCTCCCATACCATGGCAGAGTGATTCAGTTTAGGATTATTAGGTTTAGGTTTGTAAGTTTGCTGTGTTGTTTTGCCTCATCTTTGCACATCTCAGCACTCAGATTTCAACTGTTTTGTCATCTTCATTGGGCAAAAGGTGTGTCTGTTTCAAGATTCATGTTGAAGGGTGCTTGATGGGTTTACGTGAATCCAGTGTTCCAGTTGATTGCTATTATTTGGTATCACCAAAAGACAGAAGTGCTGGGATATGTAGGGTGTTGACTGCACTGCTATCAGCTATAGGCTACAGCC